>NC_067430.1:1122500-1425714 GCF_009764475.1 Pristis pectinata
GTGCAGACTTGGGTAAACTTGGAGACACAAACATTGTAGATAAGGAGGTTCAGGTACACAGGAGATGTAGAGATGGAGCTGACCCAGACCTGTCAAGGTGGAAGATTTGGACTGAGGACAGAAACTAGCTGAGATTAACACACAGCCGGTGAGCTCCATTAAAACAAGACCTATGAACAACAGTCAAGTATCATGTGAGTAATAAACACATTTTAAAATCCCGTACACTGGCCGTTGATCGTCAAATGTGATGGTCAAGCATTGATGATCATCATTCAAACAGTAGCAAGGATGTCAGGTTATCGACAGTTCATGCAAACCCACCCATGGCTCTCATTCAATCAGCAAATGTGGTCAATATCCAAATACCCCCTCATCAGTAGTCAAACGTACCTGTGACCAAGAATAAAGCCCAGCTGTAGTTAACAGATAAATGAGAACAGTGATCTACAGGCCGTCCCACGGTTCTGTCTTTACACACATCCATGTTGGAAAATACACAAGATCACTCTGTGGGAACCTCACCTCCACCGTATTGCAAGGAATAGTGTTGATGAAGGACAATTAACAAATATTAATCAAACCAATTGCTTGTCAATTTTCAAAGCAACCTCCTAAGTGACCTCCTGCGGTGAAACAAGCAGCCTGTGGTGTCTGATTACTGTGGTGAGGGTACATGGAAAGAGGTTTTTTGTTCAAAACTGGTTCTTGTTTGAATTTAATAATATTTGTGAGAACTTGTTTGTATGTATGGGGTGTCCATAACTCAGGAATAAGATGGGAATGGAAGGGGAAAAACTTATTAAAAACTTTATTTATACAGCACGTTAACAGGCCTTTCTGGCCCATTGAGCCCGCACCACCCAATTACACCCATGTTAACCTACTAACCCGTACGTCTTTGGAATGTGGGAGGAAACCAGAGCACCCGGAGGAAACCCACGCAGACACAGGGAGAACGTACAAACTCCTTACAGACAGCGGCGGGGATTGAACCCCAATCACTGGCACTGTGATAGCGTCACACTACCGTGCCGAAGGGAGAGAAACCAAAGTGGAAAGGAGGGATAATGGAGAGGGAAAGGATGAAGAATAGAGACTAAAAGGGAAAAGGTGGGGAAAAAGAGGGAGAATGGAGTCAGATATGAGAGAGAACAGAAGGAAAGAGGAAAGGGAAAGGAGGAAGGGAGGGCTTGTCTGTAACCTGGGGAAGGAAATCATCAAAAAACACCTTCATAAGAACTTAACTGCACAAGGCTCAATCAGTAAATTTGCAGATTACAGGAAACTAGGAGGTGTTGTTGATCGTAAAGAAGGTTGTCGTAGATTACAGGGGGATCTTGATCAGTTGGGGAAGTGGGCCGAGGAGTGGCTGAGATTTCAATACAGATAAGTGTGAGGTGATGCATCTTGGAAAGTCAAACCAGCGTAGGACTTGTACTATGAATGGTAGGGCACTAGGGAGTGTAATGGAACAGACGGACCTAGGAGTACAAGTGCATAGTTCGTTGAAAGCGACGTCACAGGTAGACAGGGTGGAGAAAAAGGCGTTTAGCGCGCTGGCCTTCATCAGTCAGGGCACTGAGTACAGGAGTTGGGACATTATGTTGCAGTTGTGTAAGTCATTGGTGAGGCCGCACTTGGAGCACTGTGGACAGGTTTGGTCCCCCTGTTATAGGAAAGACATGGTTAAACTGGAAAGAGTGTGGAGAAGATTTACGAGGATGTTGCCAGGACTCGAGGGCCTGAGTTATAGGGAGAGGTTGGCCAGGCTGGGTCTTTATTCCTTGGAATGTAGGAGAATGAGGGGTGATCTTATAGAAGTTTATAAAATCATGAGAGGCATAGATAAGGTGGACGGTAACAGTCTTTTCCCCAGGGTAGGGGTGTCCAAAACTAGGGGGCATAGGTTTAGGGTGAGAGGGGAAAGATTTAAAAGGGACCTGAGGGTCTAGTTTTAACCAGAGGGTGGTGAGTGTATGGAACGAGCTGCCAGAGGAAGTGGGTGAGGCGGGTCCAACAGTATCATTTAAGAAGCACTTGGAGAGGTACATGGAGGGGCAGGGCTTGGAGGGATAGGGGCCAAACACAGGAAATTGGGACCAGCTGGGTGGCCATCATGGTCGGCATTGACTGGTTGGGCCGAAGGGCCTCTGTCGTGCTGTATTGCTCTGTGACTCTAAGAAAATGAGAAACTAGGAGCAGGAGTAGGCCGCTCGGCCCCTCAATTCTATCTGCCATTCAATACAACCTTGGTTGATCTGCCCCAGGCCTCGACTCCCTCTTCCCTGCTGCTTCCACAATAACCCTCCCCTCCCTGATCTTTCAAAACTCTATCTACATGTTTAATTGCCTTGTGATGTACCTCCAACCCTTGCGGGGTAGCAAATTCCAGAGATCTACCACACTCTGGGTGAAGGCACTCAATGGTGTAACACATCCGTGATCATTGTTCATTTATGATCCAAGGTCAAATGAGCCAGTGATTAACAAACAAACTGATTAGCTGTCAGCTACACCTGCATTCAACAGTAAAACACATCTCTGTTCAAATCTGCAGCTCAAACATTGCCATCCACAGGTCAATGTACGAAACAAAAGCAGAAGTATTGGTAATGGCGCTTTCGCCTGCTGTTCAGTGAGACTGTGGCTGATCCCCCCCCTCACCGATCCCCCTCCCCACCGATCCCCCTCCCCACCGATCCCCCTCACCACTGATCCCCCTCCTCACCGATCCCCCTCCGCACCCATCCCCCTCCCTATTGATCCCCCTCCACACCGATCCTCCCCACTGATCCCCCTCCCCACCAATCCCCCTCCCCACCAGTCGCCCAGCCCACCCATGCCCCTCCCTCCCCAGCCACTCACCCCTGTAACCACACAAAGTGTCACACCTACCCCTACACCTCCTCCCTCACCACTATTCAGGGTCCCAAACAGTCCTTCCAGGTGAGGCAGTCCCTCACCTGTGGATCCGAGGGGGTCATTTATTGCATCCGGTGCTCCCGGTGCGGCATCCTCTGCATCGGTGAGACCCGACGCAGATTGGGTGACTGCATCGTCAAGCACTTCGCTCCATCCGCTGTGCCAGCCAGGATCTCCCGGTGGCCACCCACTTCAATTCCACTTCCCATTCCCGCACAGACACGTCTGTCCACGGCCTCCTCTACTGCCAGGTCACAGGCAAACGAAAATTACAGGAACAACACCTCCATTTCCGCCTGGGCAGTCTCCAACCTGGTGGCATGAACATCAAACTCTCAAACTTCCAGTAACCACTCCCCTCTTCCCTTTTTCTCTCTCCTGCTGATCTAACAGGCCCCCATCACCCGATCTGTTTCCACTCCCCACCTCCCTCCATGTTCTCCTATGATCTCCTATCAGATTCCTCATCTTCAGCCCTTTGTCAATTCCACATATCACCTCCCAGCTTCTGACTTCATACCCACCCTCATCAGCATATCACTCCCCTCACGTGGATCCACCTATCCCCACCAGCTCTTCCTCCACCATTTCCGCCACCCTTATATACTGGCGGTCTCCCCCTTCAGTCCAGATTGTAGGCTCTCAACCTGAAACATCGACAGTCCATTTCCCTCCATAGATGCTGCCTGACCCACTGAGTTCCACCAGCATCTTTTGTGTTGCTCCAGATTCCAGCATCTACAGTCTCTTGTGTCTGCAGAATAAGAGATACTAAATGGGGTTCAGAATCAGGGACCTGGGGTGAGTGTGTCGGCAGTTGGGGTGTAGGTGTCAGGACCTGGCGTGTGGGAGCAGGGACCTGGGGTGTGGGTGCGGGGACCTGGGTTGCGGGAGCGGGGACCTGGGGTGTGGGTGCGGGGACCTGGGGTGCGGGAGCAGGGACCTGGGGTGTGGGTGCGGGGACCTGGGGTGCGGGAGCAGGGACCTGGGGTGCGGGAGCGGGGACCTGGGGTGTGGGTGCGGGGACCTGGGGTGCGGGAGCGGGGACCTGGGGTGCGGGAGCGGGGACCTGGGGTGTGGGTGCAGGGACCTGGGGTGTGGGAGCAGGGACCTGGGGTGTGGGAGCAGGGACCTGGGGTGTGGGTGCGGGGACCTGGGGTGCGGGAGCAGGGACCTGGGGTGTGTGTGCAGGGACCTGGGGTGTGGGAGCAGTGACCTGTGATGTGGGTGCAGGGACCTGGGGTGTGGGTGCGGGGACCTGGGGTGTGGGTGCTCAAACCATTGGAAGTGACGGGACAGGATGGGAAGCACGCATAGCTCCTCGTCAGGAGACTGCTAAATCTTTATAAGACAGTGGTCTGGCCTCAGCTGCAATATTGAGCTGCTGCTATTGTGGTCACCTTGTTAAAGGCAGGGTGTGAAGTTATGGAGAGGCTCCAGAGCAGATTTACGAGAATGATTCCTGGGATGAGGGACGACAGTCACAGGGACCGAGGGGAGAGGCTGGGACTGTTCTTCAGAGAAGGCTGAGGGAAGATGTGATTGAGGTGTATAAAATAGTGAGGGGTCTGGAGTGTGAGTAATGGGAGACTGTACCCTTTGGTGGAGGGTTCAAGGACGAGAGGTCATGGGTATAAATTAAAGAGAATAAGAATTAAGAGCTACTTTAGGAAATGGTTGAAATCTGGAATGTTCCGTGGTGGAGTTAGGTTGTCTGTGGTCTTCAGAAGGGAAATGGAAAAATGTGTGGTAAACAATAACTTGTCGGAGACTGGGGGGAAGGCTGGTGCGTGGAACGTGTGATGTTGCTGTGCCAGAAATCCAATACAGACACAGTGGGCCAAATGGCCACCTCCTTTGCTCGAACCATTCTATGATCCGATTCTATGAACACATTCCTCAGATCATACAGAATTCAAGGACAATTCTTCCTTGAAGAAGAATTTAGTCATGTTGCAGAAATCATAGAAAACTATGCTAAATACTGTTGAATTTGTCAGTCACATTTCTGGAATTTGTGCAATGTGAGTGAAATCATTTTACCTTTATTTTTTCCAAGCAACACCATCTGAACCGCAGACTGTTATTTCCAGTGTAAATGAAACGTCCCTGAACCTGGAATGGACGTCTCCGCGAGAGACCGGAGGCAGGGAAGATGTGGTTTACAATGTGATCTGTAAGAGCTGCAGTTCTGGGCGTGGACCATGCACTCGATGCGGGGATAATGTGCAGTTCGTCCCACGACAGCTGGGCTTGGCTGAGCCTCGTGTTTACATCAGTGACCTGTTGGCGCACACACAATACACCTTCGAGATCCAGGCTGTGAATGGAGTCTCTGATCAAAGTCCTTACTCGCCCAGCTTTGCATCCGTCAATATTACTACCAACCAGGCTGGTAAGAGACTTGTAATGTTCTATTCATCCTGCGAGTTATTGTGCACCGGGGATAATTCCTGCCTCTCTGATTATGGGAAGAGGAAATCACCTGAAAGAACTGCACTCACCCTCATCTAGAACTGCAGCTTCCGAAACTTCATGAATAATTTTTTGGCCTGTTACATTTTAAACAACAGCAGCAACTCTCCACTGTTGCATTGTCGGGACAATCTTCCCAGAATGATGAGCGCAATGATTTTACAGGGAGTGTTTCCCTGACTCTGCTCAGACACTGGAGGTCAGCAATTGTTGTTGGGAATGTGCACCTATAATCAGGTTGGATCTGATGCAGGGAAACCTCTTCACTGATTTCAATGAAAGGGAACAGCTGTGAGAATTGAACAGTATTTTTAGATTTTGGTTTAATTGCTTGAGTTTATTGGAATTTTTCTTTAATGTTGCATTTTTAAATGTTCCAGCTTTTAGATAACAGAACATTACAGCACTGTACAAGCCCTTCAGCCCACAATGTTGTGCTAACATTTTATCCTGCTCTAAGGTCTATCTAACCCTTCCCTCCCACATCACCCCCTATTTCATTTGTTAATTTTACTGGTTTGATCAGTTTGAGCAGTTCCATCAACTCTGAATGTTTCTGCATGTCAGAGACATTCTTCATATTTTAACAGAGTTGACAGGCAGCTCAGACGGGGATCATGGTTTAGCGAAGGATGTCAGTTTTCTGGGGACTCTGTGGGTGGGTCTTGCTGTGTCACACCTCCTCCCCCCACACAGCCCTGCGGTTGAGGAACTCACTGGCTTCGTCCAGCAGGGTCCTGCTGTGTGATGAGAATAAGGTAAGTGAGATGCTTGTGAAGGTGGCAGGGGCCTGCTGTCAGGGTAGGCAGTTTGGTCTGACCGCAAGCTGCACACGGCTGCGTTGGAGCTCAATGTACAAAAGAATATGAATTTTGCAGCATCAGTGACAGTAAGGTCAGTAGTTGAGACAGACAGCAGCAGGGGCAAGGAGCGAGGAAAGACTGTCGCATTAAATTGCATTTATTTCAGTGCAAGTGGCCTGACAGGTCAGGTGGATAAGACAAGATAAAATTTATTAGTCACATGTACATTGAAACACACAGTGAAATACATACTTTTACCTAGAGTGTTCTGGGGGCAGCCCTAAAGTGTCGCCACGCTTCCAGCGCCAACATAACATGCCCGCAACTTCCTAACCCTTACGTCTTTGGAATGTGGGAGGAAACCGGAGCACCCGGAGGAAACCCACGCAGACACAGGGAGAACGTACAAACTCCTTACAGACAGCGGCCGGAATTGAACCTGGGTCGCTGGCGCTGTAATAACGTTACACTAACCAGTGCTATATCGTGCCGTGCCTGAACTCGGCATGGATAGCTACGTGGGACTGGGACGTGAAACCATTGCAGAAACATGGCTGAGGGAGGGACAGGACTGGCAGCTAAGTATTCCAGGGTACAGCTGCTTTAGGTGGGATCGAGGTGAAGGAAATGGAGGAGGGGGAAGTTGCATTGCTGATGAAGGCGAACGGCAGTAGTCCGAGATGAAACTACTGAGGAATTGTTCAGTGAGGCTTTAAATTGTTTTATTATTATCACATGCACCGAGGTACAGGGAAGAACGTCGGTTTGCATGCCATCCATACAGATCATTTCATTACAATAGTACATTGATGTAGTACAAGGGTAAACAATAACAGAATGCAGAATGAAGTGTTACAGTTGCAGAGAAACTGCAGTACTGGCAGACAATAAGGTGCAAGGCCATAATGAGGTAGATTGTGAGGTCAAGAGTCCATCTTATCGTATAGGGGACTGTTCAATAGTCTTATAACAGCGGGGTAGAAGCTGTCCTTCAGCCTGTTGATACGTGCTTTCAGGCTTTTGTATCTTCTGCCCGAATGAATTTGGGAGAAGAGAGAATGTCTGGGGTGGGTGGGGTCACCTGATTATGCTGGCTGCTTTACCAAGGCAGCAAGAAGTGTAGACAGATAAAAAGGGGGATGATTACGTTGTTGGGATTGTACTATAGACCCCCTAACAGTCAAAGGGAATTAAGGGAACAAATGTACAGGGAGATTGCAGAAAGTTGCAAGAATAATAGGGTTGCATTGTAGGGGATTTTAACTTTCCAAATATAGATTGGGACTGCCATTGTGCTAAGGGCAAAATTGTTCAGTGTGTTCAGGAAAGTTTCCTCAGGCAGTACATTGAAGGCTATACCAGGGAGACGGTAAAGCTCGACCTACACTTGGGGAGCAGGGCAGGACAAGTGACTGAGGTGTCAGTGGGGGAACGCTTTGGGACCAGTGACCATAGTTCTATTAGTTTTAAATTTGTAATGGAAAGGGTCAGACCTGACCATAAATTAAGGTTCTAATTTGAGGCAAGGCAAATTTTGATGGTATTAGACAGGAACTTGCAAAGGTTGATTGGAGTAGGTTGTTTGCAGGTGAAGTAACATCTGGCAAGTGGGAGGCTTTTAAAGGTGAGGTAACAAGAGTTCAAGGTCTGCATGTTCCTGAGTGAAGGGCAAGGCTGGCGGGGGTAGGAGCCCTAGATGACAACAGATATTGAGGCTCTGGTCAGGAAGATAAAGGAGGCATGAGATCAAGTGGTATCAAGTGCAACTGGGATCAAGTGAATCCCTGGAAGAGTATAAGGAAATCAGAAGGGCAAAATGGGAACATGAGATAGCTTCGGCAGAGAAGTTTAAGGAGAATCCAAAGAGATTTTATAAGTATATTAAGGGGTAAAGAGTAACTAGAGAGAGAATAGGGCCCCTCAAAGACCAAAGTGGACATCTTTGTGTGGAGCCGCAGGAGATGGGCGAGATCCTTAATGAATATTTGTCCTCTGTTTTTACTGTGGAGAAGGACATGAAGAATTTGGACTTTGAAGTCGTTAATGGGGAGGTCTTGGGAATAGTCCACATTACAGTAGAGGAGGTTCTGGATGTTTTAAAATATGTGAAGGTAGATAAATCTCCAGGTCCTGACCAGGTATATCCAAGAACACTGTGGGAAGCTGGAGAAGAAATTGCAGGGGCCCTGGTTGAGATGTATGCATCATCGTTAGTGATGGGTGAAGTGCTGGAAGACTGGAGGTTGGCCTATGTTGGGCCATTTTTTTAAGAAAGGCTGCAAAGAAAAACCTGGAAACTATAGACTAGTAAGCCTAACCTCTGTGGTAGGTCAGTTACCGGAGGGGATTTTGAGGGATAAGATATACACACATTTGGAAAGACAGGGGTTGACTAGGGTTAGTCAGCACAGCTTTGTGTGTGGGAGATCATGTCTCACGAATTTGTTTGAGTTTTTTGAAGAAGTAACCAAGAAGATCAACGAGGGCAGGGCAAGAGATGTAGACTATATAGATTTCAGTAAGGCCTTTGATAAGGTTCCACCTGGTAGGCTGATTTGGAAAGTTAGATTTCATGGGGTCCAGGCAGAGCCTAGCTAACTGGACATGGAATTGCCTTGATGGTACAAAACAGAGGGTGATGGTGGAAGGTTGTTTTTCGGACTGGAGGCCCGTGACTAGTGGTTTTCCCCAGGGCTCGGTGCTGGGCCCATTGCTATTTGTCATCTATATCAATGATTTTGATGAGAATTATAAGGCAGGATTAGTAAGTTTGCAGATGACAGTAAAATAGGTGGTGTCGTTGACAGTGACGACGGTATCAGGGTTTACAGAGGGATCTTCATCAGCCGGGTCAGTGGGCCAAGGAATGGCAAATAGAGTTTAATTTGGATAAGTGCAAGGTGTTGCATTTTGGGAAGACAAATGAGGGTAGGACTTTCACAGTGAATGGTAGGCCTGGGGGGTGTTGTAGAACAGAGGGACCTTGGAGTTCAGGTACATGGTTCCCTGAAAGTGGCATCGCAGGTGGACAGGGTGGTGAGGAAGGCTTTTGGCTTCATCAGTCAGGAGAATGAATGTAGGAGCTGGGTTGTTATGTTGCAATTGTGCGAGATGTTGGTGAGGCCATATTTGGAATATTGTGTTCAGTTTTGTTCACTCTCTTGTAGGTAAGATGCCATTAAGCTGGAAAGAGAGCAGAGGAGATTTACGAGGGTGTTGCCAGAACTTGAGGGACTGAGTTATGGAGAGAGGTTGAACAGGTTGAGACTTTATTCATTGGAGTGTAGGACAATAAGGGGTGATCTTATAGAGGTGTATAAAATCATGAGGGGCATAGATAGGGTGAATGTGCACAGTCTTTTTCCCAGGGTTGGGGAATTAAGAACTAGACGGCATAGGTTTAAGGTGAGAGTGGAAAGACTGAACAGAAACCTTAAGGTATATGGAACAAGCTGCCAGGGGAAGTGGTAGAGGCAGGTATATTAACAACATTTAAAAGGTACTTGGATAGGGAAGGTTTGGAGGGATATGGGCCAAACGTAGGCAAATCGGACTAGCTTAGATGGAATCTTGGTCGGCATGGACCAGTTGGGCCGAAGAGCCTGTTTCTGTGCTGTATGAGTCTGCAACTCTAATTCTAAACCAGTTATAAATTGCAAAGAAACACACAAAATTCTGCAATTTATTATTCAAATTCTCAAAAAGAAACGCCCTGTTGTGTTTACAAATTACCTGAACAAGGCTTTGGTGGAATATTCTTCAGTAATCTACGGTCAGCAATTTCTCACATACATTCCAATAGCCAGCATTGACATAATTTCAATGAATTCTCAATGAATATTCCTTCTAGTGAGATATCAGACTCTAAAGATCCACCTGTGACAAGTTGTGGTTAAGGATAACACTACACTAAAAGGTGCAGCATTGCCAATGTGAGTTCTTTCAGCAAGCAGCACAGAGGACAAAAAATTGACAGAAAATGTCAAAAAATTGGCAGAGTGGGCAGAGCTATGTGAGAAAAAAGAGAGCTACAGTACTGAGGCTCTGGACACACTCAGTGGCTCCGGTGGGCAGGTCAAGCTGTTTGCAGACCAGATACCAGACTGCCGAAACACACAGGTTACTCCAGTCTCTGTCACGAGAAGAGATCCCAAGACAAATGGAGAAAAAGGTACAACACTTCCACTGACTCCTGGGAACTTCCATGACCACTCGAGGTGGAGCAGCATTTGGGGTAGAATTGAGAATCCCGAGTCCATGCACTGGGACAACACAGTGGCCCCACATGAGGAGCAGAAAGAGCACAATGCCTCACAAATTAACCTCACCCCCCGTCCCATCAGCCTTTTCCTGCCCCTTCCGTGGACGTGTCTGTGGTTCGCACATTGGCCTCCTCAGGCGCCCCACAACCAGAGTGGAGGTAAATCCTCCGCCATCCTGAGGGACTGCCTGAGAAGAAGTGTGAGTAAACATTTGTCCTGCAGCCAATAATTACCTTCCTCACATCCATCACGGTTCCAGCCTGAATTCTCTTCCTTTAATCTGATACTATTCTAGTCATTCAGTACTCTCAAAGACAAGACTGACGAGTGATAACTAAGGGGTTCATAGCATCTTGGGGTGGGTAAGTTGGACGAGGCGCAGAGTCCGCAGTGATCTTACTGAACGACTGAGCAGGAAGGGATGAACAGCTGCCTCCTGCTCCTGTTCAAGGCCTGCTCAACAATCGTACATCGTAGAACAAATTAACGTATGTTTTTGTTTTCATTATTATTCCTGATGGGTTTTTAATCTTGTAGTTGTACAGATTGTTAACTTGGTTCAATCAGATGTGAGATCTCGATTAGAAATTTTTTGCACAGAGAGTGGTGGGTGCCTGGAACGGGCTGCCAGGTGACGGAAACAATAGAATAGCAACATTTTAAAGGGAATGGAGGGATATGGACCACGTGCAGGCAGATGGGATTAGTCTGGCATTATGGTCGGCACAGACCTCATGGGCCAAAGGGCCTGTTCCTGTGCTGTACTGTTCCATGTTCCATGTTCCATGTCACATAAACTGACTGATATCTGGAACTTGCTGGCAGAGGAGGTGCTGGAGTCAGTTACAATTAATATGTTTAAGAGGCATTTTGACAGGCACTTAAATGCTCAAGGCATTGAAAGATACAGACCTAATGCAGGCGAATGGAATTGATGTAGATGGGTAAAGGGTCAGAATGAGCCGAAGGGCCTGGTTCTGTGCTGTTGACCCGGAAAAAATATTTTTTTTTCTTCAGAGGGTTGGGGGGTGTGGTGGTGAGAGGTTACCGTGGGTCTACGGAATGTAGAGATGTTATACTCGCATCAGCCATGATATGTAATAGCAGAGTAAGAGGTGACCTACTCTGCTCCTAATTTGTCTGGTCCCAGATGGTCTGTCTGAACACACTGCTGTGATGGGACCATTGCCTGAGCACTCTCCTGTAGTGATACCATGGCCCAGCAAGCTGCCCAGCTGAGATCATTGTCTGTGAGCCCTGTTCAGTGGGGACCGCTGCCAGAACAGGTTACTCTGGTGTGAGACTACCAAGAGTTTGCTCTGGTGATCCCATTGCCAAGTTCCTGCTCAGCTGAGACCATCACTTGGGCTCCTTGTATCCATGGCTTTGTCTCATGTTCCATTGAGACGATTTGCTCACCGATAATTGGGTCCCCCTATCTAAGGAAGGATGTGCTGGCTCTGGAGAGGGTCCGGAGGACGTTCCTTAGAATGATCCCGGGAATGAAAGGCTTAATGTATGAGGAGTGTTTGTTATCTCTGGGCCTGTACTCAATGGAGTTCAGAAGGAATAGGAGGTCTCATTGAAACCCACTGGATACTGAAAGGCCTGGATAGAGTGGATGTGGAGAGGATGTTTCCATCAGTAGGAGAGTCCAGGATCTGAGGGCACAGCCTCAGTATAAAGGGATCTCCCTTCAAAACTGAGATGAGGAGGAATTTCTTCAGCCAGATTGGTATTGGTGAACCTGGAATTTGTTGTCACAGATGGCTGTGGAGGCCAAGTCATTGGGGATATTTAAGGCAGAGATTGATAGGTTCTTGATTGGTAAAAGGATTAAGGATTATGGGGAGAAGGCAGGAGAATCGGATTGAAAACATCAGCCATGATTGAGTAATGGAGCAGACTCGATGGGCTGAATGGCCCAATTCTGTTCCTATATCTTATGGTCTTATGATCCATACTCATTATTCATTCTGATCCCTCTTTGTATGCATTTATGATGTTGACAAGTACGCAGCACACAACTTCAAAGTCAGCAGGAGACATGGTGGAGGCGGAGGGAACTGTGAGGAGAATATTAAAAGAATTCAAGGTGAATCAGTGATGGAATGGGTGGCAGATGAAACTTACTGCTGAGAAATACTTCACTTTAAACTTTACATACAGCACAGTGACAGGCCCTTCCGACCCAACGAGCCCGCGCCGCCCAATTACACCCATGTTAACCCACTAACCCGTACATCTTTGGAATGTGGGAGGAAACCGAAGCACCCGGAGGAAACCCACGCAGACACGGGGAGAACGTACAAACTGCTTACAGACAGTGGTGGGAATTGAACCCCGATTGCTGGCGCTGTAATGGCGTTACGCTAACTGCTACGTTGCCGTGCTGCCCACACTTACAAATACAAGGTGTTATAGTTTGGAGAGCAGGATGAGAAGAGGCAGTATAAACCAGAGGGCACAGTTCTGCGAGGGACAGGGGCAGTGAGATATCAGGTACATGTGCATGGTTCATTGGAGGAGGCAGAGCAGGTTGAGAACATGGTTAAAAAAGCATCCAGAACCCTGAACTTTATAAGCAGAGGCAGGGAGTCCAAGTGCAAGGAAGATGGGATGAATCTTTGTAAAATACTGGTCTGTCACGCTGGAGGATTTTGTCCAGATCCAGGCACCACATTTTAGGAAATGTCACCAGAGAGGACTGCAGGTGGTGACCTTCAAGAAGATGTGTAGTTAACTGCTTCCTGGTTGATGAAAATCTTACTCAGCATGCACTGAGAAACTAGGAGACCATTTTATTGTTAAAGGAATATTAAAAAAATCAGAATTTGAACAATCTGCAAGGAAGTGTTTCTCTGTTCACAAACACAGTTAACCCCAGGATATACGTCAGGCTCTCCTGGCTACCTGTGAAATGTCAGGAGGGTAGGAGCTTCTAGTGGTGCTGATAAACTCCCGTCTATCAAAGCGACCTTTCTGTGAAAGTTAGTGACAGGGGACTAATTGGGTTAGGGGTCATGGCCTAAACTGAGTATGGAGGGAACGGTCACACAGGGGGGAGATTTTCCTGTTGTGGGGGGTTGGGGACAAACCCATTCGAGTACAGAATCAGAGTAAGAGCCAATGGCACAAGGTTGAAGGATGCAGTTGGTTAAGAGTTAGAAGCTCTGTAAGATTGTTTTTTTAAATTTTATTTACAGCGTGGTAACAGGCCCTTCTGGCCCAAAGAGTCCGTGCCACCCATTTTAAACCCAAATTAACCTACCCGTACGTCTTTAGAATGTGGGAGGAAACCGGAGCACCCGGAGGAAACCCACGCAGACACAGGAGAACGTACAAACTCCTTACAGACAGCGACGGGAATCGAACCCCAATCGCTGGCACTGTAATAGCATCGTGCTAACCACTACGCTACCGTGCCGCCCACGTTAGGACAGTGCAGGGTATTTTTTTGTGATCTGTAATATTTTTACATAATAATCCTACATATAATTGAAGTTTCTTTTAATATCATGTCATATTATTCTTAATGTTTTGCTTCATTCTATTCGTGGTGTTATTTAGTTTAAATAAACATTTAGAAAGAGTTCTGAGTTGCACTATTCTTTGAATCTAGGCTCACTTCCCCCTAGTCAAACATAGATAATAAGTATCAGGGAAGACTACCTAAATATACTAAACTCATTCAAGGGTCAGTGGATACATGGATAGACTGGAGGAGGTTGTTTTCCTTGGGGAGGAGGTGGTAAAGGAATCCGTTAGGCAGTTATACCAAGTGGGTAGAGAACAGGTGTTCCCAGTGGAGGAGGCATCAAGAAGCAGGGGACATGGAAGGCGATTTGGAAAAGATCCAAAAGAGATGTGAGGAGAAACAGTTCTATGCAGTGAGTGGTTAGAGTGTGGAATGAGCAGCCCAGGGGAGCTGTGAAGGTAGGTTCAATTGTGGAGTTCCAAAGAGAGCTGGGAGGTTTTTGAAAAGAAAGAATTGGCAGTGTTCTGCAGAGGGAGGGAGCGGTGGGGGGGGGGGGGGGCAGCTGGGCCTGCCCCCTCTGGAGCCACGGCAGACCCAGTACACTGAATGCTCTTCTTTCATGCTGTAACCATTCTGTGTCTCTGAGATGTTGCCTGCTCTAAATAGTGTGGGCCAATCTGAATCCTTCTGATCAATAGACTCCTACTTTAGCTATTTGCTTGGATCAATTTGCGCCTGTGTTTAATGTGCAAAACATGCAGAGAGATGATTTAACCTGTGGTATATTATCCAGGGGATAATCTATGTGCACAATTTGGATACTAAACGTTTCCTACCCGACCAACATAAATTGTGCCACATTTGAACTTTGTTGAGCCACCACAGGAAAAACGAGGAGGACATTGTGCTAGGACGCTGATGCAATGTGAATTAAAGGGCTCACTCTTCTGACATCAATCTCATGCCCACAGTATCTGCCAGCTCTACTCCTCAATGCTGAAATTACTTGAAACCTCCTCACTGACTACAGCATTTTTGTACTATTCACATTAGTGCTCAGTGCTGTGATCTCTGCCTCATCGCTCATCACAAACCTCACCATTCATGACTCAGGTCCAGTCAGGACAGATTATCTCATGGTGGCTGCTCAGGCAAACAGGAGATCATTGGGAGGTCCTCTCCCTTGTTTTCCCTCACCAAAGGTCCAATGTCCTTCCCAAGCCAAGATGTGGCAGATGGGAGTTTCTCCTGCCGTTCCTGTCAGGAACCACCTGGTAGAGACCTAGTGCAGGATTCTCAGCATAAACAGGAGCACTGGTTTTCATATATCTTTGTCCAATTTCATGACTATTTGCTGGGAATCCACCTGCCCATTAGTGCTATACACAATGCACTGCCAAAAAAGGGCAAAATGTAATTTCTAGGCATTTAATTCCTTGATCTGCATTCTGTAGAGGAATGCAGCTGGTGAAGTGCTGCTTTAACTGGCATGTTTCATCATCATTGAGTGGATGTCACTGTGTGTGAATGTGGAAGGACATTCCATGAGTGTTCGGCTTATTCTGATGAACTGTTCACTTTATTTTACAGCGCCATCTCCAATTTCATTTATGCACCAAGTGAGCCGGACGGTGGACAGTGTCACACTGTCCTGGGCTCAACCTGACCAGCCCAACGGAGTCATCCTGGACTACGAGCTCCAGTATTATGAGAAGGTATGGAATCTCGGAGCAATGGAGGAATTTAAAATGGACAGTCTTCAACCTCAAAGGAGGGAGGGAAATCAGGGAGGTGAGACAATGAAGAGAGAGGGACAGTGGAGCAGGGAAGGGGGCGTTCAGTTTGGTATTGAGGGCTCCACGCTGTGGAGCCAGTGGATCACTCTGCAGTGACTGGGCTGCTACACAGCGGTGAATGGGAGCATGGATGTCAACGGTTGGTCCATGGGTGCAGTGACAGTATCAGTACTACCTGCCTGCTAAAGGGCATCATCACTCAATAACCATACAGGAGTCAGTAAAGATAAAAACTGATGGCCTGCTCTGGCTCCTTTGGTTCAGGTGTGGTCCCTGACTTACTATGAAGGCTGCAGGTCACATCTATTCACCCAGCTTTTGTCAGTAAGCCATGGGCCGTGCTTGTTGGCGACATCATCAGGCGTGTGAAACGTGACGGGCAATTGATAAGCAGGTCAGGGTGAATTGTGATCAGGAGTGTGAGCACCATTTGCCGAAAGGGCTGTACTTGCACAGGGAATGGACTCAGACCCTTCAAACATCATGGCTCTGCACAACTCGCACATACAACACACACAAGTGGTTTTCTTCTAATCGACTTCCTGGCCTTTTGGTTTTAATATCGAGTAGTGATAGATGATCACATGTTGTAAGTGAACATTTATAGAGAGTGTAGAGCACAGGGACAGGCCTTCCCTACACTCCACAACGCCTCCTCACCATCCTCCACCTCAAATTTCAGCTGCGTGTCCTTCAATTTCTTTCTCCCTCCTGTGTTTCACTATACTTCCCAAAATTACATTTATAATATTCCCTCAACTGAGAGAGTTCCACATTTCCACCACTGTCTGGGTAAAGAAGTTTGTCCTGATACCGTTATTAGTGACCATCTGACACTTGTTGCCTCTTCGTGCCTCGTCCCACACGTGGAGGTATCTAGGCCTGGATTTTATGGCAATAATCATCAGGTGTTTCACAGTGGCTCTTTATGACATTGAAGCCTTAACAACATTGGAATTGCCATGCACATGTATTTTTACATGGAAACTTTAAAGCTGCAGCACTTATCCACAAACTACACAGTCTGCAACCTCCTTGTGATGTACTAAAGCTACACATGAACCACTCCCATGTGACAGGATGACCTGAAAGGCGAAACCAGTGGCAAGTTGGATCCAGAACTTTTCAAAGTGGAGGAAAGCACAGGGTGACGGTGGTTGGTGCATTTTAGTGATCAGAGGGCTGTCTGGTGTGTGGCTCCACAGGGCTCAGTACTGGGTCCTTGCTTTTAGTGGTGTATGTTAGAGCTCCCATTAATCAGTGTTAATCCATCTGAGTGAGAAGTGGTTATGCAAAAGTTATATCAAAGCTTTTAAAATTGTTTTAGGATCTTCTGTGACTAACATTCAGCCTGTCGTGTTGCCCTGAACAGTGGAAATCTCACTCTCTGCTGTTTGGCAAGTCTCACTCCCATTCAAAATCATCGATCCCCACCACCCTCCCTCCTACGCCCCTATCAGATGTCCCATTCCCCCATCTCAATAACCCATGGTAATCAAAAGGTGCAGGAATGAATTCAGCACCTCCCTGACCATGACTGTATTCAGCACCTCCCTAACCAGGACTGTGGTCCTGTCTCTAACTCTTGTCACTCTGAAACTGCTGGGAAACGTGTTCATCAAAGAGGGAGTAGTGGGAGATGGGAAGGAAGATGTTAGTGTAGATAGAGAGAGAGGAAGAGGAGAGTGGAATAAGGGAGTCAGGAAAGCCGTGGGACGGAGAGAGCGAGACTCTGATCTGTTCAGCTCCCATTGCTCAGCTCCCTCTAGTGGTTGGATAATGACACATAAATAATGTGGCTGCATCCTGACAAGCACCTGTTGATAAAGGTCTGTGAATGTTGTTTCCACAGTGGGTGCAGACCCTGAGTGGTGCTGTTATAGTAACTGGTGTAAACAGATTGACCAGAGTGATTACAGGAGTAAGTGTTGCCTGCCCTCCAGGAGATATTGTTTAGGCTCTGGAGCTGTGGGGCTGCAGGACTTACTGAAGACTGAGTTATTTCACTGATGGGTTTCCATTCGTTCTGCTCTGGCATTGTGCAGTCAAAATGACCACAACCAGTACATTATTTTCTTTCAGTGGTTCAGTGGAGATAGGGTTGAACACATTGTAACTGACATTGCAGAAAGAAACAAGTAATCCACTTTGGTCTCGATGTCTGTACTAGGATGTAGCATAAACACTTTGCTGCTTCCAGCAAAACCAGGAACCCAGACATTCAAAGCATTCATCAAACAACTTAAACAAAGTTAATAGTTAAATGATCACCTCACCACAACCACAACAGTGCAAGTTTAACAACTGACATCAGCATCCGGATGAAACTGTTGGAGACCCTGTGGCCAACTTGAGAAAGATTGCTGAACACAGCCAGCTTGATGCATGTTTGGAGATGTTACAGGTTCATCAGGTTTTTGGAATTGTAGCTGTAAGTACCCAGACAAGCAGTGAGAGGAAGCTGAACTGCAAAATTAACAGTTAGTTTAGTCCAGGCAGCAGAGACACAATCAAACAAGCACAGGACCTGCCCCCAGTGAAGGCTCTGAGTGTTAATGAGTTGGGATCGAGCTCCAAGGCATCTTCAGGGAAAGGGAAGGAGCACCAAAGGGGAGATGTTATCGTTATGGCAGCATTAACACCAAGCTAATGAACGAAGACACGCAGGGTCTGACGGCACAACTGTGGTTTCAAGGATATCAGTCAACAGTTGGCCTGAAAGCAAAGCAGGACCACAGCAGTGTGAAGCCATTCGGGAAGAATATTGACAGGAATTTACTTATGAATAAGAAGTTGGTGATCTCGATAGATAGTATAGACTGTCCATACTGTCAAGAGCCTACTGAACCTGTCTATTAATCAGTATATATTGAAGTAAAGGGACTGTCAAAGATAATTGATACTGATTCTGCAGTATGTGTGATGTGTGATCAGGAATTTGTGACATCAGTTGGATGGTAGAGTGAAGCTCAAGGAGTTACCCACTTTCCTCCCTATCCACACTGGGGAAAGAATCAATGTAACAGGGAGGGTGAAATGGTGAACACCAAGCAAAGCTCCCTCTTCTCTTTATTTGGGACTAGATCCAATTTGAAAGGCCTCTGCCAAAAATAGATGTAGATCAAGGAGAGATGCAGAGCAAAAGAAACTGCTTCTATCATCTGTTCTTTCCTGAGGTGTTTTGTGATGATTTTGGTAGAAATCACAACTCAGTTCATCAAAGCACAACTGTACCCTACAGTATAACAGGACTGGCTGGAGCAGAGATGCAGAACCAATCGTTCCTGCAGTGAAGACAGATGGCAGCATTAGGACAGTTTGATCTTTTCTGGTACCTGATAAACAGAGCAGGAACACGGGGAGCATTTACTGGATGTACTTTGCAAGTTCCAAAAGCAGGATTTGGTTGAGGAAATACAAGCGTGTCTTTCCTGCCTCAGTGTCTTGCTTACAATGTAGATGAAGGACTCCATCCAACTAAAAGGAAGTTCAGAGCAGTGTTGCCTGAACTCAATCCAACCAGTTGAACAGAACTGAGGCCCTACTCAGACTCCCCAACTGCTACAGATGTTTCCTGTCCTCCTTCAGCAGTGTTAGGAGCACCACACGAGTTGCTGGTCTCAAGGGGAAAAGGAAATGGATTAAGAAACAAGAAAATGCTTTGGAAGGGACCAATCAGTTGCTGAATTCACAGGCTCCTGTTCAATTTGAATAAGGGAAGGCATTACTGATGTCCTACGAGGCATCACCCTACAGTGTTGCTGAAGCTGGGAGAGCAGAATCCTTCTGTATTTAAGGCAAGTGTAGACAAATTTACAATCAGCAAATGATGAAAGGTTATAAGGAAAGGCAGGAAAATAGGCGGGAAATGTCAAATCAGCAATGATTCCCATTGAGTGGTGGGGAAGGATCAAGGGTCTGCTCCCTTTCCTCCTTCTGATGGCCTTGAGGGAGATAAGCTTGGAAACTGAGTGGAGGAAACTGACTGGATTGCTCCACAGAGAGATGGCATTGACTTGGTGGGACAAATGGCCTCCATCTGTGCCATGATGACTTCATGACTCTATAGACATACTGTCTCTACATTGCAGCATTTCTCCAACCCCACTGATGCACCACAATTTGCATTGGTGTCTTTGAATTACACGAGGATAGGATTCGAATAATTGTAAATGTTCGATAGAGGCAGAGGGTATAAAAGCTGGGAAGTCAGAGAACACTGTACTGCCCTCATTTAGATTAATGTGTTCAATTCGGATCACCTCAGTATAGGACTTGCAGGACCTGGAGAGAGTGTGAGGGACATTGATGAGAACGGTTCCTGGGATGAGGACAGGATGTTATGGAGGGCTGGGACAGTTTTCTTTGGAGAGAAGGCTGAAGGAAGATGTGACAAGAAGTGTGTGAAACAATGGGGGGTCTGGACAGAATGGACAGTGGAAGCTCTTCTGTTGGAATCTAAGAACAGAGGTCACGGGTGTAAAACAAAAGACAAGAGAATTAGGAGTAACCTGAGGAAAAGCTTTGTTTTTGCAGTGGTTGGAAGGCGCTGTCTGCAGATGTGGTTGAGGCAGGTTCCACTGTGGCCTTGAGGGAACTATATAAATAAATGATGAAGAAAGATTTGCAAGGTTACAGAGAAAGGGCTGGGGATGGAACTAATGAGTTTCTACCAAAGTCAGTGTGGCCGTGATAGGCTGAATAATCTCCTGTGCTGTAATCGTTCTGTGATTCCATGAATTAATGCAGACCAAGCTGAAAGAGGTTTCTTCTTTGTGTAGGATCAAACGGAGTACAACTCCTCAACGGTGAAGAGCCAGACAAACACCATCACCATCGGCAACTTGCGCGCTGGCACCATCTATGTCTTCCAAGTACGAGCACGGACCGTGGCTGGGTTTGGGCAATTCAGCGGAAAGATGTATTTTCAGACAATGACAGAAGGTAAACAGGCACCTGCTTGCCTTAGATGGAAAAACCGATGTGGAGGGGCTATATATGGACATGCTACCTGACTGATTTCAAACATTAGAAGACCAATAATGTCCTACCAAAAAAAGGTTCCAAAGTGTAAAAACAGAAATGTTGAAAACACTCAGCAGGTTAGGCCATATGTGTGGGAAAAGAAAGATTTAACACTTCAGGTCGAAGATTCCAAAATTGTTGTGCAGTGTATTACCTGTACTTTTATTTCTAAGTAACAGTAGTTCACTGTAACCTACATTTACATGTTCAAAAGAATGTGTTCACTTTGATGTTTAACAGCTGCCCCCAAGGGCTGTAGCTCATCTGTTCCCCGCTCTGGATCCCTACCAATTACAGCTGTGGTTGGGAGACAGAACCAAGCAGCTGGTATAGAGTGGCATTACTATTCTGTTGCTGGCATACTGCGTGCCCTCCTGCCGTTTAGGTGTATTTCACTGGACATCAGGGACGTAGACTGGAGTCACCTTGTGCCTGGTCAGAGATGTGCTCATCGTGTGCAGAGGGAGACGACTGGTCAATCGGAAATGATCACCGTCTCTCTGCAGCTTTGCTAGGTTTTTCCAGCACTTTTTGTTATTTCAGAAATCTGAATCAATTTGGTTTGAGTTAAGGAATAAGAGGGTATAATTAGAGACAAAACACTAATGCAGCTACAAATTAAGAAATTATACAAAATTGGAATAAAATTACAGCCTAGCACATCCATTAATTGGATACTTTCATTATCCAAAGGTAGTCGGAGTGTAATTCTTGCAAAGGGAGGGAGTGTTCACACACTGTACATTGGACTACCTTCCAGGTCAGTCAATTTTTAGTTAAACAAGGACTGAATGTCACTGAATTCTGTAATAGAAAAAGAGTTAGGAAAAGTAGAGCTGAACCCACAGAGCCTCGTGGCATCAGGTCAAACAAGCTGGGAACATCTTCGTTTGATCAGCATCCGCCACTGACATTTGACAGATGAATCATCGCTTCTCTATGTCAGAGGTTACTTGAAGCAGCCACTGAGAGCAGGCCGGGCAGAGTGTACTCTTGGTGGGGAATGTTACCATTCACCAGGAATTCTCTGTGACCTCACTGCTGACTGAACTGGCCAGCAAACCTGAAGGACACAACTGCCAGGGTGGACTTCTGCAGATAATGAGAGAACCAGCAAAGGAGAATAAAATATTCAACCACTTCCTCACTAATCCATCAGTCACAGCTGTCTGCTTGTGATAACTTTAGTCGGGGTGACCACAGAGGAGTCGTTATGGAGCTGGTTCCATCTAAATACTGAAGAGCGAGTCATGCAAAATTGGATGGATTCAGAATAGCCTAACAGCTCAAGACAGGGATCCATGAAGTGTTTGGGACTACATGTAACAGAAGAGCTGTGCTGCAATTCTCATCCTATCGATGACCAACCCCAGCTCAATGAATTGTAGAATCACAGAAATTTAAACACATTTGGCCCACATGCTGGTCAAAAACGGGCCATTGATTGATCTCACTTCCCAGCTTGTATGGTTCTTTAAAGTATTTTTTTTAGACATTATGAGATTTCCACTTCAGTCAAGCTTTCAGACTCTGCGTTCCAGTTACCTACCACTCACTGAGTGAAATGTTATTTTCACAACTCTCCACTAATCCTTTAATATAAACCTATGCTCTATAGTTACTAATCTCTCTACCAGGGTAAATAAGTCCTGCCTGCCTAACTTAACATGGCCTCTAATGTTTGCATACACGTCGGCTGAATTTCCTCTCCATTTCCTTTGTTCCAAAGCAATCAGCCCCAGCCTTGATATTCTCTTTCCATAACTATACTCTTCCAGCCTGACAACATTCCCTGCAATCCCCCCGGCACCCTCCCCAGTGCTGTCACATCTTTCCTGTGATGTGGTGACCAGAACTGTGCACAGTACTCTAACCGTAGTCTTGAAGGTGTTCAGTAGAGTTCCAGCTACAGTTTAGATGGTGCTCTATACAGTTTGAGCTGTAGTCACGACAGTATTCCATACAGTTCTGATGTGACATCCCTGCTTTTGCGTTTGGTGCCTCGGCTAATAGAGGCAAGTAACCAATATTCCTTCTTAATCACCTTATCTACCTGTCCTGCTACCTTCAGGGATCTGTGAAGATGCTCTCCAACATCTTCTGTTCTGCAGTATCCTATCATTTATTGTGTGCTCTCTGGCATATTTGACCTTCCATAATGTATCGTCTCAGATTTATAGAGTCAGAGAGGGAGACAGCATGGAAGCAGGCCCTTTGGCACACCACATTCATGCTGACCCATTCCTCCCAAGTGAATTCCATGTGGCACTTTTCCGCACACTGAACCAACCCATGGATCCCTTCCTACACCCTAGAAATCTGCCCCATTATCAACCACACTGCCAGTTTTGGATCATTGGCAAACTTCCCAATTGTAGCCCCTACATTTGTACCAAATTATTCGATCAAGGGAACTAGTGTGGAACCCCACTGCACACAGCCCTGCAGTCACTGACGTTTCTGTCTGCCACCCTGACAGTTCTCATCCAACTTGCCAGTTTCCCTTGAATCCCATAGGATTTTCTATCCCTGATCAATCAGCCAAATTGGACATCAAATAGTTTGCTGAAATCAAACCTGCTGCCCTTTTGATTGTCCATGTTACTTCCCAAAAAATTCAATGAAGTTAGTAAAACTCAACTTTTCCTTAACAAATTTGTGATATTTTCCTGCCTTGTGTCTCTCTGAACACGGATTTATGCTGCCACCCAGAATCCCTTCCGGTACTTCAACCACTGCCAGTCTGACTGACTTGTGGTTACTTGGTCTGTCACTTTCTCTCTTGTTAAACTCTGGTGCCACTTCCGGTCCTCCACTGCCGTGCCTGTAGCCAACAGACATCAGAATACGACTGTTGTTTCTTTCATTGCTTCTTTCAAGAGTCTGAGGTACACCTTATTCTGGTCTGGCCATTCACCCACACTGGAAGAATTTAAGAAGCAATTTATCATTTTAAATGCTCCACATTCTTTCCCTTTATCGACAATACCAATAACATCCCTCTCTTTAAACGTAGCTGCAGAGTATTCATTCAGAACTTTGCACATACCTGTCGTCTCTACAGTGCTGTCTGCTCCAAATAGGACCCATACTTCCTATTCCTCATTTCTTCTACTTATTCATGGAGCATCTTCAGGTTTTCCTTGATTTTACTTGTTCTTTCTTGTCCACCCTCTTGGATTTCCTAAGTTCTTCCTTTTACTCCAATGAACTCTGTTCAGTGCTGAGCTCTGAAGTCACTGTCATAACCTTCCCATTTTTCCTTTATCCTACTGTGTATCTTTGTTGGTACTCTTGGAGATCCAGAATTGAGAGCTTCTCTTCTTTAATCAGGAACATTTGTGTTTGGAACCTTCATCAACTTCTCCTGGAACGTTTCCACTTACTCTTACACTGATTTATTTTCACATTGCTGTGCTCCCTTGATAGATCTTACCTCTGCCCAGAGAAATTGGCCATGCCCCAATTTAAGTTCAGCTGCTCACGGAAATTTGTCTCCATCTTATGTTTGCTTCACAACATCGTGCAAGCCAGGTACTATCCAATGGTCTATGACAGAACCAATCTCAGTGCAGACCAGCATCAAACAGGACTACATCACTGCCCCAGCACTTTTCTCAGTCTTTCTCACCCCAACGTTCCATGTCACCTTCAACAAACCTCCTACAGAAGTGGAGCTAATCCACTGTGGTTCTAATAACTGTCAATATCCTTGAATATATTCAATGATGTTGCCTCCACAGCTCTCTGAGCAGATAATTCCAGAGCTGTGTGACACTTTATTATTCCATACCCCCAACAATAAAGTCCAACATTCCATTAGCCTTCCTAATTACTGCAGCTTCAACGCTAACTTTTCATGCTTCAGGTACTGGGACTCCCAGATCTCTCTGTCCTTCCAAAGTGGACAACCTCATGTTATACTCTGTCTGACAACTCCTGACCCAACTATCGGCAACACTCTGCAGGTTTTCTGTGTCTTCACAACATTCTCCCCCTTTGACCTACTGTTGTAGACCCGCATTGATGTGACTGGCCTGCAGTGGCCCCGGAATGTGAGGAGAAGTTGATGGTGACGCTTGTGTGGCACAAATGCTTCTTGCATGTTTGTCCAGTTGTGGTGCATGTCGTCGTGGCACTTAATTATCTGAGAAGTTGTAAACGGAACTGAATAATGTCTGATTGTCAGCGAACATCCTGTTTCCCACCTTATAATGTAGAGACAATCAATAAGGAAGCAGCCAAAGTGGCTATACACAGGATACTGTCCTGACTAACTGTGACTGCAATGTCTATGTACTGAAATGGTTAAGATACGATACTCTTAGTAGTCACATGTACATCGAAACACACAGTGAAATGCATCTTATGCGTAGAGTGTTCTGGGGGCAGCCCGCAAGTGTCACCACGCTTCCGGCGCCAACATAGCATGCCCACAACTTCCTAACCCATATGTCTTTTTTGGAATGTGGAAGGAAACCAGAGCCCCAGAGGAAACCCATGCAGACACGGGGAGAACGTACAAACTCCTTACAGACAGCGGCCAGAATTGAACCCAGGTCGCTGACGCTGTAATAGTGTCACGCTAACCGCTGCACTACCCTGCCAGAACTCCAAGAACCAATGTCCCTGTTTCTTTTTACTAGGTATCATGATGGTCAGTGGAATTACTTTATTAGATAATATCAAAGACCGCTACTTCCACCTTCCCAGGTAACCGTCCTGTTGAACCTCCTCTGCCCCCTCTCCAGTGCAATCACAGACTGTACGCAGACTCCAGCTGTTGCTGAAGGAGTGTTTTATAAAGTCATACCATAACTCCCTGAAAGTGACCGCACAGGTCAATAAAGTGGTAAAGGCATGTGGCATGCTTGCCTTTATTAATCAAGGGATTGAATTCAAGAGTCAGGATGTTATGTTGCAGCTTTATAAAATATTAGTTAGGCCGCATCTGGAGTATTGCATTCAATTTCAGTCGCCCCATTATAGAAGGAATGTGGAGACTTTGGAGAGGGTGCTGAAGAGGTTCACCAGGATGCTGCCTGGATTAGAGAGCATGAGCTATAAGGAGAGGTTGGACAAACTTGGGTTGTTTTCTCTGGAGCGGCGGAGGCTGAGGGGAGACCTGACAGAAGTTTATAAAATTATGAGAGGCAGAGATTGGGTAGATAACCAATCTTTTCCCAGGGTGGAAACGTCAAATATTAAGCATCATAGTTTTAAGGTGAGAGGAGGAAAGTCTAAAGAAAATGAATGAAACAAGTTTTTTTGCAGAGAGTGATGGGTGTGTGGAACACGCTGCCAGGTGAAGTGGTGGAAGCAGATACAATAGCAACATTTAAGAAGCACTTATACAGGCACATGAAGAGGCAGGGAATGGAGGGACACAGACCATGTGCAGGCAGATGGGATTAGTTTAGTCGGGCATCATGGTCAGCACAGACATGGTGGGCTGAAGGGCCTGTGCTGTCCTGTACTGTTCTCTGTCTTTTATAACATCCCAGCTCTTATATTCTCTGCCCCAACATGTGCTATTTGCCTTCATCACCACCATATCCACCTGTGTTGCCACTTTCAGAGAACAGTGAACTCGGACCCCATTGTCTCTCTGTTCATCAACATTCCTTATTGCCCTACCATTTCCTGTATATGCCCTACCCCTATTTGACTTCCCAAGACACATCACCTCGCATTTGTCGGAATTAAATTCCATCTGTCAACACTCTGCCCAAATTTCCAACTGATCTATATCTTGCTGTAGCCTGAGACAACCTTTGTCACTGTCCACAACGCCTCCAATTTTTGTTATCTGCAAACTTACGAATCATTCCTCTTACACTCACATCCATATTGTTGACATATATCACAAACAACAAGGGTCCAACATCAATCCCTGTGGTATACCAGTAGCCACAGACTTCCAGTCAGAAATCCACCACTACTCTCTGCCTCCTATCATGAAGCCAATTTTGGATCCAATTAGCCAGCTTTCCTTGGATCCCGTGTGCCTTAATTTTCTGGACCAGTCAACAATGCGAGACTTTATCAAATGCCTTACCAAAGTCCAAGTAGGCAACATCTACTGCCCTGCCTTATTCACTGTCCTTGGTTATCTCCTCAAGAAATTCAGTCCACTGACTGAGACAGGATTTCCCCCCTCACTAACCCATGCTGACTATCCCTAATCAGTCCATCTTTCCAAATGAACATGACTCCTGTCCCTTAGAATTTTCTCCATTAACTTCCCTACAACTGACATATATCTCAACAGCCTCTAGTTACCTGGCTTATCCCTACAGCCCTCCTTAACCAAAGGAACATTTGTAAACTTACTAATCATGCCTCCTTCATACATATCCAAGCTGTTAGTATGTATAACAGTAAAGGGCTCTAGATCAGTCCCTATGGTACACCACTGGCCACAGGCTTCCAATCACAAAGGACCCTCTCTCCAATTACGTAGCCACCTTTGGATCCAGCTTGCTCTGAATCCCATCAGCTGTAACCTTTTGTAACCCTATCAAAGTCCCTCACGCTGAAGTCCATGAAGACAGTGTTAATTGTACAGCCCTCATCAATACTTCTTACCTCTTTGAAAAACTCTATCAATTTGTTCAGACAGGATCTCCCCCTAACAAAGCCATGCTGACAATCTTTGATTAATCCCTGTCTTTTCAATTGTAAATTAATCTTGTCCTTAAGACTTTTTCCCCAATAACTTTCTTATGACTGATGTCAGACTCACAGACTCAGAATTCCTGCTGCTGTTCTTGAAATGGGGACCACATTTGCTGTCCTCCAGTCACATGGTACCTCACCTGTGAGTGAAGATGTAAAAATTCCTGTCAGGGCCTCACCAGTCTTCTCCCTTGCCTCCATAGCAGCCTGGAATACATCTTAGCAGCCACTAGGGATTTGTCCACATTGAAGCCTGCCAAGACATCAAATACCTCCTTTGTTATTAAAACATGTTCCAGAATTTCATGTCAAGGTCCTGGAATTCTCCAACTATAGTGTACTTCTCCATAGGAAATATAGATAAAAATTGTTTATTTAAGACTTCTCCTAGTCCTCTGGTGATAGGCAAGGTTCTTATTTTAGACCTAAATTCCCAAACTATCCTTGGTCCTTTCCATTACTAACTTGGAACTGGCAGCATTACGCTTACTTTCTTCAAAATGCCCTCCTACTTCAACCACTTGCCTGGCTACATTCCCTTCAATTAGGTCCAGTCCTGCCCCTTCTCCAGTGGGACTGTCTACATCTGCCTCAAAATCTCTCCAGAATGCATTTTACAAATTCCACCCTGTCCATGCCTTTCACTCTAGGTTATCCCAGTTAATACTGGGGATGTTGAAACTCCCTACTACTCTAACCCTGCTGTGCTGACATCTCTCTCCAATGTGTCTATGTTCCTTCTTCTCTATTTTCTGCTAACTGTTAGGAGCCCTACAGTATACCCCCAGCAAAATGATTGTCCCCTTTTTGTTTCTAAGATCTGCCCATATGGCATCATTTGAAGAGCCTACTTGGACATCCTCCCTCATACTGCAGGGATGGGCTCATTAATCAATACTGCAATACCATATCCTCTGTTACATCCCCTATTGCATCTGCACATTGTGTGCCCTAGAATGTTGAGTTACCAGTCCTGTCCTTCTGTGACAGCTACAATATCATCTTCCCATGTGATGATCAACACTCAGCTCAGCTGCCTTACTCAACAGACTCCTTGCAGATGCGGTTTAGCCCTCCAGTCCTCCCGAGTGCCTTATCACATCCATGCCTCTCTGTATACTGGACTGTTAGTTCTCCTATACTTCACTGCATCTCCCTTCATTTGTATATCTATTTTGCCAGATTAATGTAAACCCTCCCCAACAGTGCAGGCAGACCTCCACGCAAGGCCTTTGGTCACACTCTGGTTCAGGTGCAACCAGTGCAATTTGTACCAGCCCCACCTTTCTCAGAAATGGTCCAAGTAATCCAGAAACCTGAAGCCCTCTCTCTTACACCATCCCTTTAGCCACACATTCCAGTGACCTTCCCTCCTGTCTCTGTACTCACCAGTACATGGCACCAGAAGTATGCTCGTGGTTGCAGTTTTAGAGATCCTGCTCTTTAATCTGCAACCTAGCTCCCTCAATTCATGTTGCAGGGCCTCATGCCTTTATTTTAAACCATGGAAACAGGCCCTTTGGCCCATCGAGTCTGCACTGACCATCGAGTACCCATTTACACTGATCCCATTTTATTCCTCCACATTCCCAACAACTGCCCCCAGATTCTACCACTCACCTACACACGAGGAGCAATTCACGGTAACCAACTATCCCGCCGACCCACAGGTCTCTGAGATGTGGGAGGGAACTGGAGCACCTGGAGGAAACCCACGCGGTCACAGGGAGAATGTGCGAACGCCACACAGACAGCATCAGAGGTCAGGATTGAACCCGAGTCTCTGGAACTCTGAAGAGACTCTACCTGCTGTGCCATCTTGGTCAGAAAAGTTCTCCTGAACACATTTCAGGAAGTCTTCCCCTTCTTTATCCTTCAGTTGTGGAATTGAAATTCCCTAATATCACCATTTTACAGTCATTATATTTCACTGTAAATTTATTCTCTATCTTCCTCTCCCGACTTTATGTTCTATTGAATATCCCCCACTGTGTAATAGTGTTCTTTTTGATTTCTAACACAGTCCAAATGGATTCTTTGACCTCCCAAAGACATCCTCCCTCTCCAACTCTAACACTGCTTCCTTACTCCGTACAGCAAACCTGCCTCCTTTTCTGCATTTCATATTGTTTCCAAAGATCTTGCATCCAGGGATGTTAAGTATTCAATCATGTCCTTTTTTGAACTGTGTTATTGGCACAACAACATTTCCTATGTCGCTAATTCTTCAGTCGAGGAATCTTTGCTGATTAACACTCATGCTACCTTGTGGGTCGCCGGCCTTGTCCTTGCCTCTTTGGCGTTACCATTCTAGAATGATTACAGTTATGAACTTTCCATGTCGAGTGCTGTACATCAAGAAGCACACCTGCTCTTCACGGCCTATAACAATGCTGCACGCTCGGTAAAACCCTGGTTATGTTCTTTCCCCCAATCCTACAATTGAAGGGCAAAGCAGGGGAAGTCTTTCTGAAATGCATTTGGGAGAATTTTCCAGAAATACTCCTTTCGTGAGTGTGTGTCTCCATGACTGCTGGCCATTCCAGGAAGACTGATGGCACGTATCCCAGGCTGCTAAGGAAGGCAAGGGTGACAACTGCTGGGAAAGATTGTTCAATGTTCATTGGTCACTGATAAGGGGCCAGGGACTGGAGGACAACAAGTGTGGTTCCTTGATTCAAGACAGGTAGCAGGGATAAGCCATGTAATTACAGGCCAGTGAGCCTTCTGTAGTGTATAGAAACATATTCTCAGGGACGGTATCAGTCTACACCTTGAAAGGCAGTGATAGAACATAGAACAATACAGCACAGAACAGGCCCTTCGGCCCACAATGTTGTGCCGACATAACTAATCCCTCCTACCTACAGAATGCCCCTATCCCTCCATTTTCCTCCCATTCATGTGCCCATCCAAGCCCCTCTTAAAAGCCCCCAATGAATTTGCCTCCACCACCCTATCAGGCAACACATTCCAGGCATCCACCACTCCCTCAGTAAAAAACCTTCCCTTCACATCTGTTCTGAACCTACCCCCTCTCACCTTGAATGCATGCCCTCTGGTATTGGATCGCTCAATAATGGGAAAACATCATGCTTGTCCACCCTATCTATGCCCCTCATCATGTTATACATCTCTAACAGATCACCCCTCAGCCTCTGCCACTCCAGAGAAAAGAGCCCAAGTTTGTCCAGCGTCTCCTGATAGCACATGCCCTCTAAATTCAGGCAGCATCCTAGTAAACCTTCTCTGCACCCTCCCTAAAGCCTCGCCATCCTTCCTACAGTGAGGTGACCAGAATTGCATGCAATACTCTAAATGCGGCCTAACCAGATTTCTATAGAGATGTATCATAACTTCTTGACTTCTATACTCAGTACCCCGATTAATGAAAGCAAGCATTTCATAAGCCTTCTTAACCATCCTACCTACCTGTGTAGCCACTTTCAATGAGCCATGGACTTGCACACCAAGGTCTCTCTGCTCTTCAGAATTGTTAAGGGTCTTGCCCTGAAGAGTGTACTGCCTCTTGACATTAGTCCTACCAAGGTTCAACACCTCACATCTATCCGGGTTAAACTCCATCTGCCATTTCTCTGCCCACATCTGCAGCTGATCTATATCACGCTGTATCCATCGCCAGTCTTCTACACTATTCACTACTCCACCAATCTTGGTATCGTCTGTAAACTTACTAACCCACCCATCAGCATACTCACCCAGGTCATTTATGTACAACACAGACAGCAGAGGTCTCAGTACAGATCCCTGCGGAACACCATTACCCACAGACCTCCAGCCCAAATAAGTCCCTTCAACCACCACCCTCTGCTTTGATTGGGGATAGTCGGCATGGTTTTGTTGGTGAGACTTCCTGTCTAATTTGACTGAGTTCTACAAAGATGTAACAATGTATATAGATGGGACAGTGCGATTGATGTTGTCTACATGAACTTCAGTCAGGCATTTGACAACGTCCCACATGGAAGGATGTTCCAAAAGATTAGAGCACATGGGATCAGGGCAAATTGGATCCAAGATTGGCTTGGTAATACAGGGTGGCATACAATAGGAATTGGTGCTGGGACCCTTGGTGTTTTTGTACTCATGAATGGTTAAGGTGTTAATGTTGGAGGAATGATTACTAAATCTGCAGATGACTTAAAGATTGGTGTTGTGGATAGTGAGAAGGGTGGTCTCAGGCTACAGAATGACGCTGACCAGCTGGTAAGTTGTGGATAGCAAAGGAGATAGTCTTAGGCTACAGAATGATATTGATCAGCTGGTAGATTGGGCAGAGAAATGGCAGGTGGGGAATTTAATCCTGATAAAGTGTAAAGTGATGCACTTTGGGAAGTCAAATGTTAATAGGATAAAAGGGAATGGGGAGTGTTGAGGATCAAAGGGACCTTGGTACTCAAGTCGAAAGATCCCTGAAGTTGACAGCACCAGTTGGTAGAATGGTAAAGAAGGCATGGGATGCTTGCCTTCATTGCAGTCATAGAATTACAGAGTAAAACAGCATGGAAACAGGCCCGTCGGCCCAACTTGTCCATGCCAACCAAAATGCCCATTTAAGCTAGTCCCATTTGGCTGATATCCCTCTAAACCCATTCGCCAGGGCACAGAGCATAAGAACAGAGAAGTTATGATACAGTATCATAAAACACTGGTGAGCACACACCTGGAACATTGGGTGCAGTTTTGATCACCACAGTGTAGATTGTTGTGGAGAGGGTGCAGTTGAGATTCACCAGGATGCTGCCTGGGATGGAGTGTCTCAGGTCTGAGGAGAGACTGGATAGGCTGGATTTGTTTTTTCTCTGGAGTGGAGAAGGCTGAGAGGGGACCTGATATTGTACAAAATTACATAGACAGGGTAAACAGAAGTGAACATTTCCCCAGAGCAGAGCTGTCTGCAACAAAAGGGCATACGTTTAAGGTAAGGAGTAAGAGGTTTAGAAGTTTAAAGGTTTAGAAATTATCCAAATTTCTCCAGTCCTGACAACATCCTCTGCACCTCTTTAGTGCTCTCTCATCTGCAACATGTGGTGATCAGCACTGTACACAGTTCCCTGCTATAGCAGTGCCTAGATTAACCTCTCCTGTTTCCCTGACTAATAAGGACAACTATCTGGTATGTCTTACTAACCACCTTAGCTGCCTGTCCTGCTGCCTTCAGGGATCTGTAGATAGGAACATTAAGATCCCTCTGTTCTTCCACATCATGTAGTATCCTTTTGCCCTGTTTGCCCTCTCTGGATGCATTACCCCACATTTCTTCCGGTTGAATTCCATTTGTCAATTTTGCCCATCTAACCGGACCATTGGTAGCTGCCTGACTTCAGCAGAGTCAGATTTTATTATCACTGACATATGTTGTGAAATTTGTTGTTTTGCGGCAGCAGGACAGTGCAAGATGTAAAAGTTACTATAAGTTACAAAAGTAAATAAATAGTGCAAAAGAGGAATAATGAGGTAGTGTTCATGGCGAAGGGGAAGAAGCTGTTCCTGAAACATTGAGTGTGGCTCATGTGAAGAGGGCATGTCCTGGATGGTGAGGGTCCTTAGTGATGGATGCTGCCTTCTTGGGGCACCACCCCTTGAAGATGACCTCGATGGCGGGGAGGATTGTGCCCGTAATGGAGCTGGCTGAGTCGACAACCCTCTGCAGCCTCTTTCGATCCTGTGCATTGGAGCCTCCATACCAGGCGGTGATGCAACCAGTCAGAATGCTCTCCACTGTACATCTGTAGAAATTTGCAAGGGTCTTTGGTGATATACTGAATCTCCTCAAACTCCTGATGAAGTAGAGCCACTGGCGTGCCTTCTTCATGATTGCATCAATGTGTTGGGCTCAGGATAGATCCTCTGAGATGTTGACACCCAGGAACTTGAAGCTGCTCACCCTTTCCACCAATGACCCCTCGATGAGGACTGGTGTGTGTTCTCCCGACTTCCCCTTCCTGAAGCCCACACTCAGTTCCTTGGTCTGACTGATGCCGAGTGCAAGTGACGTTGAATCACTATCATCCATTTGATATATTTAAATCCAAATCATTGGATTACTGTGAAGAGCAGGTGCCTTGTAGCGAATCTTGCAGAACCCACTGCAAGCAACCCCTAGCCACTAAAATTCTCATTAACCAATACCTTTTGCTTTCTGTACTGACCAATTTTTAATTCAGTATCACTTCCTTCTGGATCCCATGGGTTTTCACATCCTTGAAACAGCACATGTACCATGTCAAATGCTCTGCCCTTGTGGATCCTCAAAATTTTCAATCATTGTCTGACACAGATTGGGTGACTGCTTAATTGAGCACCTTTGCTCTGTCTACCCCAAAAGCAAAGATCTCCCAGTGGCCAGCCACTTCATTTCTACAGCCCAGTCCCATACTGATGTGTCTGTCCACGGCCTCCTCTACGGCCACGTTGAGTCCAGACGCAGGTTGGAAGAGCAACACTTCATATTCCACCTTGGTCGTCTCCAACCTGACAACATCAACATTGATTTCTCTAACTTCTGGTAACCACTCCCCCTTCTCTCCCCACTTTCCCCCCCCCCCCCCCCACCCCTTTGTCTCCCCTCATCTCATGCCCCCCTCACCTCTTCTCTTCCCCATCCTCATGACCTTTACTCCATGGTCCACTGCACTCTCCTGCCGGATTCCTTCTTCTTCAGCCCTTTGCCACTTCTACCCATCACCTCTCAGCTTCTTACATCTCCCTCCTACCTTCCCCCTCTCACTTGGACTCACCTATCACCTGTGCTCCTCCCCCTCCCCTGACCTTCTTATTCTGGCTTCCATTCCATTCTAGTCCTGATGAAGGGTCTCAGCTCGAAACGTCAACTGTTTATTTCCCTCCACAGATGCTGCCCGACCTGCTGAGTTCTCCAGCACCTTGTGTGTGGTTCTCTCAACAAATGCTAAGCTGGGAGTCAATGAGTTGTAAGGAGGGTGCAGAGGGCTTGGATGTGGACTTAGTAAGTGAATGGGCAGGGAATATAATGTGGAAAATGTGAACTCATCCATTTTGGTAGAAAAGGTAGAAAAGCTGAGTATTTTTTAAACGTGAGAGATTGAATGATTTTGGTGTCGGAGAGACCTGGTGTTCTTGTATTCAGATCACCAAAGCTTAATGTGTGGGGTGAAGTAATTCGAGGGTATCGTTGGCCCTTATAGTTACAAGATTTGAGCACAAGAGCAAGAACATTTTCCTGAAATTATGTAGGGCTCTCATGAGGAAACAGCTGGAACATTGTGCACGGCTGTGGTCTCCCTGCCGAAGGAAGGGTGAACTTGCAGCAGCAGGAGCGCAGTGACAGTTTACCAGTTGGTTTCCTCGGATGGGGATTGATTCTGTGAGAAGAGATCATGTAGACTCCTGCATTTGTGAGAATGAGAGATAATCTCATTTAAGCATACAATTTCCTTCAGGATTCCCTTGCCTTGTTTGCCCTCTCCCACACTTCTCCGGATTGAATTCCATTTACCAGGAAGATGCAGAGTTGATATTTCCAGCTGGGATGTCCAGAACCAGAATTCATGGTCTGAACGGGGAGATTCAAGACCGTGATGCTGGTGAATCAGTGCGAAGCTTGATCACCAGGTATATTCAAGATCAACAGACTTTTAAATATTAAGGGAATCAAGAGATACTGGATTAGTTTAGAAAAATGCTACTGAAGTAAAAGGTCAGCCTTTAACTTTCTTTATGGCAGAGAGGCATGAGGTCCCAGCAGGCTGCCTGTGGATCTGTGTCTACATCCTTAACAATATCTGCCTCTCCAAATGCCAATTGAAGTTATCTCTCAAAATTGTTTCCAACAATTTGCCTACCCCTGATACCAGGCTGACTGGCTTGACTTGGTCTATTCCTTTCTCCTTCTATTTTAATAAAAGTACCACTCTGGTCCTCTCCTGCCTGCTGCCAAAGTGGACAGGAAAATGATGGTCAAAACGTTTGCTGTTTCCACCCTTGCTCCTTTGAAGAGCTTTGCATACATCTCATCCAAGTTTGGTGATTATCCACCTTTGAAGATCTCTCTCTCTCTCTCTCTCTCTCTCTCTCTCTCTCTCTCTCTGTGCTCCCTCTCTCTCTATGCTCTCTCTCACTGTATCTCTCTACTCTCTCTCACTCTGTTTCTCTCTTTCTCTCTACTCTCTCTCTGCTCTCTATGCTCTCTCTCTGTCTCTCTCTCTCTACTCTCTCTCGCTCTCTCTCTCCCCCTCTCTCTCTCCCCCTCTCTCTCTCTCACTCCCCTCTCCCCCCACCTTATATCATTTCCAGTACTTCACATTCTCCCACTGTACTGCCAGTGCCTTTACCATCTCCCTCTGTGCAACGGGCTGGACTGTCAGCTTGCTCAAGATGTAGAACATAGAACATAGAACAATTACAGCACAATTCAGGACCTTCGGCCCACAAAGCTGTGCCGAACATGTCCCTACCCTAGAAATTACGCTTACCCGTAGCCCTCTATTTTTCTCAGCTCCATGTACCTATCCAACAGTCTCTTGAAAGACCCTATTGAATCTGCCTCCACCACTGTTTCCGGCAGCCCATTCCCCGCACTCACCACTCTCTGAGTAAAAAACTTACCCCTGACATCTCCTCTGTACCTACTCCCCACCACCTTAAACCTATGTCCTCTTGTGGCCACCATTTCAGCCCTGGGGAAAAGCATCTGACTATCTACCCTATCAATACCTCTCATCATCTTATACACCTCTATCAGGTCCCCTCTCATCCTCCGTCGCTCCAAGGAGAAAAGGCCGAGTTCCCTCAACCTGCTTTCATAAGACATGCTCTGCATCCCAGGCAGCATCCTTGTAAATCTCCTCTGCACCCTCTCTATGGCTTCCACATCTTTCCTGTAGTGAGGCAACCAGAACTGACCACAGTACTCCAAGTGAGGTCTGACCAGGGACCTATATAGCTGCAACAATACCTCTCGGCTCCTAAATTCAGTTCCCTGATTGATGAAGGACAATACACCATATGCCTTCTTGACCACAGAGTCAACCTGCGCAGCTGCTTTGAGCGTCCTATGGACTCGGACACCAAGATCCCTCTGATCCTCCACACTGCCAAGATTCCTACCATTAAGACTATATTCCGCCAACATATTTGACCTACCAAAGTGAACCACTTCACACTTATCTGGGTTGAACTGCATCTACCACTTCTCAGCCCAACTCTGCATCCTATCTATATCCTTCTGTAACCTCTGACAGCCCTCCAAACTATCCACAGCACCTCCAACCTTCATGTCATCCACAAACTTACTAACCCACCCCTCCACTTCCTCATCCAGGTCGTTTATAAAAATCACAAAGAGTAAGGGTCCCAGTACAGATCCCTGAGGTACACCACTGGTCACCGACCTCCACTCAGAATACGACCCCTCAACAACCACTCTTTGCCTTCTGTGGGCCAGCCAGTTCTGGATCCACACTGCAATGTCCCCTTGGATCCTATGCTTCCTCACCTTCTCCATAAGCCTCGCATGGGGTACCTTATCAAATGCCTTGCTGAAATCCATATACACTACATCTACTGCTCTCCCTTCATCGATGTGTTTAGTCACATCCTCAAAAAATTCAATCAGGCTCATAAGGCAGGACCTGCCCTTAACATGCTGAGTATTCCTAATCATATTATACCTCTCCAAATGTTCATAAATCTTACCTCTCAGGATCTTCTCCGTCAGCTTACCAACCACTGAGGTAAGACTTACCAGTCTATAATTTCCTGGGCTATCCCTACTCCCCTTCTTGAATAAGGGAACAACATCTGCAACCCTCCAATCTTCCGGAACCTCTCCCATCTCCACAGACGACTCAAAGATCATCGTCAGAGGTTCGGCAATCTCCGCCCTCGCCTCCCGCAGCAACCTGGGGTACATCTCATCCGGTCCCGGTGACTTATCTAACTTGATGCTTTCCTAAAGTTTCAGCACCACCTCTTTTCTAATATCCACATGCTCAAGCTTTTCGGGCCACTGCAAGTCCTCACTGCAATCCCCCAGATCTTTTTCCGTGGTGAATACTGATGTAAAGTATTCATTAAGTACCTCCGTTATTTCTTCCGGATCCATACACACTTACCCACTGCTGCACTTGATAGGCCCTATCCTTTCGCATTTCATCCTCTTACTCTTCACGTACTTGTAGAACACCTTGGGGTTTTCCTTGATCCTGCCCACCAAGGCCTTCTCATGTCCCCTTCTGGCTCTTCTAATCTCTTTCTTAAGTTCCTTCCTTTTACCCTTGTACTCCTCCAGATCTCTAACATTACCTAGCTCTCTGTACCTTTTGTATGCTTTTCTTTTCCTTTTGACTAGATTTATTATAGCCTTCATACACCACTGTTCCTGTACTTCATACTCCCCTGTCTCATCGGAACATGTCTGTGCAGAGCTCCACACAAATATCCGCTGAATATTTGCCACATTATCTTCCGTACTTTTCCCAGAGAACATCTGTTCCCAATTTAATCTTCCAATTTCCCGCCTGAGAGCGTCGTAATTCCCTTTACTCCAAGTAAACACCTTTCTAGTCCGTCTGTTCCTATCCCTCTGCAGTGCTAACGTAAAGGAGATAGAATTATGATCACTATCACCAAAATGTTCACCCACTGAGAGGTCTGACACCTGACCAGGTTCATTTCCCAATATCAAATCAAGCACAGCCTCTCCTCTTGTAGGTCTATCTACATACTGTGTCAAGAACCCTTCCTGAACACACCTAACAAACTCCACCCCATCTAAACCCCTCACTGTCTGGAGATGCCAATCGATGTTTGGGAAATTAAAATCCCCCATCACAACAACTCTGTTATTCTCACACCTTTCCTGGATCTGCTTCCCTATCTGCTCCTCAATAACCCTGTCACTACTGGGTAGCCTATAAAAAACACCCAGTAAAGTTATCGACCCCTTCCTGTTCCTAACCTCCACCCAGAGAGTGTTGTGCATCTTTTGCTACTTGCGCATGTCTTCAGGATGCCCCAGTTCTGGAGACTCAGGGTACATGGCGTCATCTCAGATGCTGCTCCTTCATTTTAAGTGGTGACAGGCCAGGAATTTTCACGAGTTGGTGAGACAGTTAGATGTTTTCCTTTGGGAATATACTTGAAGCATTTTCACTGCTTTCCTGAAATCTTGTGCTATGAGAGGGCTTGGAGCCTAGCGCTTGTATCTGGAGTCTGGTGTCAGACCAGAGCTGATAGGTTGTGGACTGGGCCTTGCTGTGGGCAATGTTAACGTGGGAGGGGTTTTTGACATTCTGGCAGTGATGGTGACTTTACAGAGGCAGAATTGGTCCCACTTCCCGAGTGGTTTGAGATAACTCTTGGAGGTTGTTCTTGTTTCTGAAACATACCAGGTGGTGGAGGGGAGGGGAGGGGAGTGGGGGTGGGGGTGGTGGCAATGCGCCACTGCTCAGAAGATGATGAATTTAATGCTGAATTTTTGATCTTCAAGCAGTCTGTATTTCAGTTGGTGTAAGGCTATGCTGACGAATTGGCGGCAATGATGAATGTGGTGCTTAGGCTCCTCAGACAGGGAAAGTGGTCCACACTGCCATCGCCCCATCATGGATCTTGATTGCTCTCATTGTGCTCTCTGCCTGACACCCTTTCCACCTGCCAGTTTTATTTTCTTACACAAAATCTCTTCCCACCCTTTTCATCCAAAGCTTGTGATGGGTTAATTAAAGATGTTCTCCGATGTGCTTCAAGAATTCTCCTTGTCTGCCCTCTTCACTATACTGTCCCATGTGATGTGGGGCATTTCCTGCCCCAGGTGATGTGGGGGTAGTTACTGCCCCAGGTGATGTGGGGGCAGTTCCTGTCCCAGGTGACATGGGGGCAGTTCCTGCCCCAGGTGACATGGGGGCAGTTCCTGCCCCAGGTGACGTGGGGGTAGTTCCTGTCCCAGGTAACGTGGGAACAGTTACTCTCCCAGGTGATGTGGGGGCAGTTCCTGCCCCAGGTGACGTGGGGGTAGTTCCTGTCCCAGGTAACGTGGGAACAGTTACTCTCCCAGGTGATGTGGAGGTAGTTCCTGCCCCAGGTGATGTGGGGGCATTTCCTGTCCCAGGTGACGTGGGGACAGTTCCTGCCCCAGGTGACGTGGGGGTAGTTCCTGTCCCAAGTGACATGGGGGCAGTTACTGCCCTGGGTGATGTGGGGGCAGTTCCTGTCCCAAGTGATATGGGGGCAGTAGAAAACCAGTGTGGATTAAGTAATGCCCTGAATAGGTGCACATGCCAGGGTCCTGTCTCCTGTAGAACCACATGCTCCGTGAGTACTCCTGGGGCATAATACACTTCCTTTTACATTTACCCTGTTGGTATCAGTATCAATGAATGTCTGAGGACTATTTGACTTTTAAACCAGGTAACATGTTGTCTAAGTACAGATCAGCACTGAGTGAATAGCATAAGCTGTGGCTGCACAGTGTTCAAGATGCCCACCTTCAAGCTGAATTCAATGTCTGTACACCTAGTCCTAGAACTTGTCCCCCACCTCAGTGGGTGCATTAAACCAGTGAAGAGCAGCACGCCAAAGCTTCCTTTTGTGTCCTTGTGTCCTCCCGCTCCACTCCCACATCAACCCCACCACCCCCTGCGCAAAGTCCAAGGATTTGGGCACCCGGACTAGGACTTTTATGTGTGCAGCCAGTGGAGTGAGACAGGTGAATTGTGGCTCAAATGGGTGGGGCTTCGGTTGTGACGAAGGGTAGGGAAGGCCTTCAGTCTTGGGGTAGGGTGGGACTGGGGAAAAATGGAATCAGTACCTCAGGGGTGAAGTAATAACTGGGACACACAATCAGGGTCTTTTTAAATGCTGAGCCAGGGGTGCAGTTGTGTGGGGGGCTGGAGAATGTGCACAGGAAGGACAAGGGGTTGAGTGCAAGGGCTAAGTACAGGTGTTACAAGAACCCCACAGCCATGTACAGGATCAGAATGGTCGTTAGAACATAGAACGTAGAACATAGAACAGTACAGGCCCTTCGGCCCACAATGTTGTGCCAACATTTTATCCTGCTCTAATATCTATCTAACCCTTCCCTCCCACATAGCCCCTTATTTCTCTATCATTCATGTGTCTATCTAAGAGTCTCTTAAATGTCCCTAATGTGTCTGCCCCCACAACCTCTGCAGGCAGTGCATTCAGGCAGTGAACAGAAGTGGGCCTTATTTGCCTTGTGGTGACCTTGTGTGTGATTGGTCCCAGCAATTCACCGGCTGCACACAGGCTAATGAAATTTGCACGACTGAATTCAAACCCTTTGCTTGATGTTGTCTGACATCATTGTGCACATCTGGATGCCTCTGTGTAAATATTTCACATGATTCCAGCTGCCAACATCTATCTTGCCTTTAATAGGATGGTAGGTACCTTTGTCTTGATAGTATAGAAACCCTGGTGGTGGATATTTCGTACGGGGGAAGCCAGACATAGTCACAGACCAAGTGCCCATGTAACCCATCAGTGGGCTTGTGTGAAGCAGTTGTGGGCTGTAGACTGGGAGATGCTCTGTGGAGGTAAAGCTTTGAACTGCCGATGGGGATCAGAGAGAAAGCAAAGGCCAGTGAGGACATCAGCCGTGGTCTGTCAAGTGACAGAGCCCCGGCTGTGTGGCCCCCCCCTGCAGCTCCTGGTTCTCATGTTATGTTCTTGTATGTCTCCAGCAGAGCCCTGGAAGGATCTTTGAGAGACGGGTGGACACGAGGTCCAGCAAGCAGCAAGTCTTCTTCCAGGAGGCTGCAGATGTCTGCCGGCACCTGATGTGAATCCTGTGCCACCCCAGTCACTGCTGCTCTGATATGTCAAAGAAAATCAGCCTATACCTGTCCACCCGGTGTCACGGGTAGTGACTCTGATAAGCTGCACCCCTCTGCTATTCCTGTCTCTGCTGCTGCCCCCATGTTGCTTCCGCTGCCCCCTTTGCAATAGCCTGCCTGCTCTGCTGCTGCCCCTCTGCTACCGCTGCCCCCGCAGGACCCCTCTCTGCTGCTCCCTTCACTGCTGTCTGGCTGCAGGTCATTGAACAGCAGGCTGGTGCTGCTGTTGTGCTTATATTGTTCCTTGGACAAGGTCCAGTCAAAGGCAGCCAACATGCCACCTGTCCGGCTGTGACTGAGGAAAGCTCCAAAGTGTGGAAAACAACCTCTTAGCCAAACATGTGAATAATCTTTCCCTACTTGTAGGTAAGAAGTCAGCTGTGAGTATTGAGCAGATCTTGCAATATTCATGAATTTGAATCAGCCTTGTCAATTGCTCTTCTCTCTTCACTTCATTCTCGTTGGTCAGTTTTAGGAAGTCTGAGAAACCCATGGATTCAAATATAATTGGAAAGTGAGCTGAAGTATCATCTAGTTGTGCAATTGCACCGATGCCTGGCGCCAGAGGAAGTGGGTGAGGTTCTAAACGAGTATTTTGCATCAGTGTTCACCAAGGAGAAGGACGTGGAGAATAGTGAGATCAGTGTGGGGTTTGATAATAACCAAGGGCATATTGAAATGAAGAAGGAGCGGGTGTTGGGTCTATGGAAGAACATTAAGGTGGATAAGTCCCTAGGGCCTGATGAGATCTACCCAGGTTATTGAAGAGACAAGAGAGGAGATCGCTGGAGCCTTGACAGAGATCTTTGTATCTTCTTTAGCCACAAGTGAAGTCCCAGATGTTTGGAGATTAGCCAACATTGTTCCTCTGTTTAAGAAGGACAACAGGGACACAACAGGAAGTTTTAGGTCAGTGAGCCTTACATCCATGATAGAGAAATTATTAGAGAGGATTCTTAGGAATAGGATTTATTCACATGTAGTAAACTGGATGCAAGGACAGTCAGCACAGCTTTGTGCAGGGGAGGTCATGTCTTACAAACTTGATTGAGGTTTTTTGAGGAGGTGACAAAGATGGATGTTGGCAGTGGATGTTGTTTACAGAGATTTTAGTGAAGTTTTTGACAAGGTCCCTCATGGTGGGCTGATCCAGAAGATTGAGGCACATGGAGACTTGGTAGATTGGATTCAAAATTGGCTTGGCCTAAGGGGGTAGAGGTGAAGGGTGTTATTCTGACTGGAGGTCTGTGACCACTAGTGTTCCATAGGGAGCAGTGCTGGGACCTCTGTTATTAGTGATATATATAAATTACTTGGATGAAAACATAGATTGGTAGATTGGTAGATAAGTAAATTTGCGGATAACACAAACTTACTTGGTGGAGTTGTGGATAGTGAAGAAAATTGTCAAAGGATACAGCACGATATAGACCAGTTTCAGAAATGGGCAGAGAAATGGCAGATGGAGTTTAATCTGGGCAAGTGTGAGGTGTTGCACTTTGGGAGGCCAAATGTAAGAGGAAAGTATACGGTTATTGACGGTTATTGACAAGATCCTTAACAACATTGATGTACAGAGTGACCTTGGGGTCCAGGTTCGTAGCTCCCTGAAAGTGGCAATGCAAGTAGACGGGGTGGTAAAGAAGGCGTGTCGTAGGCTTGCCTTCATCAGTTGGGACATTGAGTCAGGAAGTCATGTTGCAGGTATATAAACTTTGGATGGGCAGCATTTTGAGCATTGCATGCAGTTCTGGTCACCCCATTACAGGAAGGATGTGGAGGCTTTGGAGAGGGTGCAGAAGAGGTTCACCAGGATACTGTTTGAATTAGAAGGTATGATCTATAAGGAGAGGTTGGGCAAACTTGGGTTGTTTTCTCTGGAACATCAGAGGCTGAGGGGAGACCTGACGGAAGTTTATAAAATTATGACGGACATTGATAGGGTCAACATTCAGAGTTTTTTTCCTCCAGGGTAAAAATGTCAAGTAGTAGAGGACACTTTTAAGGTGAGAGGCGGGAAGTTTAAAGGAGGTGTGTGAGGTAAGTTTTTTTACACAGAGAGTGGTGGGTGCCTTGAATGTGCTGCCAGAGGAGGTGAGGGAAGCAGATTCAATAGTTTAAGAGGCATTTAGACAGCACATGAATGGGCAAGGAATGGAGGGATAGGGATCATATGCAGGCAGTTTAGTTTGGCATCATGGTCAGCACAGACATTGTGGGCCGAAGGGCCTGTCCTATGCTGTACTGTTCTATGTTCTATGCATCTCTCGGATGGGTTCTGCAAGCAGCTAACACGCTTATGGCCAGAGGGCAGGTGATGTTTTGTTTACTTCTCAAGATAATAATATCCTTAACTCTTCTAACCCCCCCTCATCTGCAGCTAAACCAACCAGGTTACTTCAGTCTCCAAGATGGTGTCACCTGCAAAGTTATTTAAGAATTTATATTTTCATGTCAGATTTCCAGCAATGACGTTATTTTGCCTTTGGCCTGAATGAATCATTGTTATTTATTTCTGCTGTTCCTGGAATGTCGCTGTGTGTGAATTAGCAATACTGAAAGTAATTGCACCTCATAAGTACTTACACCAGTACCTGGCTTAGCGTTTATACTGTGTTCCCAGACACGTGCACTAAGGTAATCAGTGCTTAAAGGTAGCATTAAATCGGTAGCATTAAGCAGAGAGATGCCTCACCAACAGCGCTGCTGTGCCGAGGCCTGTCTCCACCCACAGCTCAGTGTGGACAGGCTGCTCGGGAGGGCTGGTGTTGGTGGCTGTGCTGAGACAAGGGGATCAGGGCTGGAGGATGTGCTGTCGGCCCCAGCCATAGCTGAACTCACCGTGCCAGCCAGTGTAACCTTGAGCCCGCTCGCTCCAGCTCGCAACACCAGCTCTCACAGGCAGCACATCCACACTGAATCCTGGGGTAACTCAGTGCCGTGGGAACAGCAGAGGGCAGGGGTTCACGCACGGGATCCCAACACAACAGGGTGCAACAACAGGGGTGGGGGGCAAGGGTTCACGCCCAGGATCCAGCTGCGAATCCTGTTTTGTTCAAAGGGGGTGGGGCACTTACTTGTGAACCTTTGCACCAGTAAACACCAACAACCCAGCGTCTGTGGGGCAGTGTTAGGCTGAGTACGAGAGCACTTGGTTGTAAAGCATTTGGGAATTAAAGTGAACGTATAAATTTGAGTTCTTTTTACTGAGGTTGTGAGACCATTCACATTAACTGGCAGCACTGTGCCAGGCTCCATGGGCCGGCCCAGTGCCCAGGTTCGGTTCCACGACCCAGGTGGGTTGCTCAACTGGCCCAGGTGCAGCCAGCCAACGTTAGCAGTTTCTGCACCGGCCAGACGGGTGACAGAGTCCAGGGGTGACCGGCCCCAGGCGTGGAGCTTTGCTCATTGTTAAAGCTGTCAGGAATTTTAAGGTTTCATAAGTCAAAGAGACCTTCAAGAACTGTTAAAATGGGAGAAAAGAAACATGGAAATAAAAACTAGAAAATTAAAAATAAAAAGTTACTTAAAACACAAACACACTTTGAAATAATTCATGACCTCAAATCAAAGTAAAATAAAGAGAAAGTATTTGTAGAATTAGAGAATATCCAAGACAGAAGTAGAGGCGATTGCGTCAGCATTGATCCCTGCACTGGACCCACAGCCCTGCAGGTCCACTGCTTCAAGTACACATCCAAGTGCTGTTTAAGTGTGGGGAGGGTTTCCACCTCTCCCACCCTCCCAAGCAGTGAGTTCCAGACCTCACCATCTTTCTGTGGGAAAATCTTTCCTCTTCTCCCCTTTAATCCTTCTACCAATAACTTTAAATTCATGTCCCCTGAAGTTTGACCCCTCTGGAAAGGGAAATTAATCTTTCCTATTTATAGTATATATGTGTAGATCCCCTTGTAATTTTAGAGACCTGAATTAACTCTCCCCTCAGCCTCTCTTCCAGTGGAAGCACCGGCCTATGTAGTTTTTCATCATAGCCAATTTTTTTCCTCACAGATCTTCTCCGCACCCTCTCCAGTGCGATCACATCTTTTCTGTGATGTGTGACCAGAAGTGTAAGAAATGCTCAAGGTGAATCGAACTTGTGTTTACCGTTCCAGCATAACAACCATATTCTTGTACCCAATGGCCAGGTCAATAAACAAAATATCTCACATGTCTGTTTTACCACCTTGTTGACTTGTTCTGCTACCTTCAAGAAACTGGTCCTGAAGTTTGGCAGAAGGTTGCTTTGGTGATCGTGGAGCATTGTATTTGTAATTGGGAGCCTGTGACCAATGGTGTACCACAAGGCCCTCACTGTTATTTATGTTAACAATGTTAATGTTATGTAGGATGTATGATTAGTAAGTTTGCAGCTGACACAAAAACTATTTGTGATGTGGATATGAGGAGGATAGCCTTAGGCTACAGAAAGATATTGATCAGCTGATCAGGTGGGCAAAGCAAAGGCAGATGGAATTTAACCCTGATACGTGTGAGGTGATGCATTTTGGGAGGTCAAATAAGGGTAGGACATACACTGCGAATGGTAGGGAGTACTGAGGAACAGAGCAACCTTTGTGTACAGATCCAAAGATCCATGAAGGTGGCAGCATCTGTAGGTAGGGTGGTGAAGAAGGCATTCAGGATGCTAGCCTTCATTAACTGGGACAGAGAGTGTAAGAGCAGGGAATTATGGTAAAGGTTTAGAAAACACGGGTGAGGCCACACCTGGAATATTTTGTGTAGTTTTGGCTGCCACAATATGGAAAGGACATGACTGCTCTGAGAGAGTGTCGGAAGGATTCACCAGGATGTTTCCTGGGTTGGAATGTCTCAATTACCTGGAGAGGCTGGGTTTGTTTTCCTTGGAGGGAGAGGACTGAGGCAGACTGGATAGAGGTGTTCAACATTATGAGGGGCAAAGATAAGATAGACAGAAGTGCACTTTTCCCCTTACCCTTGACCGTCTTGTAGTTCAAATGTCTGCCAAGCTCTGTGCCTTTGTTCAATGACTCTCCCTCCACAGCTCTCTGGGTATGGAATTCCCAAGATCCATGACCTTCTGAGAGAAGAAATTCCTTCTTAAACATGTGAGCCCTTATGTTGTAACTATACTCCCTAGTTGTTGGTACCCTCATTGGGGGAAGCAACCTCAGCGTTCATCCTTCAGTTCCATACATCTTTCAATAAGATCACCTCTCGTTTCTCTGAACTCCAATGTCCCTTCAGTTCAGTGTCCCTTCAGCCCAGGCACCTGCTGAGTGAACCTTCCCGGCTCTGCCTCCAATACAAACACATCCTTCCTCAAGTACATAGACCAAGACTGTATGCAGTACTCCAGGAGTGGCCATACCTTAGAAAGGGACAGTTAAATTTCCCTATTTGTATACTCTATTCTCTTGCAATAAAGGCCAACATTCCATTAACCTTCCATGAAACTTGCTGTACTTGCATGCTAGCTTTTTGTTTATCATTTACTTGGACTCTCAGATCCCTTTTTAGTCTGACTCTGTTGACATTTATAATTTATTTTTTCTTTCCCCCTTCCAAAGTGTATGACTTCATATTTTCCCACATTATATTGCATCTAAAGATAGGTTATGTGAATGGACTTCTCGTCTCCTTTGTGTCCTCATCATAACTTGCACTTCTCTGAATTAAATTCCATTTACCATTTCTCCACTCAACTGACCAGCTATTTCTGTTTTCCTGCTGTCAAATACTGTCATTGTCAACCACTGTCACTGCCAATGTTTGTATCGTTTGCAACATCTTTATCATGCCACGTCCATTTACATATAAATCATGGACTTACGCTACAGGAAGTTAAGGACCAAATACTAAACCCCATAAAACTTCACCGTTAACGGACTCCAACTCACACAAAGATCTGTCACTTTTAACTTTTGCTCTCTGTCACTGCCATTGGACTCCATGTGGATTCCAGTGATCCAGTTGAGTGACAGATGTGATACCACCTGTCACACAGTGAGCCCTGGCAATGTGGTTGTCACAGTCCAAATCTCACCAGAGTTCCGGGGCTGACAGCCAGTGGTATCGATTGGAACTGCCAACTCCGGCAGGTAGATTCAAGGATTCTTAAAGAAATAAGGGGGAAATTGCACTAACTCTGACCTAAGTCTGGACGGATACCCCATTTAACATCTGTTTTCTTTTGTTTGCAGCTGAATACCAGAGCAGTGTCCAGGAGAAACTTCCTCTCATCATTGGATCAGCAGCTGCTGGCCTGGTCTTCATAATTGCTGTTGTAGTCATTCTCATTGTTTGCAACAGGTAACTCAAAGGATCCATCAACTCTTTGTGTTGCATGACCCTTTGTAAAATTTTCTCCTCTGGCTGGTATAGTATGCGTTCCTTCAACCAAGGAGTTTTTGAAGTCGAATAACATGTTTTCCTCGCCAATCAGCTCTTAGCCATTGAATTTAGCTTATTATCAGCCTGGTGCAGGAACTGCTCAGTGTTCTTCCTTGACTCTCTACATGCACTGATTAATTAATGAAAGCTTGTTGCATCGATAGCAATTTTCTTTCTGTGTTGCTCTGTGGGACTGCTTCAGTGCAGACACTTACAATCTCCGGATTAACTGCTCTGCAGAATCATAGGAATTCTTAGCACAGACAGAGGCCATTGAGCCCATCATGCCCATGCTGGTCAATAATTAACTTTGGATGAATCCTACTTCCCTGTTTTAGTCTGTTGCACTAGGGTTCAAGTGCTCCTCCACATATGTTTAAATGTGATGAGGTTTTCTGCTTCCACCCCCCTCACAGACACTGAGTTGCACACACCCACCATTGTTTGAAGTAATATTTTCTTTGCTCCTCTCTAATCCTTCTCCCAATTAAGTTGATGCCTCCAGTTACTGATCTCTCTGCTAAAGCAGTCTAGGTTCTTGCTGCTTCCTCTGTCTTGGCCGGTGAGTTTGTGGGGACTACGGAAATATCACCTGCTGAGCCATTGGCATTTCCCAACAATCTGATAGCGGATTATCAGAGTTTTACTGTGGAATCAAATCTCCTCTCGGTTTCTTTTATTTCACAGCACTGGAAATCCTTCCTCGTTGAAATATTCTCCTCCCCTCACAAAACCTGCTGAATCTCCTCTGCACCCTCAAGTACTCCGTTGGTGGCTTAAATAATGCGGTATCCAGTTCTAGCATGACCTTGTTTCTCCTCTACGATTTAGCCAATAAAGACCAGTATCCTGGTTCTGCCTTCCCACTTTTCCTGTTGATGTGCTATACATGCCAAGTTCCCTCTGTTTAAAGAAACATTCAGGACCCTGGGCTTTAGAAACAGAGCCGTAGACTTGATGGGCCAAATGGCCTCCCTTCTGTGTCATAGAAAAAGCAAGGCAGTCATGGTGAGCCTTTATGAAACACCAGTTTAGCCACAGCTGGAGTATCGTGTTGAGCTCAGCAGGCTCAACTAGAGAGGCTGCAGATTTACTAAGTTGATTTCAGGGATGAGAGATTTTAGTTATCTGGAGAAACTGGGATCATCACCTTGTAGCAAAGGAAGTTGGGAGGGGAAGAGAAACAAAGGACTGCAGATGCTGGAATCTAGATGAAAAACATGAATATGCTGGAGGATCTCAGCAGGCCAGGCAGCCTCTGTGGGGAAAAGCAGGCGGTCAACATTTTGGGTCAGGACCCTTCTTCAGGACTGAAGATAGGAAAAGGGGAAGCCCAATATATGGGGGGAAAAGCAGAGCAGTGAAGTTAGGTGGGGGGGGTTGATGGAGGTATTCAACATCATGAACAAAGCATAGAGTAGAAACTAGAGTAGATAGAACTAGAGTAGATAGAATTGTTCCCTTTGGTGGAAGGGTCAACAGCCAGGGATATTGATTGAAGTTGATTGGCAAAGGAATGAGGAGTAACATGGAAACACTCAGTGGGTCAAGTAGTGTCTACATAAAGGGAAACAGTGTCAACAGAACAAAAAACAAACTGCTGGACAAACTCAGCGAGTCGAGCAGCATCTGCGGGGATCGGAAGGAACTGTTGCTGTTTCGGGTCGAGACCCTGCATCAGGACTGAGAGTGGAGAGGTGAAATAGCTGGTGTAGGCTTCAGGTTTGACCCTGCCCTAGGTGCTGTCTCTGTGGAGTTTGAACATTCTCCCTGTGACCACGTGTGTCCCCCCCAGTTGCTCCGGTTTCCTCCCACATCCCAAAAGATATACAAATAAGTTAATTGGTCACTGAAAATTATCCCTTAGTGTAGGTAAATGGCAAAATGAGTAGAAGAGGGGTTGTGGGCATGTGTGAGAGAATAAATTGCATGCAGGGAAATGAATAGGGGAGAATAGACCAAAGAAGTTGCTCCCCTATGCTCCAGGATGGACCCAGTGGAGTGAATGATCTCCTTCTGTGATGTTCTGAGAACTCCATCTCTGAAAGGGTAAGGCCAGGGTTACACAGTAATGTGCTGTGTAACAAGGTGGGGAGTTAAAGAGAGAGAAGTGTGAGATGTGAAATGCAATTCAAGAATTGTTGGGTAGAAGAACACAAGGGGAATGCTGGAAACAGGCAGCAGCCCAGCAAATGACTGTGGAGAGCAAAAATCTGAGCTTTTATTGCAGGAGACAACATGACAGCAGAACTGGCCAGGCAGAGAATGTGGGCTATTTGAAATTGTTCAGCTCAGTATTGATTTCCAAGGTCTGCAATGTGCCCCAACAGTTGACGAGTTGTTCCTTAAACTTACGTCAGACATTGGAACAGAGCAGGGGGCCACAGGCTGACAGGTCAAAGGGAGTGCGATGCAGAAATAAAGTGACAGGCATGTGCCAGTTCTCTGCAACAGCTGGGATGTTACAGCTTTGACACTGCCCTTGGCTTTCTGTCTCTTTCTAACTGCCCGCATAGAGTCATACAGCACGGAAACAGGCCCTTCGGCCCAACTACTCCGTGCTGACCAAGATTCCCGTCTAAACTAGTCCCATTTGCCTGCGTTTGGCCTATATCCCTCTAAACCTTTTCTATCCATGTACCTGTCCAAGTACCTCTTAAATGTTGTTACTGTTATCTCAGATGGTATTACAGTGTGTCATCGGGAAACCTGGCTTCACCCTCTGTCCTACCCTCCCTCCTCCACCCATCTGGCAAGTAAAAACCAATTTCCTGAATCACCTTTCCAGTTCTGATAAAGGATATTCAGCCTGAAATACTGTTTCCATTTCTCTCTCTCTAGATGCTGCCTGACCTGCTGAGTCTTTCCTTCATTCTGATTTTATCTCAGTTTTCCAACATCTGCAGTCTTTTTGTTTTTCAGTGACAAGGAGAAACATTTTTTTACCATGAGTGGCTAAAATCTGGAATGTACAGGAGGGATAGTAGTGGAAGAATATTCAGTGCTACTGTTCTACATTGGTTGGTTACCACAAGGAAAGAATTTGCACGGTTATGTGGAGGCGGTGTGGGGAAGTGGGGCTTGCTGGATAGGTCTTGGTAGAGCCAGTATGGGCTGAGTGAACTCAGTCCACTCTATAACCATTCTATGGTCTTGAGATTCCCTTCTTCATAACTGCTTAGTACTCTGTCATTTATCATGTACACCCTTGCCGTGTTAGCCCTCTTCACATGCACTGCCTCACACTTCCAAGGCTATCTGGCCGTGTACTTCAGCTGCACTCATCACCTGCAATGGACAGAACTCCCTCACATTCTTGGGTGCAACTTCCATTGGCATAGGAATTTTGTTTTCAGGTTTGACTGTCAGGTTTTGCATGCTCAACAGCATTGCCTGAATTCCTTCATCTACCAGTCAATACATAAACCTATCACAAAAGACACAATAAAAAGACACCAGAATTGCAACGCGAGCATAATTTCTTCAATGAAATATTGTAATCATTTATCCTCTCCTTTTGCTTCTTGCTCTTTGTCTCTAATTTATAGCCTTGAGCTGTCTCCAGTTAAAGTAATCTTGCCGTTTATGCACATTTTAAACAGGATATCTTTCATCCTGCATGGCATGAGAAGATATGTGAGCATACCCAGAGGACTCTGGTGCAGTCTCCATCAGAACATTGATTTGTTATGGCTGCACATCACATTGTTTTGCTCCCACTCTCGCCGCCTTCTTCAGCCTCCAGACCTCCTTGTTGGAGCAGCCTTGTCATCCTGATCTATTGGACAGTGACATGGCTAAACTTGCGATATCTCAGTGTTAAACCAACACCACACTCGTTGTCACTGTGGCCCGCCATGCTATGAAATCTCATCAGTGCATTTGAAAACCTTAGACAAATGACATTTCATGCAAAGTGGAAAACACTGCAAAATCTCAGCTTTGGTGCCAAAAACCTACCTAAAATATGTGAAGTGAGACTCATCAATGTCCCCTCACAATTGTGAAGAAAATCTACCTGAATCCCATTGTCTTGATAATTTTGTGCACTGAATTCTCCTCATTGTTACAGAGCAGGATCACAATTTGCCCAGTGGTGCAGCTGGTAGAGCTGCTGCCTCACAGCTCCAGAGAACCGGGTTCAATCCCGACCTCTGGTGCTGTGAGTGTGGAGTTTACATGTTCTCCCTGTGACCATACACTATATGAAGTAAACTGGAAAGGAAGATAAGAGCACACTGCAAGAGATTCTGAAGTATGTAGAAAGAAAAAAAGTAAAAGTTAGTCCCTTAGAAGCTCAGACAGGGAAATTAATAATGAGGGGTACCTACCTGTAGCGCAGAAGGCAAGGGAGAGAGGAACTTAAATCATTGTCATAGGAGAATAGTACCAGATAAACTGGACTAAAGACTGACAAATCCCTCAGACCTAATGATATCCGAGGGCTTGAAAAGCTTTAGAATCTGGAAGGAACCCAACAGATTGGGAAGCAGCAAATTTAACAACCGAGAGGCAGCAAGGAGAAAGCAGGGAGCTACAGGCCAGTCTAACATCTGTCTTCCATTGTTAAAGGGTTAGCAACAAGGCACTTAGAAAATCATTTGACAAGAGAAATAATACCCCCATCCCAGCCAACAATTGCATGCCACACCTGCATGTTAACTTCCAGGAATGCATGTGAAATGACACCAGGTACCACAGAACACCAACTTCATTCAGCCTCTCACTGTTTAAAAGCTACCCTGCCTTTGTATGTTTTCAACCTAAGTGGATGACATCAGATTTTTCCACATTGTATTCTACCCGCCACGACTTTGTCTTCATCTGACGATATCCCCCTGAAGCCTCTCTGTGTTATCCTCACAATCCACTCTGCTACCCAGCCCTGTATCATCATCAAATTTGGACATATTACACTTAACCCCACGTCCAAATCATTGATACAGACTATGAACGACTGGGGTCCCAGCTCTGATCCCTGTGGCATTACATTATCTGAAAGTGACCTGTGTATTCCTACCAGCTATCTTCTGTATGCTGCATTTGAACAACAGTCCAGCACAGGAACAGGCCCTTCAGCCCACCATGTTGTGTCGAACTAATTAAACCAGTAATTAAATGCCAAACTAAACTAATCCCTTCTGCCTGCACAGTGTCCACATCCCTCCATTCTCTGCACATTCATGTGCCTACCTAAGACCTTTCAAACACTTCCATCATATTCACCTCCACCACCACCCCTGGCATCACATTGCAGGCACCCACCACTCTGTGTAAAAATTTGCCCCACGCATCTGCTTTGAACTTACCCCCCCCCCACCTTAAATGCATGCCCTCCGGTATTAGACATTTCAAACCTGGGGAAAAGATACCGACTGTCTACTCTATCTATGTCTCTCATAGTCTTATAAATTTCTATCAGATCTACCCTCAGCTTCTGCTGCTTCAGAGAAAACAACCAAAGTTTGTCCGACCTCTCCTTACAGTTTATACCCTCTAATCCAGGCAGCATCTTGGTAAACCTCTTCTGCACCCTCTCCAAAGCCTCCACATCCTTCCTGTAATGGGGCAACTAGAACTGAATTCAATACTCCAGGTGTGGCCTAACCAGAGTTTTATAAAATCTGCTGCAGGTGAGGTGGTGCCCTGCGTATTGGGCAACCAAGCACTGATTGGGTGAACCTTCATTCATCTGCAGCCTTGACCCCCAGGCTTTCAAGGCCTGTCACTGTAATTCCCCATTCAAGGCACATGAGTTCTTCTGGCTTCACTCAACAATGAATCCAATAGTTTCAGATACTCAACATACATTGAATGTTCATTTCAGATTTCAGTTTGAACTTCTGGTAATTTCAGATAATTATTCTATTTTCTCTATTTACACCTCCCGCAGACAGATGTTTTGTTCCCTTAATTAAAAAGCAAGCAGCTGCAGATGCTGAAAATCTGAAATAAAAACAGGTAAAACTAAGACCGCTTGGGGGAAAACTGGCACTCCCCAGGTGTATGTAAGACTCACTGCCTTTCACAAACCACTGCACAGGAGATTATATTTAAAGACATGGCACATGGGGTCCAAGGTGAGCCAGTTAATTGGACCCAAAATTGGTTTGGTGACAGGAGGCAGAGGACGGTGGTGGATGTTTTCCTGACTGGAAGTCTGTGACTATTGGTGTACCGCAGAGGTCAGTGTTGGACCTTGGCTGTGTATGATATCTATTAACGGCTTGAATGTGAATGTAGGAGGTATGTTTAGTAAGTTTGTGGATGACTCAAGCATTGCTGGTGTTGTGAATAGTGACTGAGGTTACTGAGGTTGATATAGGTCAGTTGGAAGGTTGGGTAGAACATTGGCAGATGGAATTTAATTCTGACAAGTGTGAGCTGATGCGTTTTGGGAGGTCAAATAGGGGTAAGAGTAAATGGTAGGGCACTAAGGGATGATGATGTACAGAAAGACCTGTGGGTCCAAGTCCATAGTTCCCTGAAAGTGGCCACACAGGTGGATCGGGTGGTGAAGAGAGCAAAGGGTACACTTGCGTTGATAGGTTGGGCACAGAATATAAAAGCCGGGACATTGTGTTGCAGCACTTGGGGTACTATGTGCAGCTGCAACAAATGACAGATTTGGTAACTACGATGTGTTCTGATGTGGTTTTCATTTGCTTCACTTTTTCTAGGAGACAAGGATTTGAGCGGGCAGACTTGGAATATACGGACAAACTGCAGCATTACACAAGTGGCCATGGTTAGTGCAAATATATCCTTTTACTTATTTATTCACCGTGAACTAAAATAGACAGATAATTGGTGAGCAATTTGCAACACCCATCCTGGTGCACTTCCAGATCAGATGTGATGGCGCAGGACAAGCTGTGCATAAACAAAAACCTTTGATACATGACTTCTTGTGATGTGTTATTGACTGTGACTTGGCTTAAAGTTGAAAGAAATCTATGTGTACCATTACAGTTGCCAGCACTGTAATATTTTTAAGTATGGAAATGCCCCTCTGAATTCTCTCAGCTGCATTATATCAGTTTCTGCCGTTCCTAACTTGGTTATTGAACATAGATTCTAATCCTGTGCCTCTGATTATAATTATCGTGTATTAAATTTAGATTGTATGTATGTTCAACATTAGCTCATATTGATAACACTTCTTAACAATATGAGACAAATGTTCCATGAAATATAAAGCTGATTGGTGTTCACATCACAACAGTAGTACAGCAGGATGGTACAGCAATGGAGCTGGTAGATCCACAGCCTCACAGCGTCAGAGACCTGGGTTCAATCCAGGCTTAATGAGAATGTGGGAAGAATTTAAAGAAATGAGATTAATGTAGGATCAGTGTAAATGGATGGTTGATGGTGGGTGTGAACTAGATGGGCTGAAGGGCCTCTTTCCGTGCTCTACCTCCAGTTCGCAAAGCAGCCTTCCTGTGACCTAGAGTCGAACATACTCTGATCACATTGAAATGTGTACCAGTGCTTGCAGGAGGGATGGGAACTGTTATAGAGTACAGTTCTCAGTCACAGGAGAAACTTCCAAGGGTAGGAGCTCAGTCCTGAGTTACTGGTGTTGAAGAACCAGGGTTTCCTCAGAGAAGCAAGGAAGAGGGCCTTGACTGGGTTTGCTGCCCGGATGTCACCTGCAGAGTATTGGGTGCTGCACAGAAAAGCCCCCAGTTGCCCTAGTGTACCTGACACAAGCTCAGATACTGGCACCAGTGATTGGATGAGAGAGGTACATTTAATGAGTGGAAACATGAAGGGAGTAGGCGTTGGTGAGGTAGGTGGGGAGGGGGAGCTCTTGTCTTGGTTCTAAGAAGGTCATAACTCAACGGTGCAGGCTCAGAGGTCAGCCAAGTCCTGTGATAGGGAAGCATGCAGGAGGCTCTTGGCCAGGTACTCTGAAATGCTTAGAGCAGCATTTGTCCCATCAGACAGCTGCATGCAAGGACCACATTCACACAGGAGCTGGTGCACCATGAGGACAACATTTGCAGAGGTGATTCACTCTTCTGTGCCAGACCCTGCAGGGCTCTGCTAACCCTGAACAAGGAGAAAGCTGACTCCAAAGGGAAACACCAGCTCTCTGCAGGATGCTGGTGCTGTTATCAGGGAGAAGATGGGTACACACCGGGGTTTATTTGCCTTGGCAAGGTTCAGGGGGCAACTGTAAAACACTGTGTGCAACACCAGATCTTCAGGCCACTGTTTAGCTGCTGCCATCAGAGTCCAGTTGACAGTGCAGGAACTGAACTGCTATGTGTCAAGCTGTCAGAGTCTCTCCTGCAACCACCCACTCGCAGACACGAAACCAGCTCACCAGCTGGTCCCTTGCACACTGGCCCAGCCCATCAAGGGCATCCTGAGACACACCTGTATCTCCGAACCAGGGAGAGACCCAATGAGCAGAAAATTGTGAAAAGTTTCTTCAAGCCATATTAATGTAATTTGCAACCACACAACTGTTCTTCTGAAGTTGTGTGTACAAATTTCCAGTTCCTGATCATGTGAATATTGATTAATGTGCAAAGGTATCAGAGACAAAATCATAGCCTCAGAATTTCAATTAAATCTTTGGTTCAGCTTCTTGCTCAGTTGGACTGAGGCTGATAAACCCTGCATGATGTATTCTGCCTCCGTCTTCCATTCAGAGTTCAGGGTGTTGAACCTGTAGTTTCATATCAGGAACTTTCTAGATTTCAGATGTGACTTCACTGAAACATTGTGAAAGAATATTTTGGGTCCATGTTTTTATTTTACTGACTATTCAATAACACTCCCTGAGTACTATCACAGCAGAACTCTTGGTAATTGCAATATCTTACTGACATCGTGAAGGAATATTCTCACATGTTAATTTTCTCCTCACAGTGACACCTGGTATGAAGATTTATATCGATCCATTCACTTACGAAGATCCCAATGAGGCTGTAAAGGAATTTGCCAAAGAGATTGACATGTCCAGTGTGAAGATTGAACAGGTCATTGGTGCAGGTGTGCATATTATGTTTTAAAGTAATAAGATAATGTTTCCTGTATTTCATCAGGTTAGAGTAATTTGCTGGTATAACTAATTTCTAATCTATGTTGTGGAATTCAACATAGCAAATGCTGCATTCAGTGAGTCAGAGCCTCTTGAAGAGAGAGAAGCAGAATCGACATTTCAGGTCAATGATTTTTATCAGAGCTAAGATCGAGTAACTTTTCAGTCAATGTGGAGTTTTCAGGGTTAATGGAAAATCGATGACAGGGTGCAAGACAGCATCAGTCAAATGGTATAAAGGGCTGACAACACAAAAGGATGTCAGAATGGTAAACTAAGAGAGGATGGTTTGGTGGGATAAAAAGATGCATCAACAATTTCACACAGACTCCTCGTTTGACAAGAAAAGCAGACAGGACATGGGTTGATCTACCTGCTCTAGGATTTGTTGATAGCTTCTTAGTGCTGGAAAACAAAAAATTCTGCAGATGCTAGAAATCTGAAATAAAAGAACAAAAATGCTGGAAACACTCAGCAGGTCAGGCAGCATCTGTGGAGAGGGAAAGAGAGTTAATGTCAAAAACTTCAGAACTGGGAATGAGACCAAAACCTGCAAGGAAGCCAGAGGAGCTATGGACAGGACAAAGGGAATGGAGTGGCCGAGTGAGTCCAGGGTAAGTTGTGGACTCACGTGATTCCGGGTGGAACTCGCAGCCAAATGGTGCTTTCAGCCAGACTCTACCCATCCCATAGTCTCTTCTTCTGACTGGGCACATTACACCCTTCTGCACTCACCCCTAAATCCAAAGTTTCTGAATAATCAATATCTGCCACATTTGCATTTTATATCTCCAACATTTCCAGGTTTTCTCTCCTTGTAATTACATTTATTTTGTTTCTCTAATTCCAGACCCACCATTTGCTGTTCACTCATTCCTTAACCACCCTGGTTCAGCACTGAGACACGATCCTTTGACAGACATTCTCATAAAGCACAAAGCAGGACCTTTGACCAATTGAACCAACGCCAACCACCATCCACCCACTTACACTAAACCTGCCCTCATTGCACTTTTATCCTCCCACGTTCCCATCCACTCCCCCCAGATTCTACCCCTCACCTACACACTGGGGGTAATTTGCAGCAGTAATTTAAACAAAAAGCCTGCAGGGTTTTGGGCTGTAGGAGGAAAACTGAATACCCAGGGGAAACAGGGAGAACGTGCAAACTCCACACAGACAGCACTGGAGGGCAGAATCGAACCTGGGTCGCTGCAGCTGTGAAGCAGTGGCTCTACCAGCTGTGCCTCTATCCCATCCCCTTCACCTTCTGCCTGCAGAATGTTCTGCAGCCCCTCAATTTCCTTAATCCAAGAACTGGAAGACAATATACCATCCTTGAATCATCGACCACAGAACTTCCTGCTGCTCCTGGGACTATGGAATCACCTGTAACTGTTGTTCTCCTGACCTTTGTCCCTCTCTCTCCAGATGAGTCACCCATGATGTTAATGTGTTGAAATGTTCTACGTTCTCCAGGGGAATCTATTCCCTCATCTGTACCCGGTGATGAACACTGATGAGGGCCCTCCTGAACTCTCTTTTTGCCTGTTCCTTTTTTTTTGCAGCCTGGAGGTTTTGCACCCCTTCCCTCTGCATGGACACTGTTGACCTCCAGGTCACAAGCTGAGATGTGCTACCCATGAAACACTCAGCCTCACAGGTGGACTACAGTGAAGTCAACTGTTGCTCAAACTCCAGAGCCTGAAGCCCAGGGTCCTCCAGCCGATGACTCTTCCTGCACCTGTGGTTGACCAGGGCACAGGAGGTGTCCTGGAGTTCCCACGAGGCATGGGATGCACTCTGAGGTGCCCTGCCATGTCTCTATTTATTAGAACAACTCAACCAACAGAAAGAACATCCTCTCAGTCTATTCAATCTTTAAACCCGCCTTCCCTAGAAATGGTCCAATGAATCATCACCAAACTCCCGCCATGGCAAGAACGTTCTTTCTTGGGTAAGGAGACCAGAACTGCACACAGCAGGCTCAGCAAGGCCTCACACAATTGCAACAAGACTTAGTTCTGTCATCAAATCCTCTCTTTATAAAGACTAACATAACATATGCCCTCCTAATTGCCTGCTTCACCTGTATGCTGGCCTTCAGGGGACTATATCCAAGCACACCCAGGTCTCTTTGAATATCAATGCTGCTCAACCCTGACCATTTAACAAATACACTACTTCTCCGTTATGTGTAGATTAATCCTGTTCCTTTGAAGTCAGTTCAATAGTTACTCTGCCACTGCTGTAGGACTCGCTGTAGTTATCTAGTGTATCCCTGCTGCCCTTCTTCCTCCAGTCATCCAGCACTTCACCAGTGGCCATCGAAATCTCTGTTGGGCCCCAGCAATCTCCTCCCTTGCCTCCCACAGAAGCCTGAGATAGAGCTCATCAGGTCCCGGGGATTTATCTACCTTTATACACCCCAAGACATCTAAGACCTCTTCCTTCCTAATGCCAACATGCTCCAACATATCATCCATTGACTCTCTTCCCGAACTCTCCATCCACCTCGTCTCTCTGGAGAAGATGGGTGGTGACTCCACACACGTCAGGTCAATCTCCTTGTGGGGAGACTTGATAGTTTTGTTGGCAGGGCAGGGAATGGCTAGGGACGGGGGTGCTTTAACCTAGCCCAGTAGGGGGATGGGGACCTGACCAATTCAGAAAGAAGGGAACAACTTTAGATGTAGAAAGGTGGGGTTTAGTAAACAAACCGGTGGGCACCAGAGTGAGTTTGGAAAGAAGAGGAAACAAAGACCAGGATAAACAATACAAAATAGTTTGATGCAGCTCTGACAATGGGTCTCAGACCCAAAGCATTAACTGTTTCTCTTTCCACAGATGCTGCCTGACCGGCTGAGATTTTCCAGCATTGTCTTTTTTTGTTCTTTTGATTTTAATTGATAGAGTTTAATTGTCGAAATTTTAGTGCTCGGAGTGTGACAAATCAAGGTGATGAACTAAGGGCACAGTTAAATATCCACGCTTCTGGCCTGGTGGCCACTCTTGAAACCGTAGCTTAAAGATGGACTGTAGCAGCTAAACATGACGTTTCTCAGACAAGAAGGACAATGGGTTAAAGTACAAGGCAGCACACAGACCAATATTGGTTAAGGAAGCAATGAAAGCTCTGAGGAGAGGTGTTGTACAAGAAACATCAATAAATAAGATCATATAGTGGACGGAGGAATACAAAAGTGGCAGTCACATTGGTTGGGTTGCACTGCAGCCCCCTAATAGTCAGAGAAAGATGGAAGAATAAAAACATCATAAATTTCTGGTAGGTGCAATTCTAACAAGACAGCAATGGTGGAGGATTTCCTGACATTAACTGAGACAGTAACAGAGGAGAGGGTAAGAGGGAACTTTTTGAATTAGCATGTAGCAAACATTAGAAGGGACAATTCTGGTTGTACTCCCGAGGGTGCATCTTGGAAAGCGGTAACGTTGGCGGTGGAGAACATGTTCCAGACAGATACAAATACAGAACAGGAAGGAGTAGAAATAAATTTTTCACAGTGGGATAAAGCCAGTTTTACTCCTTTCAGCAAAAGTGAGGTTGAAGCAGGTACTGAATCAGTGTCAGACCAGTAGGTGGTACTCAGTGAAGAAACACTGAAGATTCGGATCAAAGATTGAGAGACAACGGGGAGCTCCTGACGCCCACGGATGTTGAAGAGGGTGGGAAAGAAAATAAAGCAATTCAAGGGAATCTGACAGGGCCTAAAGACAGTAGAAAGCCTGTAGCCATAGAAAGTTTAGGGATGAAAGTGAAAGGGAAATTGGGAAGGTAAAAAGGATATATGAAAAAAGTAATGTCAGGTAGAGTCAAAGAAGTGCCTAATTTTTTTTATATAAAAGTGTGCATTGGAAGGGTGTAACAAAGGAAAAGTGTGTTCTATTCAAGACCAAAATGATCATCTTAGTTTAGAGGCAGAAGACATGTAAAATTTGGAAATGATTATCAAAGTGCCATATTAAGAGATCAGGCATCATTGAAATTTGACAAATTAGGATAAAGACAGCAGGGAGTGATGTGAGATGTGTTGATTCATGATTTGACCCATTATCTCAGCTTTATACCTTCAATTCTCACTCTTGCGAACATCCTGCATCTAGTGGTGGGTTATTGTAACAGTCCCAGTCCAAGGAATACCCCTCTAATGGAGCTGCTAATAAGATTTTTTTGCAAAACCTCCTCAAGAACAAACATCTTAGCTCAGAAAATCGAGGAAGAATCAAGATTGGGTGGAGCTTAGAAAAAGCAAAGGCAGAAAACTTCGGTGGGAGTTGTATAGGCCCTCAGAGAGGGAAGGTAATGTTGGGCTCAGTTATCAATAATCATAGAGCCTTTAATCTACACAGTGACTGGGCAAACCAGATTAGCAGGAACAGTGTGGAGAATGGATTCATGGTGCAGGAGATGGTTGTCAAGATCAGCACAGTGAGGAACCAACATGGGAACAGGTTATTTTATTTCTAGTATTATGTAAGAGAAAGAGTTAGTTGATGATCGAGCAGTTTAAGGGATTGTTAGGGAACAGTGTTAACAATATACATCTCCTTTCAAAGCAAAGATCTCTACAGGAAAAGTAGTCCAGCTGTCACTCTCAAGAGACAAAGGACAAAGCTTATAAAATTATTGAAAAAATAGTAAGTCTAAGGATTGGGGAAGTTTCCAAATTCAGCAAAGGGGCATCAAGGTATTGATGAGGAAAGGCGAAGTGGAATACAAGAGCAGGCTAGCAAGAAGCACAATGACGTTCTGTAAACACTTCAATAAACGTCCAAAAAGGAAAAGGTTAAATAAAGTAAATGTGGGTCCATCACAGACTGACACAGGAAAAGTTATGTTGAGAAAAAGAAGGAGGTAAAGAAACTAAACAAGCAGTTACATGCAGGAAGTGTCCCAGAAATGGTGATTGGTTTATTATTGTCATATGTACCAAGATACAGCGAAAAACTTCATTTTGCAAACCATGCATCCAGATCATTCCAAAACATAAGTACATCGAGATAGTAAAAAGGGAAAAGCAATAACAAAATACAGAATAAAGTGTTACAATTACCATTACAGAGAAAGTACAGGTAGACTAATAAAGTGCAAGGGTCATGACGAGGTAGATTGAGAGATCAAGAGTTCATCTTTGTCGTACAAAAGGTCCATTTAAGAATCTTAAAACAGCGGGATAGAAGCTGTCCTTGAGCCTGGTGGTACGTGGTTTCAAGTTTTTGTACCTTCTGCCCCATGGAAGAGAGAATGTCCAGGGTGGGAGGGGTCTTTGATTATGTTAGCTGCTTTCCCGAGGCAGCGAGAAGTGCAGACAGAGTCAGTGGAGGGAAGACACAAGAGACTGCAGATGCCGGAATCTGCAGTTACAAACAATCTGCTGGAAGAACGCAGCAGGTCGAGCAGCCTCTTGGGAGGAAAGGAATTGTCGATGTTTCAGGTCGAAACCCTGCATCAGGATGTAATAATATAATAAAATAATAATAAAAAATAACAGCAGAATTGGGCAGAGTCAACACAAAAGGGGACATTTGGTGCTTGGTCCAATCCAGCTTCCAGCTGAGTAATCCCCTCGGTGACAGTCTCCCTCTGCTTGTTTCTGTGTTACCCCCTCAACTTACTCTCTCTCATGCGCCCATCAGCTCCCCTTTGGTTCATTTCCCACTGGCCTACACGAGAGGTAATTTTCATGAACCAAGTAACTTACCCATGTGCCTCACTGGAGCTGTGAGGCAGCAGCACTAACTGCTGCACTGCTAGCCACCACCAGATTGATTAATAAAAGGGAAATCGTGTATGTTAAATCTGTTGGAATATTTTTGGGTTGGAACAATCAGAATAGGTAAGAGCAAACTAGCTGATTTAGTGTACTGTGTGTAGACTTCCAGAAGGTCTTTGATAGTGTGTTACTGAGAGCTTGTAAGGGCGAGTGTATGGGCATCATATACCGGCATCGATTGAGGTTGGATCATGGACGGAAAACAAAGAAAAGGATTATGGTCCTGTTGTTGGAAAATGGGATTAGTGTAGATGGGAAAATGGGCAGCATGGAGGTGGTGGGCCGAAGGGCCCATTTCTGTGCTGTACCACTCAATGTGGTACAAAAGAGGAAGATTTTTTTAATGGTGACAATTTGAAAAGTGTTGGTGGTCAGAGGGACCTGGCTGTCCTTGTACACGGTTCACTGAAAGTTCATGTACAGATTCAGCAAGCGATTAGGAAGCCAAAGAGTAGGTTGGTCTTTCAAGGAAATTTGAGCACAAGAGGAGAGCCATGTTGCTGCAGTGAGATAGAGAACATATCTATAGCATTATGAGCAGGTCTGGTCTCCTTATCTAAGGACAGGTATACATGATAGAGGGAGTGCAGCAGAGATTCGTCAGACTGATTCCTGGAGTGACAAGTTTGTTGGAACCAATGATCACAGTCTTACAATGAGGCTTCCCATTCAGGAAGGTGTAGAGACGAGACATCAATCAGGGGGTGGTGACTCTTTGAACTCTCTACCCAAGAGGCCAGCGGAAACTTGTTCAGTGAGTATATGCAAAATGGAGATCAATAGACCTGAGGTTCAATGCAGGAAAGTGTACTGAAGGTCATTCCCAATCTTGTTTAGCAGTGCAGCAGGAACACCGCACTCTCGGCAGCCTTGCCTCAGGCGGGCTGTCTTTACTAACTTGGGGCAGATGAATTTCTAAGCCATAGAAACACCATCACTTGCAAGTTACATGTCATCCTGATAACAAGTGTACCAGTGTTCCTTCTTTGTCACTGGGTCTAAATGCTGGTACTCCCAGTGGTCCAGAGGAAGCTCTTCATCAGAAGGACTCACTGCCATCTTCTTCAAGGGAACTAGGGAAGATTAAATAGTGCAGCCTTGGAAACGACATTCACATCCAGCATTAACAAAATTTCATCTATTTTCTTACCCCTTCACATTCCATCTCCTTTTCTTGTGATTTCTTTGGGAATCTGTCTCTGCTCCATTCAATAGCTTCAGATGAATGTGAATAGACTTCCCCCTTCAGCTTCACCGAAACTCTCTGAAAGCAAAAGGGAGTGGATCCGCCCACGTACTGGTGGGGCCTCCTGAGAGAGAGAGTGAGGGCTGCTGGAGATCTGCATGGGCCAGGGCTTGAGTGAGATCTGAATGTACCAGAAGAGAGGGCAACCGGCTCTGAGTACAGGAAATGTGGGCTGCAAGACTGGAATGGTTGATTATCCAAGATTGTTGAATTCAGGGTGGAGCCTCGAGGGCTGCTGGTGACAAGGCAGAAGATGAGATGCTGTTCCCGAGAGGGCCAGGGACAGAGAGGTCAAAGTGGAAAGTTAAAGTGAGAGGTAACTGGAGGCTTGGGCTCACCCTTACAGACTGAATGGAGGTATTTGCTCAGTCTGTTCAGCTTCACATTATGAGCACCAAATGAAGTAAACAACTAAAGCAGAATTTCCGTGTCTTGCAGTTGCTTGTGAGAGTGCTGCGAGAGAGGGGTACAAGATGGGCGAGTGAACCAGGATGTCCCAGAGGAAACAGTCCATTGGATGGCTGAAAGGGGAGGGGTAGATGTGACTGGAGGTGGCATCAAGCTGGAGGTGTTGGAAACGACGGTGGGCGCTCCATTGAACCTAGAGGCTGGTGGGCACAAAACAAGGGGAATCCAATCCGTGTAAATGACAGCTCAAAACTGAGAGCAGAATCACGCCGATCATGGAATGGTTACAGCACGAGGCAGCTGCTCCCACTCCGCTGACCTCTTCCCAAGGCCTTGCAAATCTTTTCCTTTCAAATATACATCCACTACACCCCAACAACGCAACCAGCCTTTATCCACTTGCTGCATCCAAAAAATCCTCTCGTCACTTATAGTTCTTTTGCCGATCACCTTCATTCTATGTCCCTCAGTTCTTGCCCCCTCCATTAATGGAAACACTTCTTGATCTCTGCTCTGGATAGCTTATGATTTTAAAAATATTACAACATATACAAGGGCAGGCACGGTAGTGTAGCAGTTAGCGTAACACTATTACAGCGACAGCAACCCTGGTTCAATTCCTGCCGCTGTCCGTAAGGAGTTTGTACGTTCTCCCCGTGTCTGCGTGGGTTTCCTCCGGGTGCTCCGGTTTTCTCCCACATTCCAAAGACATACGGGTTAGGAAGTTGTGGGCATGCTATGTTGGCGTCGGAAGTGTGGCAACACTTGTGGGCTGCCCCCAGAAGACTCTACTCAAAAGATGTATTTCACTGTGTGTTTTGATGTACATGTGACTAATAAAGAGATCTTATCTTATATATTATGTTAAAGGAAGAAAGGAATATGGTGTTAGTGCAGGAAGTGGTGCTGAGGTAAAAAAACAATCAGCCATGGTCTCATTGAATGAGTGCGAATAGTCTGCTCCTGCTTCAGTTTCTTATATTTTTATGAAAAGGAAGTGGACTGATGAGGTAAAATGAATGCAGACAGTGGGAATTATCCAAACATGGAATCAAGACTGATAATGTCAATAATTTTAAGACTTTCTATACAGGAAATTTCTGATTAATTATGGAAAGTTGATATTTATTAGAACTTATGGAAGTTGAGATTCCACTGTTTGTAATCTCTGTCCCAGCAAGGAAATTGTCCCTGACAGTAGCTATGAGACAATTATTCCTTTGGGTTTCCCACCAGGTGAATTTGGAGAGGTATGCAGTGGGCATCTCAAGCTACCTGGAAAGAGGGAGATATTTGTGGCTATCAAGACCTTAAAATCTGGTTACACAGAGAAGCAGAGACGGGATTTCCTGAGTGAAGCAAGCATCATGGGACAGTTTGATCATCCAAATGTCATACATCTGGAAGGAGTTGTCACCAAAAGCAGCCCAGTAATGATTATCACAGAGTTCATGGAGAACGGGTCACTGGACTCCTTTCTCAGGGTAAGATGTCCAACTATTGTGTTTTGTTTCAGGAAATCACAGAGAGCTTGCCATTTATTAAAACGGAAATTGAAAACATTGCCAGTTCAAGCTGTCTTTATCAAGCAAATGGACAAAGTCATCTGGTCCTTCCTCGCTGTAGTGTATTACAGAGGAACACCATTTAGAAAAGACCACAGAAGAGCACAGCACAGGAATACCATGTCTGCGCTGAACATGATGTCAGTCTATATCCCACTCTACCCTGCCTGTTCATGTGCCTGTCTAAATGTCTCGTAAACATTGCTATTTAACTGTTACCACCGCCCTCCCTGATAGCACCTTCCAGGCACCTACGCTCTCTGTGTAGAAAAAGCTTGCCCTGCACATCTCCTTGAAACTTTCTCCCTCTCACCTTGGAGTTACGCCCTCTAGTATTTGACATTTCCATCCTGGGAAAAGGACTCTATCTACCCTATCGATGCCTCTCATAATTTTATAAACTTCTGTCAGGTCTTCCCTCAGCCTCCAATGATCTAGAGAAAATGATCCAAGTTTGTCCAACCTCTTCTTATTAGCTAATACTCTCTAATCCAGGCAGCATCCTGGTGGACCTTTTCTGCACCCTCTCCAAATCCTCCACATCCCTCCTGTATTGCAATGACCACCACTGCACACAATACTCCAAATGTGGCCCAATTTAAGCTGCAATATGACTTTATACTACAAGCATGCCGTACACCTCCTTTCCCACCCTATTCATTTGTGTTGCCACTTTCAGGGAGCTATGGACCTGGATGCCAAGATCCCACTGTACATCAATGCTACGAAGGGTCCTGCCATTTCCTGAATTCTTTCCCCTTGCATTTGACCCTGCAGTTGTCCAGATTAAACTCCATCTGTCATTTATCACCCGGATTTCAAACTGTTCTTTATCCTGCTGAATCCTTCGACAACCTTCCTCACTCTCCACAACTCAGTCAAATTTCCTGTCATCTGCAAACTTACTAATCAGACCACTTACATTTGCATCCTGTTCATTAATATATATCACCAACAACAAAGGTCCCAGCATTGATCCCTGTGGAACGCCATTGGTCACAGACCTTCAGTCAGAATAACATCCTTCAACCATTACCCTCAGTGTGCTATGTGCTAGCCAATTTTGCATCCAAGTTACCAACTCGCCATGGATCCCATGTGACTTAATCTTCTGGACCAGCCTACCACAAGCCCACAATGGTATGTGAGAAACACCTGTCAGGGCACTCAGTGTCCATAAGGAGATAATGTTATGGTGATACCTTTTATTGTTTACTTTTCAGCAAAATGATGGACAGTTCACGGTTATACAGCTAGTTGGAATGCTGCGTGGAATTGCTGCTGGGATGAAGTATCTGGCAGACATGAGCTACGTGCACAGAGACCTGGCTGCCCGCAATATTCTCGTCAACAGCAACCTTGTGTGCAAGGTTTCTGACTTTGGACTGTCCAGGTTCCTAGAGGATGATACATCAGACCCAACGTATACAAGTGCTTTGGTAAATCACACCATTAAAATAACCATTGAGCTTGGGTAACATTGCATGTCCTGCCCAAAAGCTCTCCCCACCACCCTCCTCCCCACCCCCCCTCCCTACCCCCATCTTATTCAACACCGTCTAGTGCCATTATTTTTGCTATTCATCTACTTATCTCCTGCTCTCATCCTTTACTGTGCCAATGATGCCATCTCCCATACTCCCTGTAAGAATGAAGGAAGTGGTCCGGGGTTCTGACTGGGACATACAAAAATTCAACAGCAATATTCATATTCATATCGGAGCTTCCAAATGATACTTCAATTAACAATGAAACAGTTACAACACACAAAAGCAATAGCACGACTGAGACCAATATAAACTTATTTTTTGAGAATAGCTTAACTGTTTTACAGATTTACTCCATCGGGTTTCTTTTGTTGCTACAAACTTGAAGCCAGTTGGCCTTCCCTACAGCACAACTCAGCCATTTACATAGAAAAACATAGAACAAGAGAAAACAGGATCGTGACTAGGCTATTCAGCCCTTCAAGCCTGCTCTTGCAGTCAGTATGATCATGACTTATCATCCACATTCAATATCCTGTTCCAGTCCCTTAATCCCTCTAGAAAAATATCCAACTCCTTCCTGGATCTGTTTACTGATTTGGCTTCAACTGTTTTCCATCGTGGAGAATTCCTTGGATTTACCAGTCTCTAGGAGAAAACATTTCTCCTCATCTTATTTTTAAATAGTTCACCCCTTCTTAGACTGCAACCCTGGTCATGTCCTCCCCAGCCATCAGGAACACCTTCCTGTGTCTAAACTGTCCAGTCCTGTCAGAATTTTGTAGGTTTCTGTGAGATTCCCTCTAAGTCTTCTAAACTCTTATGAATATCACTCTAACTGACCCAATCTGCAGGGATCAGTCTGGTAATTGTTTGCTGAACTCTCTCCATAGCAGGAACATCCTTCTGTAATTAAGGAGATCAAAACTGCACACAATACTCAAGCTGCAGTCTCACCAAGGTCCCATATAATTGTAGCAGGACATCCCTGCTCCTCTACTCGAATCCTCCTGCTACAATGGCCACCATACTGCACCTGCACCCTTACCTACAACAACTCGTCCCTGAGGGTACCCAGGTCTTGTTGCACCTCCACCTTTCCCAATCTATCACCATTCAAATAATAATCTACCCTCTTGCTATTGCCACCAAAGATAAATAACCTCACATTTATCTGGATTAGACTACATCTGCCCACTCCCTCAACCTGTTCAAATCAACCTGGAACTTCTCTGCATCCTCAAGGTTCACCCTCCCGCCCAGCTTTGTGTCATCCACAAACTTAGAGATGTTACGCTTAATTCCCTCAACCAAATCATTAATGTGTATTGTGAGAATCTGGGGTCCCAGCATTGGTACACTACAAGTCACTGACTGCCACTTGGAAAAAGACCCTTTACTCCAACTCTTTGTTTCCTATCAGCTAACCAGTTTTCTATCCCTATCAGCACCGTAACCCTGATCCCACATGCTTTAATTATGCATGCTAATCTCTTTTCAAAAGCTTTCTGAAAGTCTAAATTCGCCACATCCACTGGTTCTCCTTCATCTACTGGTTACATCCTCAACAAATTCCAGTAGGTTTGTCAAGCACAGTCTCCCTTTTCAAATCCATGTTGACTTTGTCCAGTCCAGTCACTCTTTTCCAAGTGCTGTGTTACCACACCTTTTGTAATGGCAGGTGCCATCCTCCCCACCACTGATCGCAGGCTTCTCGCCCATAATGTCCTGTTTTCCCTCTACCTCCTTGTTTAAATATTGGGGATACGTTCGCCAACCTCCAATCTGTAGGCAGTGTTTCAGACTCCAAAGAATGTTGGAAAATGACCTCCAATGCATCCACTAATTCTAGGGCCACTTCCTTCAGTTCTTTAGGATTCAGCCTGGTAAAGCCCTGGGGATTTATCAGTCTTTAATCCTTTCAGTTTCCCTATCATCATTCTGCCACGAACACTGATTTTGTTCAGTTCCTTATTGGATCCTGTGCTCCTTGCTGTCTCTGGGAGGTTAGTTGTATCTTTCTCTGTGAAGGAAAAACCAAAGTAGCAATTGAAATAAAAACAGAAAATGCTGGAAAAGCTCAATTAACATCCTTTTCCACAGGTTCTGCCTGACCAGATGAGTTTTGCTCCCATGTTCTGTTTATATTTCAGATTCCCAGTGTCTACATTTTTTGTTTGATTTTCAAAGTATGAATTTAATTGTTCTGCCATTTCTTTGTTGCCCTTTATAAATTCCCCTGTTTCTGATGTAAGGGATCTATATTTATCTTTGCTAATCTTTTTCTCTTCACATATCTACAGAAGCTTTCACAGTCAGTTTTCATGCTCTCTCCAAGTTTGCCCTCACACCCGATTTTTTCTTTCCTAGTCAATCCCTTGGTCCTCCTTTGCTGAATTCTGCACTGCTCCCAATCCTCAGGTTTTCCTGGTCTTTTTATATTTCTCCTCCTTGGATCTGATATCATCCCTAATTTCTTTTGAAATCCATGGTTGAGCCACTTTTCCTGATTTATTCTTGCACCAGACAGGACTAAACAATTGTTGTAATTCCTCCAGGTGTTCTTTAAATGTTTGTCATTCCCTACCCACTGTCAGCACTGTCCCCAATCTCTCACGGCTAACTCACACCTCACACCTTCATGGTTTCCTTTCTGTAGATTCAGGACCCTAGTCTCAGAGTCACCTCTCTCACTCTCCATCTTAATGAAGAGTTCTATCAATCTTATGTTGCCCTTCCCCACGGGATCCCACACATCAAGACTGTTTATTAATCCCTCCTCAGTAATGGGGCCAGGACGGCCTGGTTCTTCAACATATTGCTCCAAAAAACCATCATGAGTACACTGCAGTAATTCATCCCCTACAATATTATTGGTCATTTTTTTTGCTCAATCTACATGTAGATTGAAATCACCCATAATCAGACTTGTACCCTTATTGCATGAGTCTCTAATTCCCTGTTCATTGCCGTCCGCTACATCACAGCTAATGTCTGGGTGTCTGTATACAACCCCTACTAATATTTTCTGCCTTTGGTGTTCCTTAGCTCCACCAGTGCAGATTAACATCAAAGAATCATTGGGTCATATCGCACGGGAACAGGCCCCTCAACCACCAACCATCAAACACACATTCACACAACTACCCTTACACTCTATTGTATTGATTTCCTCTTTTACTTACACGACTCCACCTCCTGTCCCATTTTGCCTGTCCTTCCTGAGTTTCGTGTATCCCCAGATGTTTGTTTTCCATCCCTGTAAACATGTCTCTGTAATCACCACCATGTCATATCCATTTGCATCTATTTGTGCAGTTAATTTGTACGTTACAGTGACTACTCCGTGCATTGAGGCACAATGCCTGCAAACTTTCCCCTTTAACATTCTTGATCCTGTGACCCTGCTTGCCTCTTGGTTCCTCCTGCTCAGCCTCCCTGCTCAGGTGCCCCCTTCCCCCAGCCATTCTAGTTTAAATCCTCCCCAACAGCACCAGCAAACACCCCCCACGGTGATATCGGTTCCCGTGCTCCCCCAGGTGTAACCCCTTCCGCTTGTACAGGTCCCACCTTCCCCAGCACTGGTCCCAATGTCCCAGGAATCTAACTCCCTCCCACACCATCTTTACAGCCACACATTCATCTGATCTATTCTCCTGTTCTATGCTGACCATTTTGTGGCACAGGAAGTAATCCTCAGATTACTGCCTTTGAGGTCCTGCTTTTTAATTCAATTACTAACTCCATAAATTCATGTTGCAGCACCTCATCCCTTTTTCTACCAATTGAATACTGACATATACTGTGACATTGTCTGTTAACCCTCCCCTCCAGAATTCCCTGCAGTCACTCTGAGACCTCCCTGATCCTGGCAGCAGGGAAGGAACATACCATCCTGGATTCTCGTTCATGGCCACAGAAACATCTGCCTGTTGCCTTTACAATTGAATCCCCTACCACCATCACTCTGTTGGTCTTTTTCTTCCCCTCCTGTGCAGCAGAGCCATAGGTAAGACCACAAACTTGGCTGTTGCAGCTTCCCAACAGCATTCTTCCTACACACCCAGTTCCTGGCATATCTCCATGGTTCAATGGAGAATATTGCTGTGAGCACTGGTGGACACCATCAAGCACTGTTATCTGCACCATGTCAGCCTGGGCTGCAGAATGTGTTACAGAACTATTCACTGTATAGCCTTAGAACCGAATGGAACAGTGATAGCAGAGCTTTGGAAGTCATTGTTCTCATTCGTAAATGTATTTTGATCCCACTGTCAGTTTCCATGATCCATGTCTAGATATGTCATTGCTTCTCTGATAAAATTAAGACTGTTGTTGTATTTTGTTTTTTTAAAAAGCATTTAGAGACTGAAACGTCACAGATTGATGCATTCAGCTCTTTTCTGGTGTTTAAGCTGCCCAATTGCAGCACAAACATCGGAGCCATCACGTTTTTTAGTTGGTTTCCAATAAACGAAATTTTTTCAAAGCCCCAGAAATGTGAGAAAGTACTTCAGATAAATGTTTTCTGAAATGAAACCCATGTTAACTCTTTGCTGCCGTGTCGGTTTTAATGTAATTTCAACAAAATTGAACTCTTTTAGCTCTGGTGTTCTAAAGTGCTTCTCTTTGCTTTCAGGGAGGGAAGATTCCAATACGCTGGACAGCACCAGAGGCCATTCAGTATAGGAAGTTCACATCAGCCAGTGACGTTTGGAGTTATGGTATAGTCATGTGGGAAGTAATGTCCTATGGGGAGAGACCTTACTGGGACATGACCAATCAAGATGTACGTTAATTTCTCTAATGTTATTTTATCTTGAAACCTTTGAAGAGGCTGTGAAATGTGACTTTGTAAGGTCCACTGTCCGTATGTAGTAATTACTGAATTGTGCCTTCCCTCACCACTTATCTGAGAAGTGCAAGGTTACACTCTTATTCACACAGGATGTAGCGATAAACCCAGTGACTGCAGACAGACAGTTAAATGTCAATGTCGGGAAAGTTTCATAAATACTAGTTAGGGGCAGAATTAGCAGTCCAGTGCGGCGTGGGTAGAGCATTGGCTGACTAATAAAAAATAGTCAGGATATGTGGGTCATTTTCAGGTTGGCGAGCTGTGACTGGTGAGGTACCACAGGGATCAGTACTGAGGTCTCAACTATTTCTGAACAATGTTGATGACAAAGTTAAGGGGAATGAGTGTATTGAAGCCCATTTTACTGAGGGTCTGCAAAGGTATATGGACTATATTTGGACAAAAGCTGACAGATAGAGTACAATGAGGGGAATGTGAGGTTATCAACTTGGAAGGTAGAAAGTTGAATATTGTTTAAAAAAGAGAGGTTACCGAATGCTGCTGTACAGAGACACAGGAAGTTAGCTTGTCAGTACGGCAGGTATTAGGGAGGTAAATGGAACATCGGCATTGTTACATATGGGATGGAGTGTAAGAATATGGAAGTCTGGCTGCAACTGTACAGGACATGAGTAAGGTCACATCTGTTATTCTCCTTATGAAAGGAAGGACATACTTTCAGAGACATTCCTGGGTTGATTCTGGAGATGAAGGGGTTGTTTTATAATGAAGGGTTTCGCATTTGGCCCTATACTCATTGGAGTTCAGAAGAATGAGAGAAGTTTTATTGGTGGGGCTTAACAGGGTGATGATGAGAAGTTGCTTCCCTTTGTGGGGGAACCAGAAGATGGATTTGCTGATTTAGGATGGAGGTGAGAAGGAATTTCTTCTCTCGGGTTGTTCTCCCAGAGAGCTGTGAGAGCGGAATTAAGGAGTATATTCAAGGACAAAATACATCTTTGAAACACAGATGAGTTAAGTGCTGTGGTGAATGGACGGGAAAGTGAAACTGTGGCCAGGATCAGATCAACTATGATCTTATTTAACGGTAGAGCAAGCTCAAGGGTCATGCTCCCCCTTGTTCCAGCTCAAGGAGCCTGGTCGCCCTTATTCTTAGGTCTTCCTACTTATTATAGCTGAGCTACAGTGATGTGTATGCTGAATATTTCTGGCGTACTTTCCTAGTCATATGGGTATTGTAAGGTATTTGCACCATATTGTTCAGTGAAACTAAGAGTTCAAAGAGTTACCTCTGAATTGCTGTATGTTTATTTTTTTATGTTAAAAGGTGATCAATGCTATTGAACAAGATTATCGACTACCTCCGCCTATGGACTGTCCAACAGCTCTCCATCAGTTAATGCTCGACTGCTGGCAGAAGGATCGGAACAATAGGCCGAAGTTTGGGCAGATTGTGAATACTTTGGATAAAATGATAAGGAATCCAAACAGTTTAAAGGCTCTGACACCATTATCTTCAGGGTAGGAACATACTTTCTTATTTTTCTTCAACTATCCACAACGTAGTTTCTGTACCTCCCTCTTATTCTGGGCTTCAAGGACCACAAGTGCATGATTTTACTTGGAAATTCACATGTACATCTGATTACCTTAATGTTCATTGTCATAAAGCACAAATTAGACAGCATTAAAACAGGCCCTTCGGCCCAACCGGTCCATACGGACCAAGATGCCCATCTAAGCTAGTCCCATTTGCCCATGTTTGGCCCTTATCCCTCCCAACCCTTTCAAGTTATAAATGAAAAGGTCAGCAGAAAAAAGCTGAGAGATGACCCAACAGAACTAACTTCTGAATGTATACATAGAGAAGATATACCCAATGACATTACACAACCCCTCATACCTACTCAGTGTGATCATGGCTGATCTTTTACCTAATCACCTTTTCCAATGCTGATGCCATGGCCCTTCATTTCCGTAACATCTAAAATGTTATTAATCTCTTCAATACCTCAGTGACTGAATTCCACAACTCACTTCGGTACAGAATTCCATGGGTTCATTATGCCTGAGATGACCATATTCCTTCCTCACCTCAGTCCTGATTGGTTGAATCTCCCACTATGGGACTGTGACTCCTGATTTGAGACATGCCGGCCAGGGTAAACATCATCCCTGCATCTGCCTCGTCAAGCCCTTCGAAGAAGTCATCATTTTCAGTTAGGTCATCTCCTGTCTTTCTAAGCTTATGATGTAGGCCCAGGCTGCATAATCACTTAAGACAACCCCACAATCGGAATTCACCACCTGGTGAATATTTATTTCCTTCATTGAAAGTACATCCTTCTTTCTGTGAAGAGACCAGACCAGACCACAATATTCTAGGTAAGGTCTCTCCATGGTGCTATATAATTGCAGTAAGGGGACCCCTGTAATGTCTTTACTCTTGTAGTCAAATCCTCTTGCAGTAAAGGCCAACATACTATTTGTCATCCTAATTACTTGCAGAACCCCCATGTTAACTTTCAGTGACTGATGGACCAGAACACCCAGATCTCTCTGAACACCAACACATTTCATTCTGTCACCATTGAAAGAGTCTCTGTTTTTTTGTATTTTTTTCTACCCTGGTAGTGACTTTGTTACAGACAGTGAGCTATTGTGGATTGAACTTGAGTGTCTATTTGTAGGAGTGAGTGTTTCTGAACGTGTGAAGCTTTGGCCGAATTCTGATTCTTGTGCTATGTTGGTGGGCTGTCACTCAATCTCCTGAATTCTGTTTACAGGGTAACATTACCTTTGCTGGATCGTACAGTTCCTGATTTTTCCAGCTTCTCCACAGTAGGTGACTGGTTGGAGGCCATTAAGATGGGTCAATATAAAGATAACTTTTTGAATGAAGGCTTCACATCGTTTGAATTTGTCTCCCAAATGACTGCAGAGTAAGTTTACAATTTTGTCTTGCTTGATTCCACCCAGAGTTGTTGAGTCATACAGCACATTCCAGACCGTAACACCCCCTGGGTGGAAAAAATCTTCCTCAAACCCCCTCTTAACCTCTTACTCCTCACGCCATCTGGTCTGAGACATGGGTGCACGGGGAAAGCTTCCTGCCCTATCTATACCTATCAGGGAGATGGAGACACGAGATTGCAGATGGTGGAATCTGGTGTCAACCAATCTGGTGCAGGAATTCGGCAGGTCGAGCAGCATCTGTGGGGGAGGGGAAGGAACTGTCGAAGTTTCTGATCAAAATCCTGCATCGGGACTGAGAGTGGAGGGGTCAGGGAGCTGGTATAGGGAGGAGAGAGGGAGGGGTGGGACAGGTGCCAGTAGATGATTGGTGGACCAAGGATGTGTGAAGGATGATGGGCGGATGGAGCCAGGTGGGGAGAGGGGAGGGTGAAGGTGGAGGGTGATGAGCAGGGACACAAAGACTACCAGTGCTGGAATCTGATAAGTAAGGAAGGTGGTAATGGGAACCATTAGGGGAGAGGTGAAGGGCAGGTGGACCCAGACGGGGGAGAGGATCCAGTGGGTGAAGTGTGTGGGGGAGTAGGTGGATGGAACCAGGAGCTGGAGGGGTTTGAAAATGGGGGCCCAGAGTGTGCGTCTGGGAAATGCGACAAAAATGAGAGGACCGGAGATTGATCTGAAGGAGAGGGGTGGATGGTGGGGGTGGCAGGGAGGTGGGGTGGGGGGGCAGGAGAAATTGGAAAATTCTATGTTCATATCACTGGATTATAAACTACCCAGTTGGAATATGAGGTGTTGTTCCTCTAGTTTGCGTTGGGCTGTGTTATCAGAATTTGGTATCAGGTATCCCCTCAGCCTCCTGTGTGCCAAGGGAAACCAACCTCGCCCATCCCAGGTCTCCTCTTAACTGAAGCAGTCCATCCCAGGCAATATCCTGGTGAGTCTCCTGTGCATCCTCCCCGGAGGGGTGACCAGAACTGCACACAGGATCCCAGCTGTGACCTAACCAACATTTTATACGTTTGTACCAAGACCTCAAAAGCTTCCAATCACAAAAGCAAACCTCCACTATCACCCTCTGTCTCTCAATACTAAGACAATTTTGGATTGACCTTGTACCAGCCTTCCATGTAGGACCTTGTCAAATGCCTGACTGAAGCCCATGTAAACCATAACAACCACACTGCCCCCATCAGTGTATATAGTTACCTCTTCAAAAAACTCAGTTAAATCAGTCAGACAAGATCTGCCACCAACAAATCTGTGCTGTCTATCCCTGATCAATCCCTCCCTCTCCAAGTGCAGATTGATCCTGTTGTTCAGATTTTTTTTCAATAATTTCCCTACCACTGGCGCTAAACTCATTGGCTTGTAATTCCCTGGCTTATCCTTGCTGCCCTTCTTAAAGAAAGGAACCACATTTGCTGCCCTCCCGTCAGCTGGCATCTCACCTGTGCCCAGTGAGGATTTATGTATCTCTGTCAGAGCCCCAGCAATCTCTTTCCTTGCCTCCCATAGCGGCCTGAGATATATTTCATCAGGCTAAGGAGATTTATCTCCCTTTATGCACATTAAGATATCCAACAACTTTTTAATCTAAATGTGCTCTAGAATTTCACTGTCCCAATTGAAATCTCCAACTACTATGTTTTTTTTTCCTTTGTGAGTACAGATCAAAAATATTCCTTTAATACCTCATCCACATCCTCTGGTTGCATGCACAGATTCCCACTGTGGTCCCTAAAGGGCCCCACTCTTTCTCTGGTTACCCTCTTGCTCTTAATACACTTACAAAATAACTTAATATTTTCCTTAATCTGATCTGCCAGTGATATTTCACGGCCTCTCTTTGCCTCCTAATTTCTTTTCCAAGCACCCCGTACACTTACCATAGTCTGAAAGGGTCTCCCCCATTTCCTGTGCTCTGTACCTATCATATACTTCTGTCTTTTTTTTTATCAAACTGTCAATATCCCTTGAAATCCAGGGTTCCCTGAACTTACTGTCCTTACCTTCACCCTGTGGGAACATGCTGGCCCTGAACTCTCACTTTTAAAAGACTCTAACTTCCTGAATGTAGATTTACCAGGAAGTAGCTGCTCCCAAACTATATTTGCCAGGAGCACCAAACTAGGAGCTCAGTGGTCAGGCAGCATCTATGATAAGATATCTTTATTAGTCACACGTACATCGAAACACACAGTGAAATACATTTTTTGTGTAGAGTGTTCTGGGGGCAGCCCGCAAGTGTCGCCACACTTCTGACGCCAACATAGCATGCCCACAATGTCCTCACCCGTACATCCTTAGAATGTGGGAGGAAACTGGAGCAGCCAGAGGAAACCCACGCAGACACGGGAAGAACGTACAAACTCCTTACAGACAGCGGCCGGATTTGGATCCGGGTCGCTGGCGCTGTAATAGCGTCACGCTAACCGCTACACTGCCGTGCCTGCCCTCTGTAAGGTGAAAGGAACCCAGTCCTGATGCAGGGGTTCGGACCAAAACATCAACAATCCCTCTCAACCCTCCCCCCAGATGCTGCTCAACCTGCAGAGTTCCTCCAGCAGATTGTTTGTTGTTCTAGATTCCAGTGCCTGCCACCTCTGGTGTCTCCATTTCCCAGGCCCCGGCCATTGACATTGAAATCAGCCTTCCCTCAACTCAAAAGTTTAATTTCTTAACTATCCCTGTCCCTTTCTCTAGCTGCTTTGGAACTTGCCAGGGCATGGTCACTGTCCCCAGTTTAGTCACCCACTGATACTTTACCCAGCTTCATTCCCTACGAGCCCACTGCATCCCGTCTAGTCCTTTCAGAAGCATGTCATACTTCACCCTGGACTCAGAAGAAAAGACTGAAGAAGTGCCACTTGTTGGTAGTACAAAGCTGAAGAAATGCTGTGAGGAGTGAGAGGGGTGATGGAGAAAAGGGGTGTACTGTGGGCTTGTGTCGCTGTTGGGTTTCCCTTCTCTAGATTGGGATCTTCTGTATGGAACAGGTGAATGTACAGTGGTAGAAGGGTCGTCTGGTGCTCTGGGGAGTAATGGCCACCTATATGGTCATTATGGCCACCCACAGCAGTACTCAGACAGGACACACTGCAGGGCTCATCCACAGAGGCAATTTGGGTGGAGCTCAGAAATAAGAAAGGTGCAATTACGCTGATGGGATTATACTACAGGCCCCCCAATATCCACCCAGAGGTGGAGGAACAGATATGTGGACAGACTGTGGAAAGGTGCAGAAACAACAGGGTTGTCACAGTGGGGACTTTAACTTCCCCAGTATTGGTTGGAACTTCCTTCATACACGAAGCTGAGATGGGGCAGGATTTCTTCAGAGCATCCAAGAGGGGTTCTTGAAACAGTCTGTGGAGAGTCCAACTGGAGGAGAGAACATACTGGACCTGGTTTTGGGAAATGAGCCGGGCCAGGTGACAGACCTGAGAGTGGGGGAACATTTTGGGAACAGTGACCACAACTCATTTTTTTTTAAGACAGTTATGAGTGAGGATAAAATTGGATCTTGCGGGAAGGTACTAAATTGGGGAGGGCAAATTACAACAGGATACGACAGGAGCTCAGGGGCGTTGATTGGGAGCAGCTGCTGTCAGACAAGTCCACGTCTGACATGTGGGAGTTGTTTAAAGACCAGCTGATCGAAGTTCAGGATCTGCATGTTCCGGTAAGGAGTAGTAAGGATGGTAAGGTGAGGGAACCTTGGGTGACCCAAGAGGTCTTAAAATTAGTCAGGAAGAAAAAGGCAGTGTGCGTAAGATTTAGAAAGCTAAGATCAGACTGAGTGTGTGTTGAATACAAAGATAGCAGGAAAGTGCTCAAGTAGGCGATTAGGAAGGCCAAAGAGGGCCAGGAAATGTCCCTGGCGAGCAGGGTCAAGGAGAATCCCAAGGCATTTTATACTTACATAAAGAAAAAGAGAATAACTAAGCAGAGGGTAGGTCCACTCAAGGATAAAGGAGGGAATTTGTGCTTGGAGTCAGAGTAAGTGACTGAGTTACTAAATGAGTGTCAGTATTTACCATGGAGAAGGATTTGGAGGACAGTGAAGGCAGAATGGGGCATGCTGATGTGCTGGGACATTTGAGATTAAGGAGGGGGAAATGCTGGGTCTTCTGAATAGCATTAAAGTGGATAAATCCCCAGGGCCTCATGGTATATATCCCAGAATATTGAAAGAAGCAAGTGAGGAGATTGCTGGGGCTTCGACAAAGATCTTTGTGTCCTCACTAGCAACAGGCAAGGTCCCAAAGGACTGGCGAGTAGTAAATGTTGTGCCTTTGTTCAAGAGGGGAAATAGGGATGAACTTCACGTCAGTAGTCGGGAGGCTTTTGGAGAAGATTCTGAAGGATAGGATCTGTGCACATTTGGAAAGGCATGGCCTGCTTAGGGTCAGTCAGCACGGCTTTGTGCGGGACAAGTCATGTCTTACTAACTTGATTGAGTTTTTTGAGGAGGTGACAAAGGAGCTTGATGAGGGTAAGGCAGTGGGCATTACCTACATGGACTTCAGTAAGGCATTTGATAAGGTCCCTCATGGTAGGCTAATTCAGAAGATAAAGATGCAGGCAATCAAGGGTGAATTGCAAGTTTAGATTTGGAACTGGCTTGCCCATAGAAGACAGAGAGCAGGGCTGGAATGCTGTTATTCTGGCTTGAGATCCGTGACCAGTGATGTTCTGCAAGGATTGGTGCTGGGACCTCTGTCGTTTGTGATATACATCAATGATTGGATGAAAATGTCGATGGGTGGATTAGCAAGTTTGCGGATGACACCAAGATTGGTGGAGCTGTGGACAGTGTAAAGGACTGTCAAAGATTACAACAGGATATAGATCAGTTACAGATATGGGCAGAGAAGTGGTAGATGGAGATTAATCCAGGCAAGTGTGAGATGTTGAATTTTGGGAGATCAAATGAAAGGAGAAAGTATACAGTTAATGATAGACCCCTTAATAACATTGAGGTATAAAGGAATCTTGGGGACCAAGTCCATAGTTCACTGAAAGTGGCTCCGCAAGTGGATAAGGTGGTAAAGAAGGTGTATGGAATGCTTGCCTTCATTGGTAGGGGTGCTGAGTACAAGAGTAAGGAAGTCATGCTGCAGCTGTATAAAACTTTAGTCAGACCACACTTGGAGTATTGGGTGCAGTTCTGGTCACCCCATTATAGGAAGGATGTGGAGACTGTGGAGGGGTACAGAAGAGGTTCACCAGGATGCTGCCTGGATTAGAGGGTCTGAGCTATAAGGAAAGGTTGGACAAACTTGGGTTGTTCTCCCTAGAGCATTGGAGGCTGAGGGGAGACCTGATAGAGGTTTTCAAAATTATGAGAGGCATAGATAGGGTAGACAGTCAGAATCTGTTCCCCAGGGTAGAAATGTCAAACACCAGGGGACGTGCTTTTCAGATTAGAGGGGGGGAGTTTAAAGGCAACATGAGGGGCAGGTTTTTCACAGAGAGTGGTGGGTGCCTGGAATGGGTTCCCAGGGGTAGTAGTGGAAGCAGGCAGTTTGGATGGAGTTTAATAGACACATGAATATGAAGGGAATGGAGGGATGTGGATGATACACAGGAGGAGGACATTTAGTATAAATTGGCATCAAGATCGGCACAACATCATGGGCCGAATGGCCTGTCCAGTGCTGTACTGTTCTACGTTCTACATACTCTGGGAAAGAGATTGGATCAGGCCCCACACACCAGCGGATTGGCTATCTGCCATCAGCTCAGCCCCTGGTCCTCCTCAGCACAATGAACCCTTCCGCAGTGGGATCCAAAACCACCAACTTCTGCACACACTCCCTTCCTACAGCCTGTTAACCACTGAAAACTCTTGCTTGAGTATGGAATTGTTTCTGATGCCAGTCATAAACAGTTTTAGTTGAAAATTATTGGAAGATTCATTTGAAAATCATTTGATAAAGGTGATGTCAGCATTATAGAATTATGTGTGATTCTGTAATGTTTCAACTGATAAACTTTGAGGAGTTAGTCCACTGCTGTATACTCTGAAGTTTGTCACTGCATTTTTCAGTTTGACATCTGTTATTTACAGAGATGAGTGGTAATCATCTTTATCTTTCCTGACCCTGTAAAGTCTGAATGGAAAGGCATCCTGTGATTTAGGGAGCTAACAGTTGTTTCCACATGAATCTAGTGTTGACAATTTTCTTGCCCCAAAATTCACTAATAGATACAAAAAAGACATCTTCTGAGAAGTATGCTTCTTCACATCTATTTGTTTCTTTGGGAATCATGTCTTCACTTTCCCATGTACCATATTTTGTCTAAAAACAGTACAGCCTGAAACTGTGTAGCTGCTTCATCTATGGGATTTCCTAAACACCTTTCCCTCACACAACAGTCAGTGATTTCTCATGAGGGTGATGCCAATGTCATAGAGTTGTCCAACACAGAGACAGGCTCTTCAGCCCAACTCATCCATGCTGACCAAGGTGCAAACCTGAGCTACTCCCATTTGCCATATCCCATATCCCTCTAAACCTTTCCTATCCATGGACCTGTCCAGATGTCTTTTAAACGTTCTAATTGTACCTGCCACTACCACTTCCTTTGGCAGCTCGTTCCATAAACCCACCACCCTCTGAGTGAAAAACTTTCCCCTCAGGTCCCCTTTAATACTTTTCCTTCTCACCATAAATCTCCAGTTTTAGACTCCACTACACTGGGGAAAAGACAGTGACCATCTACTCCATCTCTTCCCCCCCCTTCTTTTTATAAACCTCCATAAAGTCACCCCTCAACCTCCATCGCTCCAGGAAAACAGTCCCAACCTATCCAGTCTCTCCTTATAATTACAGCCCTCCATTCCAGGCAACATCCTGGTGAATCTCTTCTGAACTCTTTCCAGTGCTACCACATCTTTCCTACAGTGTAGTGACCAGAACCATACACAATATTCCAAGTGTGGCCGAACCAATGTATTGCACAGCTGTAACATGATGACCCCACTCTTACACTCAATACCTCTGCCTAGGAGGGCAAGCAAGCTAAACACCACCTTCACTACCCTATCCACCTGCCATTTTCAGAGAGCTATAAACTTGAACTCCAAGGTCCCTCTGTACACAACACTTCAAAGGTCCCTGCGATTTACTATAAATTTCCAGCCAGCGTTAGATGACCTGAAGTACATTACCTCACACTTGTATGGATTAAACTCCATCTGCCACCACTCCACCCAACTTTCCAACTGATCTAGGCAAGCATTTTCACCGTCTACAACTCCACCAATCTTTGTGTTGTCAGAAAACATATTTATTAGACCACAGACATTCTCGTCCAAGTCATAAATATAAATGACAAACAACAAAGATCCCAGCACCGATCCCTGCGGGTACACCACCGGTTACTGACTTCCAGTCAGAAAAACCCTCCACCACTACCCTCTGCCTCCCAACGCCAAGTCAGTTTTGGATTCATTTTGCCACACCTTGGATCCCATCTGCCCTAACTTTCTGGACTAGCCTACCATGCGGGATCTTGTCAAAAGCCTTGCTAAAGTCCATGTACACCACATCTACCACTTTATCTTCATGAATTGTCTTGGCTACCTCCTCAAAAAACTTTGACTACCCCTTATCATCCCCTGCCTTTTCGCAATTTTTTTTCCAATGGCATAATGCTCACTGGCCTGTAGTTTCCCGCCTTGAATATTGGAACAACATCAGCCACCCTCCAGTCTTCCAGTACCTCACCCGTGGCTAAAGATGATGCAAACATCTCTTTCAGAGCCCCAGCAATCTCCTCCCTTGCTTCCCATGACACCCTGGGATAGATTTCTTCAGGCACTGGGTATTTGTCCACATTAATATGCATCAATACCTCTAACACTTCTATCCTTATACAGACATGTTCCAGACCATAAGCGTACATCTCCCCTGCCTCAGTGAACTATTCATTGAGGGCACCATAATATCCCCTGGCTCCACACAAAGGCTTTCCTTTTGGTCTTTGAGAGGCTCTTCTCTTTCCCTTGCTACCCTCTTGCTTCGAATATTTTCATAAAACATTTTGGAATTCTCTTTACTTCTGTTGGTCAGGGCCATTTCACGTCCTCTTTTTGCCCACCTAACTGTTTTCTAAAGATCTCTCCTATAACCTTTATAAACTTAAAAGGACCTACTTGATAATAATTTCCTATACCTATGCATGTCCTTCCAACCAGTGAAAAAATAATGACAAGAGTGCCATGAATTATTTATTTGAAATAACTATGAATAGAATCTTATGAATATCTCAGATCTACCTTAAATCCCCTAAATGATAATGTTAAATTACAGATTCAGTAATTTCCATTACAATATAATTATTGTAATAACCTAATATTATGGGGCAAAAAGCTTTGAAATGAGTAAGTTAGTACTGAATAAGCAACAACTCAGGGAATACAAACCTTTGGAAAACAATGTTCTATAGATTTCCCATCCCTTACAATGTCTTTTTCTTTGCACTAGGGACATGCTTCGAGTTGGTGTTACCTTGGCAGGACATCAGAAGAAAATTTTGAACAGTATTCAGATGATGCAAACACAAATGAATCAAATTCAGTCAATGGAAGTCTGATCGTGGGTTGGTCTGTACAAAGACGTTCCATTTGGCAGTTCGGAGTAATCTTAAACCAGGAGTCCTTATGAGACTGACACATTGCAACCTGGACCTTCACAGTCTAAAGTCCTTCTGAGAACTTCAACGAAGGCTGGAAAAGCTCTGTGAAACAAGATTAACATTTACATTTAATCCAGGAAAACCCTTTAAAAGGGTTCAATCAACTGTAATGTAAAACTAACAGAATATCCAAGGGACCATGCAATTAACCCAGAATCTGTAATTACCACAAACACTTTGTGTGATAATTCAGAAATGGCTAAAGTGCCAATGCCCTTTACATTATTTTTTCCTGAAACAAACATAAAACAACAAAATAATGTGTATAATGAACTCAAAGTACAATTTGGAAGTATGCAGTTCAGAATATATCACAGCCATTTGTGTGCAAGAATTAAAATTCAGGAATTAGAGGAAGCACAAGTTTTGAGGCTGGATCCTTTAATGTAAGTGGTGTGCATCTCTCCAAGAAAAAAACTGAAGAACAGCAAACAAAACTGCAGTAGTTACATTGGCAACTGTCGTACCTTTGGTCAGATGGGACCTCAGATGGGACCTATGGCGTGAAGCTCTTCCTTTGAGTCTTTAAGTAGGACTTGTAAAGTTGGCAGATTTTCCTACCTTCAACACCTCAATGTTGTTATAGTGCACTTTTCTCCAATGGTTCTTATTGTTAGTGCATCTGTCCTATAGAGGAGGCATTACTTGCTAAGTTTAGAAAAACATGCCACGTTGATTATTTTCTGGTCTCACAAAGAGAATTTTTTGACATTTTACTAAATCTTTATAATGTACAACAAATATTTATTGATAGGGAGATTAAAGTACAGCTCTGCCACACATGTACTTCTGCAGATAAAGGTGGTTACTTGAATTGTTAATTGACAGATGATTGGCATGGTTAAAAACACCACTGCAGTTTGTGTAATGAGAGTCAGTAACATCACATTGTTGCTGTGTGTCCGGTCCACGTGGTGTAAAGGCCAATACCACAATACCAAGTGGATCAGAACACAACCCCAGCTGCAATCAAATTCAATGGCTGACTGTCAATGTTGTTACCAATGAACTTTGCTGATACCTTATCGTAACAAAGTTGAAAAATTGTTGCTTGGTAGACGCAAATCCTTGTAAAACGTGCCCACATAGTATACCACATGGCATTTTATGAAAAAAAAATCACACTGTACAGAAAGGAATGAGGTGTCTGTGTTGTAAAGTTTAAGAGTACTTTAGGTTTTTCTTCAACACATACGAAGTCCTGACAGGCCGGATACAGGGACTATTCTTCCACCTGGGAGATCTGGAAGATGAAATCCCAGTCTCAGGATACAGGGGAAGATGTTTGGAACTGATTTGCAGAGAAATTCCTTCACTCAAAGCGTAGTGAACCTGTGGAACTCTCCACCACAGAGGCAGTGGAGTCCAAGGCCCTGAATACATGAAGAAGAAGGTTGGTAGACTTCTGTACACAAAAAGCACACAGGTCCGGAGAGAGCAGAAATGTGGTATTGAGATTGAGAGTCAGCCATGATCATATTGAATGATGGAACAGCTCGAAGGGCTGAATAGCCTCCTATCACTATTTTTGAAGTTTCTATGGCTGCCTAACATGTTGGCTGGAGTCTGATTCATTATGTGTTGTGCCCAGGCTTAGTCACGACCCTAGTCACGACCTTTAGTCATGTGACCTTTAGTCACAACCCCAGCCAATAAGTGAAGGATTACAAAGAAACATAAAGAAGGATTGAAGTGATCAAAGAGTACTTAGTGGCTGAAGTGCACATTTAGGAATCTGTGGAGCACAGTTATAGATTGGAGCAAAATGCTTTTATCTTTGTCCAAAAGAAACATGAATAGCAAAGAATTCTTCTCTAAATTTCTCATGTCAGCCCTAAAACCTTGCATTTAGCATTCTTATCAGATGCCACTAATTCACTGGTTGGCTAATAATATTCTAAATCATGCAGACTTCAATAATATCCAAAGTCTTCATGTTGTAACCAGTGTGTTTACAAAGTTTATACATTAGAAAGATCTCTCCCAAATTGCAAAGCTTTGAGCATGAAATAAAAACACAAAATGGAAGACGTGCAAAATTTATGGACATGAAAATGGAGTTGTTGAGTGGTTCTTACTGGGTGGCGGAAAGAGTGTCACAGAGAAACATAGAAGGGAACACAGAGAAAGTGTTGGAGAAACAGTGAGAGAGAGAGAGAGACAGTGAAAGACAGATTTGCTAAAAGAGAGAAGGAAAGTTAGAGGAAGGAAAAGAGAGAGAGGAAGAAGAGACAGGAGACAACGAGAGAGATATTCAGGGAACGAGAGAATGTGTCAGTGACACTGAAAGACAGAGAGTGAGTAAGCTGCGTAGAAAGAACCAGGAAGAGACAGAGGCAGAAGGAATTTGTAGATGGAAAGAGCTATCAGAGGAAATGTTTGAGGCAGGTACGTTAACAACATTGAAGAGGTACTTGGATAGGTACATAGATAGGGAAAGTTTAGAGGGATATGGACCAAACACGAGCAAATGGAACTGGTTTATATGGAAATCTCAGTCAACATGGAGCAGTTGGGCCGAAGGGCCTGTTTCTGTGCTGTATGACTCTATGACTCCAAAGGGAAACAAAGTTTCAGTGACTCAGAGAGGGAGACAAAGAGGAGGAAACAGAGTGAAACAGAGAGAGTTAACCAAGGGGAAAAAGATTCAGACACATGCAAAGAAAGAGGGAAAGAGGAAGGGCCAGAAGGGGCAAGGCAATATGAAAGGCCATAAGATAGAGGAGCTGAATTAGGCCATTCGGCCCATCGAGTCTGCTCTGCCATTCAATCATGGCTGATTTATTTTTGAACCCCATTCTCCTGCCTTCTCCTTGTAATCTTTAACCCCCTTACCAATCAGCAACCTATCAATCTCTCCCTTAAATACACTCAATGACTTGGCCTCCACAGCCCTCCGTGGCAACGAATTCCACAGATTCACCACCCTCTGGTTAAAGAAATTCCTCCTCATCTCAGTTTTAAAAGCATATCCCTTTATCCTGAGGCTGTGCCCTCGGATCCTGGACTCTCCCACCAATGAAAACATCCTCTCCACGTCCACTCTATCCAGGCCTTTCAGTATCCGGTCGGTTTCAATAAGATCCCCCCTCATCCTTCTGAACTCCATCGAGTACAGGCCTAGGGACACCAAGCACTCCTCAAATTTCATTCCTCCCTTTCATTCCTGGGATCATTCTTGTGAACCTCCTCAGGACCCTCTCCAGCGACAGCACATCCCTCCTTCGATACAGGGCCCAAAACTGCTCACAATACTCCAAATGTAGTCTGACCAACACCTTACAAAGCCTCAGCATTACATCCTTGCTTTTATATTCCAGTCCTCTCGAAATGAATGTTAACATTGCACTTGCTTTCTTTACTAGTGATTCAACCTGCAAGTTAACCTTGAGGGAATCCTGAACTAGGATTCCCAATTCCCTTTCACCTCTGAATTCTGAATTTTCTCCACATTTAGGAAATGGTTAACACTTTTATTCTTCCCACCAAAGTACATAACCCCACACTTCCCTACGCTGTATTCCATCTGCCACTTCTTTGCCCACTATCCCAACCCGTCCAAGTCCTTCTACAGACTCCCTGCCTCCGTGACACTACCTGTCCCTCCACCGATCTTGGTATCGACTGCAGAGTTGGCCACAATGCCATCAGTTCCTTCATCCAGATCATTAACATATAAAGTGAAACGTTGCCATCCCAACACTGACGTCTGCAGAACTCCACTAGAGTGAAGGAAAGATAGAGAGAGGACACAATTGAGAGAAAGACTAATGAACAAAGGGAGAGGCAGGTAGAGTGAGAGGTAGAAAGTGAGAGAGGGAGATGGAGAAAAGGTGACAGCAAGAGGGAAGGACGGAGAGAGAGAGAGGGGGGGGGTAATAGATGGAGAGCAGGGATGGATAGACAGACGGAGTGAGAGAGAGGCAGAAAGAGAAAGGCAATTTAGAGAAAGCGAGGCCAGAGTCAGAGAGTCATACAGCACAGGAGCAGGCCCATTGGCCTCACCACGTCCATGCCAATTTGCCCATCCACTCTAAACCTATTTGCCCTCATTAGGCCCCTCTCCTTCTGTGCCTTGCCTTTTCAATTGCCTGTTTAAATGTCTCCTAAACGTAGTGATGGCATCGGATTCCGCCACCACCTCCGGCAGCACGTTCCAGGTATCAACCACTCTCCGTGCAAAAAAACTTACCCCTCATGTCCCCAGTAAAACCCCTCCCTCTCACCTTAAACCTATGCTCACTTGTTTTTGATACCCCTACCATGGGAAATAGCCGATGAGTATTTACCCTATCATTGCCTCCTATAATTTTATATTTGTGCATTCTCCTCAGCCTCCTTTGCTCCAGGGAACACAAGCCCAGTCTCTCCCTATAACTAAAGTCCTCCAATCCAGGCAACATCCTAGCGAAACTCCTCTGCACTCTCTCCAGCCCAACCACACCCTTCCTGTAGTGTGGCCACCAGAACTGTACACGATGCTCCAAGTGCGGTCTAACCAGTGTTCTGTAAAATTGCAACTTTTATGTTCTACGCCCTGTCTGATGAAGGCAAGCATTGCCATGTTCCTTTTTCACCACCTGTGCTGCCATTTTCAGGGAACTACAGACTGAGTCTAACATTGGAAGGAAAGTGATTGTAAAAACAGGATTAATCAAAGATGGAACTGTCAGGAAGATTCCTCTCAGACTGATTTGATGATATCTTTCAAAGAGGTAACAAAATGTTTTAATGAGCAGTAAGGTTGATGTAGTCAACATTGAATTCACTAAGATCTTTGACAAGGTCCCACATGGGAAACCAGTTAAAACCCATGGGATCAAGGTCAAGGATCCAAAATTGACTTGGTAGTAGGAGGCACAGGATGATGGTGAGAGTTGATATTGTGACTGGAAGCCTGTGACCAGTGATGTACCACAGGGATCAGTGCTGGAAACTTTATTAGTTGTGATATACATCAATGATTTGAATATAAATGTAGGAGATGTGATTGGTAAATTTGCAGATTACGGGACAGTCGGTGATGGTGTTTACAGTGAGGGGGGTGGACAGAGGCTCCAGGATGATATTGATGGGGTGGAAGGTGGGCGGGCAATGGCAGATGGAATTTAATCCTGATAAGTGTGACGTGATGCAATAAGTAGTCCAATAAGGGTAGGACATACACAATGAATGGAGGGGACTTAGGAAGTATTGAGGAACAGCGGGACTCAGTGCAAGGTCCAAGGGTCCCTGAGATGGGGGCCCAGCTAGATAAAAGTGGAGAAGGCATTAGCCGGGGCGTGGAATGTAAGAGCAGGAGGTTATGGTACAGCTGTCCAGGCCACAGCTGGAGTTCTCTGTACAGTGCTGGTCATTACACTATGGACAGGATGTGATAGTACTGGTAAAGGTATAGAGGAGATTCACCAGGGTGTTGCCTGGGATGGAGTGTTTCAGTTATGTGGTGAGACTGGAGAGGCTGGGCTTGTTTTCCTTGGAGTGGAGGAGGCTGAGGGGACAGCTGAGAGATGGGCAAAATGAGAGACATGGCTAGTGGAGATAGGAAGAAACTTTTCCCCGTAGTGGAGTGGCTCGAGGGCATTGGTTTGAGGTAAAGGGGTACAAGGTTTTGAGGGAATGTGAGGAAGAACTTTTTTGCCCAGAGGGTGGTTGGAATCTGGAACACACTATTTGAAGGGGTGGTAGAGGCAGAGACTCTCACAACATCGAAGCATCTAGTGCTTAAATCACTAAGGAAGAGAAACGCCAAGGATCAAGAGCTGATCAATGGGATGAGTGGACATGGTGGACCAAAGGGCCTGTTTCTGTGCTGTACAAATGTATGAAAAGAAGAGACAGGGAGAGAGGCAGAAAGAAGGAGAATGATAGAGAGAGAGAGAAAGGTGGCACGGTAACGTAGCGGTTAGCGCGACACTATTACAGCGCCAGCGATCAGGGTTCAATTCCCGTCGCTGTCTGTAAGGAGTTTGTACGTTCTCCCCGTGTCTGCGTGGGTTTCCTCCTGGTGCTCCGGTTTCCTCCCACATTCCAAAGACGTACGGGTAGGTTAATATGGGTTTAAAAATGGGCGGCGCAGACTCATTGGGCCGGAAGGGCCTGTTACCACGCTGTAAATAAAAAAATTAAAATAGAGAGAGAGAAAGGGGAAACAGATAGAAGAGGCAGGGAGAAGGCAAGATGTACAGAAGGGGAAAAGAGGGAGAGGGATAGACAGAGGAGAAGAGGAAAGTGGAGATACAGCAAGACAGAAAGGGGAAGAGAGAGAAGGGAACACAGAAAGAGAGAGAGAAGGTGAGAGACAAAGTGAGAACAGGACACAGAGATTGTCAGAAACAGGCAGAGGAGAGAGTGAAAGTTGGACAGATAGAGAGTGACGGGGAGCAGGGAGAGTGTTTCCAACAGGACATCACATTAAGGGACACAAGGAGAGGGAGCCTGAGGGGGAGAGATTGCCAATGAAAGAGAAAGAGACAGAGAGGGAGAGACAATGAAATGGAGATGGAGGGAGGGAGACAGTGAAAGGCAGACTGAGAGAGGGACAACCAGTGTGAGAAATAGGGAGAGAGGAGGACAGACTCAAAAGAGAGGCAGGGAGGGAGAGAGAGAGAGAGAGACAGACGGTGGAGTGTGCAGTGTTAAATAAGACAGCAAGAGAAATGGAGGGTGAGATGGTCAGAGGCAGGGACAGGGCGGATGGAGAGAGGAACAGGACAGAAACGGTGAGGCAGTCAGAGGAAGGAGGGACAGAGAATGCGTTCGTGAAAGAGGAGAGCAGAGGGGAAAATAGAAAGAAAGGGAGAGGGAGAGAAGGAGGGAAAGATAGAGATAGAGAAAATGATGGACACGAAGAGAAAAGAGATGGACAGAGAGAGAGAGTGAGGGAGAGAAACAGAAGGAGATGGAAAGAGAGGAAGAGACAGAGAGATGGATAGAGGGTGGTAGAGCTCGAGGCTGATGGATAGAGGTAGAGAGAGATCTGAAAGAGATAGAAGGAGGCACAGATATAGATAAAGGGAAACAGGTAGAATGAGAGAGAGAGAAAGACCATGATAGGGAGTTTGACAAAGGTAGGGAGAGAAAGGCAGTGGAATGGGTAGAATGAGGCAGAGAGAGAGAAAGGGGAGCAGAGACAGACAAAGAGAGGAGATAAAGAGACAGAGAGAAAGGGTGGCAGAGATAGTACCATGGAGAGATAGAAAGGTGGGGGCAGAGTGAGAGACGGAAATGGAGAGGGGGGAATGACAGAGGGTCACAGAGTGGGGCTGGGAAGGAGAGGGAGCTTCTGAGAGGGAAACAGAATGAGCATCACACACAAAACGCTGGAGGGCACAAGAGATTCTTCAGATGCTGGGACAACGCACACAAAACGCTGGAGGAGCTCAGCGGGTCAGGCAGCATCATTGGAGAAAAATGAACAGTCGACATTTCAGGCCAAGACCGAGAATGAGTGGCAGGAAGAGACCCTTCCTGAGATAAAGAGGGGGGAGAAGAAGATAACGGGTGAAAAGCAGAGAGACACATTGACAGAGAAAGAGGGAGCCAGGAGGAGGGAGCGGGAAAGAGAAAAGGTGTGAATGAAGGAATCAGAGGGACCCCGAAAGAGACAGAGGAGAGAATACCAGACACAGCCTGAGTGAATCCCGGAGAGTTGATGAAAGCCCAGAGGCTTTGTGGGCCGAAGGGCCTGTATTGTGCTGTATTGTGTTCTATGGTTCTATGGTATCGGAGAGCAATGGAGAGTGTCACATAACTGTGTGGGAGAGCCAGGGACAGCCAAGGGAGAAACAGAGAGATAAACACAGATACAGCACCACACAGGGATGGTATAAAATAGGGAGTTCAGGGGAACTGCAACATCGTCCAAGACAGAGATCCAGAGACAGGCCTTTCGGCCCAATTCGTCCGTGCCGACCAAGGTGCCCACCTGAGTTAGTCCCACTTGCCTGCGTTTGGCCCATATCCCTCTGACCCTTTCCTATCCATCTACCTGTCCAAATGTCTTTTAAATGTAGTCACTGTACCTGCCTCTGCTACGACCTCTGGCAGCTCGTTCCACATACCCGCCATCCTCTGCGTGAAAAACTTGCCCCTCAGATCCCCTTTAAATCATTTCTTTCTCACGTTAAACCTCTGCCCTCTAGGTTTAGACCCCCCCAAGCTGGGAAAAAGACTGCAACCGTTCACCCTACCTACGCCCCTCATGATGTTCTCCACCTCTGTCAGGTCACTCTTCAGCCTCTTAGATAACCCTCCCCACTGTCCACTGCACCGCCAATCTTGGTGCCATCCACAAACTTACCAACTGTGCCAGCCACAACCTCATCCAAATCGTTAATATTGATAACAAATGATAGTGGACTCCGCGCCTACCCCTGTGGCACACCACTGGTCACGGGTCTCCGATCTGAAAAACACCCCTCCACAGAGGGAAAGTCGGGGGGGAGAGAGAGAAGGTGAGAGGCAGAGAAAAGGAAGTAAACAAATGCCCAGCTCAGCCAGAGAGAAGCGCAGGGTGCCAGGGACTGCGAGGGATTGCTGAAGGGAAGTGTACGGGTTGGAGAGATATGTGGAGACCAGATTGCAAGAGAGAGACTGAGAGAACCAGAGCGAGATGGAGGGAGAGTAGAGAGAAAGAGACAGAGAGAGATGGATAGAGGGATAGATGCAGGATTTCAACCCAAAACATTGACAATTCCTTTCCTCCCACAGATGCTGCTCGACCTACTGAGTTCCTCCAACAGATTGTTTGTTGCAAGTAGAATAGAGTCATAGAGCACTACAGCACAGAAACAGGACCTTCAGCCCATCTAGTCCATACCTACCTGATCTTCTGCCTAGTCCCATCTACCTGCCCTCCAAACCCCTCCCATCCATGTACCTATCCAAACTTCTCTTAAATGTTACAATTGAACCTGCATTTACCACTTCCACTGGCAGCTCGTTCCACACTCGCACCACCCTCGGGTGAAGAAATTTCCCCTTAGATCCCTATAAATATTTCACTTTTCACCCTAAACCTATGTCCTCCAGTTCTAGTCTCACCCAACCTTAGGGGAAAAGCCTGCATGCATTAACCTCATAATTTTGTATACCTCGATAAGATCTCCCCTCATTCTCCTGTGCTCCAGGGAATAAAGTCCTAACCTATTCAACCTTTCCCTGTAACTCTGGTCCTCAAGTCCCGGCAACATCCGTGTAAATTTTCTCTGCACTCTTTCAAGCTTATGGATATCTTTCCTGTAGCTAAGTGACCAGAACTGCACACAATACTCTAAATTCGGCCTCATCAACATCTTGTACAACTTCAACATAATATCCCAACTCCTGTACTCAATGCCTTGATTTATGAAGGCCAATGTGCCAAAAGCTCTCTTCACAATCCTATCTACCTGTAACACTACCTTCAAGGAAGTGTGAACCTATATTCCCAGATCCCTCTGTTCTACCGCACACCTCAGTGTAAGTCTTACCCTGGTTTGTCCTCCCAAAGTGCATCACCTCATACTCGTCTGCATTAAATTCCATCTGCCATTTTTCAGCCCATTTTCCAAGCTGGTCAAGATCATACTGCAAGCTTTGATAGCCTTCCTCACTGTCCACTATGCCCCCAGTCTTCAAATTTGCAAGTCCCAATTTCAAGTCCCCATCTACAAATTTGCTGATCCAGTTTACCACATTATCATCTAAATCATTAATGTAGATGATAGACAACAATAAACCCAGCACCGATCCCTGGGGCACACCACTAGTCACAGGCCTCCAGTCAAAGCAACAACCATCTACTACCCCTCTCTGGCTTCTCTCACTAAGCCAATGTTGAATTCAATTGGCTACTTCATACTGAATGCCGAGCGACTTAATCTTCTGGACCAGCCTCCCATGCGGGACTTTGTCAAAGGCCTTGCTAAAGTCCATGTAGACTATGTCCACCGCCTTTTCCTCATCGACCTTCTTGGTAACCTCCTCGAAAAACTCCATAAGATTGGTTAGACATGACCTGCCACATAAAAAGCCATGCTGATTATCCCTAATCGGGCCCTGTCTATCCAAATACATATCTATCCTGTCCCTTAGAATTCCTTTGAATAATTTACCCATGACTGACATCAGGCTCACTGGCCTATAATTTCCCAGTTTATTCTTAGAGCATTTCTTGAACAATGGAACAACATTAGCTATCCTCCAGTCCTCCGGCACCTCACCTGTGGCTAAGGACATTTCAAATATCTCTGCCAGGGCCCCTGCAATTTCTGCACTAGATTTGAGGGGACACCTCATCAGGACCTGGGGAACTTATCCACTTTAATTTGCCTTAAGACAGCCAGCACCTCCTCTTCCGTAATCCTGATAGAGTACTTCCTATCACAATTCAATTCAGTTGAGAATGAATGTTACAGAAGGAACTTTCGTCTCCTTCAGAAGCCATTGAATAAAATCTAGCTTTGTGCTAGGATTATGTTTAACTAACCAGAATCACATCCTAGATTGAGATAAACTGTTCTTTTTAATCCAGTAATGCTCTATTCATGAAGAGCAGAACAGAATGTTTCTTATGACAACTCAATTCCCTCGGTAGAAGTTTCTTCATACATTGAAAATGGATTTTACAGATGGTGGTAATGTACAGCTCCCTCTGCACTGTTCAGTCACACACTCCCAGGGCAGCGACAGAGAGAGCAATTTGAACAAGAGAGACTGGACCCTCATGGTGACTTGGGGCTCTGCCAGGGGAGGACTGACCCTCGCCTGAGGAGCTGTCATGCCCGAGAGAAGAGGTGCTTTGCAAACCTAGAAGAGGAAGCCTTCAGTGGAGGCTGAGAGGCTGGGGACTGACTGAGGTGGGTTGTAACAATCTGGGATGACGTCCAGCCACAGAGAGAGACAGCATGGAAACAGACCCTTCGGCCCACCATCCATGATGACCATCAATGCCCATTGACACCAATCCTACATTAACCCATTTTACTCTCCCCACATTCTCGTCTACTTGCCCCAGGTTCTGCCTCTGATCTGCACACTAAGGAGCAAGTTTCAGTGGCTGATTAATGTCCCAACCTGCACACCTTTGGGATGTGGGAGGAAACCGGAGCACCCGGAGGAAACCCATGCAGTCACTTGGAGAACGTGCAAACTCCACCAGAGGCCAGCATTGAACCTGGGCCTCTGGTGATGTGAGGCAACAGCTCTACCCACTGTGCCACTGCGGCTGCCTAAGTCGACAGGGAGCTTGTGTTTCCATCCTTGAGAGGGGTAAACTCCTTGCTCACCCTACCAGCCCAGCTCAGCTGCAGGGGCTGGGTAAACATTTATTACAGCACCTTGGAGTTTGATAAGCCCTGGTTTCAGCTGACCTGGGCAGTGACACCTCCCCAGGGGTGTGTGGCTCAGACCCCGTGACCAATGCATCATTGCCAGGGGCAGGCCTCCCCACAGTTCCACAGTTGTGGCAGCGACAGACACCCTATCCCCTGTCACCTTTCAGATTATTAACATCAACAAAAAGGGGTCAAAGGTTATGTGCACCCAAACACGACCATCAAGGCCTGCGTGAAGGCAACGGCCCAGGTCGTGGCCCCTCTCCCGCTGTCCTGGCCTCTAAGCTGTACGGGAAGGCCGAGTGGATGTGCCCCTGGCCTTGAGCATGATGCTGGCTGTGGACAGACCTTCCTGCTGGGAGATCCCCGGAGATCACTGTGTTGTTCTCCCCAATGTCCTACCCTACGTCCTTCCTCACCTGTAACTCCTGGACAAGTGAGGTCTGTGATCAGCCCATCCCCGCACTAGGTCTTCTGGACAGCTGCCCCCACCATGTCTTCTCCTCGTGCCACCAGTGCTGTGGGAGGAGGACGCTGAGGGACAGGTCAGTGTCCGGTTCCTGAACCTCGGAGGGTGCCCACAAGGAATGGGGCATTGTTGAGAGAACTGTCCCAATCTCTGGTGGTCCAGTGTGGTACTGCTACCCCTCTCTCCTGGAGATCCCACCTCCCCTGAGGCTAGGCCAAAGAAGGCAGACGGGGTGTTGCGGCAGGATTTCAAGTGTCCTACAGGAACCACTCTCTTTGTGACCACCTGATCTGCTCATCCCTCCCAACCCACCTCTCCCCCTTCCCTGGCACTTTCCCCTGGAGGTAGCATACAGCCCAGTGGTGGGTAACCCTCACCCCCAGTGTTCCCCCCACCCCCACACACCTCATCTTCTTCTCCCTCTGTTCACCTCCTATCCCCTCCCCAATGGGTTCCACTATCACCTCTACCCCCCACCCCGCTTCACCCCCTATGATGCTTGACACAGGCAATCCTTCTTCTTCCCTCTCAGACCCGATGCAGGTCTTCACCCAAAACATTGATTTAAACCTTTTACCTCCACGGGTGCTGCTTGACCTGTTGAACTCTTCCAGTGTTCTGTTTTATGTTTGAAGTATTCTTTAACATAAAGGTAACCATAGCCAGGACTGCTCCAAGGGCTTTCCTACCAGGGCTGAGCATTGGCAGTAAGCCCACTAGTGACCTCTGCGCTGTGGTACCGGTTAGTATTGGTATTGGTTTATTATTGTCACATGTACTGAGGTACAGAGAAAAACTTGTCTTGCACACCGATCGTACAGATCAATCCTTTACACAGTGCAGTTTCATTGAGTTGGTACAGAGTGCATTGAGGTAGTACAGGTAAAAACAATAACAGTACAGAGTAAAGTGTCACAGCTACAGAGGAAGTGCAGTGTAGGTAGACAATAAGGTGCAAGGTGCAAGGTCACAAGGTAGATCATGAGTTCAAGAGTCTATCTCATTGTATAAGGGAACTGTTGAATAGTCTTATCACAGCGGGATAGAAGCTGTCCTCAGGCTCCTGTACCTTCTACCTGATGGGAGAGGAGAGAAGAGAGAATGACCTGGGTGGGTGGGGTCTTTGATTATGCTGGCTGCTTCGCTAAGGCAGTGAGAGGCAAAGACAGAGTCCGTGGAGGGGAGGATGGTGTCCATGATGCGCTGGACTGTGTCCACAACTCTCTGCAGTTTCTTGCGGTCCTGGGCAGAGCAGTTGCCGTACCAAGCTGGGATACATCCAGATAGGATGCTTTCTATGGTGCATCAATAAAAGTTGGTGAGTGTCAAAGGCGGACATACCGAATTTCTTTAGCCTCCTGAGGAAGTAGAGGCGCTGGTGAGCTTTCTTGGCCGTGGCATCAACGTGATTTGACCAGGACAGGCTATTGGTGATGTTCTCTCCCAGGAACTTGAAGTTCTCAAACCACTTGACCTCAGCACCATTGATGTAAACATGTGATGTAGACAGGTACACTGCCCTCTTTCTGGTCACTTCAGTCCCAATCCTGCTCAGACAACCGAGATCTAGAAGGAGCTGGCAGATTTGAGTTGATGCTGCTGGCATCAGCAAGCATTGGCTGCCTGTGTTTTACCGAGACCCCCTCGGAGTCCGGCACACTGTCCCCTTGTCAAAGTGCTTCCCTACCCTGAGAGGGAGGTCTCCGGCTGTGAGGGCAGCTGGACGGTGGAAGCTGGACAACGGAGGCTGTCCCGTCACTTTGGGCATCGAGGCGGGGTGCTCCCAAATGGGCTGACCTCCACTCAGTTGGGACTACTCATCAGCCCCTGACCCTGAAACCCTCCTCGGGGGCCAGTACCCCACCACATTAGTTGTATCCTGGAACCCCTCACCTTGTCCAGGCTGCTCCTGCATACTCACCATTCCCTCACCTTTGTCTGCCCTCTGGACCTGCCGTGAGGATCCGTTTTGTCATCCAGCAGTAAGAGTGGTCCCCAGTGGAGGTCTCTCCTAGTGGGAGTCCTCCGCCTTTACACTGGGAACCAGGGGTGGAGAGTGTTGCACAGAGCTATGCCGTGTAACAGGTCTATAAGTTGGTTCGCAGACCCCCAGGCCGCCTGTGGTTTCTGTGGCCTGGAGGAGTATGTGTTTCATGTATGTCCCAAGTGTGAGAGATTGCAGCCTTTGTCTGAGTATCTGAATGGGCTGCTCCTCAAGCTCTGCTCACACTCAGCATGCATACCATCTTCCCCACTCTGTCCAACTGTACTGCCACTTTCAGGGAGCTACATACTTGTACCCGAGGTCTCACTTCCCCATTGATCTCGATCCTGCCGTAAATGAGATAGCCTTCTCCACTGTACACAATTACCTCAGCTGTTATCCACAAACTTACTAACCATGCCACCTGCAGTCTCATCCAGATTGTTGATACATATGACAACAGTGGACCCAACACCAATCCCTGCAGCACACCACTGATCACAGGCCTCTAACCTGAAAACACCCCTCCACTACCACCTTCTGCCTCCTTCCACCAACCCAATTTTGTATCCAATTTGCTAGCTCACCCTGGATCCCCTGTGATCTAACCTTCCGGACCAGCCTACCATGTGGGACCTTGTCAAAGGCCTTGCTAACATTCATGTAGACAACGTCCACTGCCCTGTCCTCATCGATGCTCTTGGTCACCTCTTCAAAAAATTCAGTCAAATTTGTGAGGCATGATTTCCCATGCACAAAGCCACATTGACCATTCATAATCAGTCCCTGCCTTTCCAAATGCAGAGAGATCCTGTCCCTCAGAATCCCCTCCAATAACTTCCCCACCACTGACGTTGGGCTCACTGGCCTGCAGTTCCCTGGCTTGTTCTTGCAGCCCTTTTCAAATAAAGTCAGAACAATAGCCCCATCATCAATGGTTTCTGGGATGTGGTGGGGAGCAACTGCACGCAGGTCCTGGGGGAAAGCCTGACAACCAGGGAGATGCCCATCTCGTGGCACAGGGCAGTCATTGTCCTGATGCCTGAGATGGGAGATCTCCGCCTCTTGCGAAACTGGCACCCAATCTCCCCCCTCAGCACGGATTACAAGCTCATTGCCCGGGCCCTGTCCACCCATCTGGGGCCTTGTGCTGGCCCACAGCATCCACCCCAACCCATCCCAGGCTGCTCCATCCAGGACAACATCCATTTGGTCCGGGTCCTGATCCACCTATCCCAGGGGCTGGTCTGTTGGTCGCCTTTCTCTCCCTCATCCAGGAGGCATCTGACAGGCTGATCAGCATCTCCAACTTCCTGTAACCCCTCCCCTCTTGTTCCCCCTTCCCCCCTTTGCAGAAGGAGCTTTCATCTTCAGAAGCCATTGAATAAGATGGAGTGCTTTGTGCTAGAATTACACTTAACTAACCAGAATCACATCCTAGACTGAGATAAACTGTTTGAAGCAATTCACTGTTGCTCTCTACATGATGTGAAGTACATTAGAATGCTTCTTATTACAAAACAAATTGCTTGATGAAAGTTATAACATATATCACGAAAGAGCTGTGCAGATATTCTGCAGATTCCCTTTGACTGCTATTTAACAATAAAGCTCCACATCCAAAGTTGAGATAAGCTGTCTGGTTTGATACGTACCGGAGAGCTTCTCAATACAGCTCAGTTTAGTTGATGGAATTTTCTTCATACATCAAGAATAAGCTTTGAAGGTGGTGTCATTGACACCATTGACTAAGATCGAATGCTTCATTCTACAACTGCTACTTACAAAACACAGCAATGCCTTACATTGAGATAAACCGTTCTATTGAATTCAGTATTGCTCTTTGAATGAAGAGGAACCTTCCAAACACAAATTGATGGAAGTTACTGGAGTGAAACTCCAGTAACCTCATGGCCGGACTTTGGTGGTGCCGGACTGGCCGGTTTTCTGATTGGATGTTGTTCCTTTTAATACTCCCAACACACTTTTAATTGACTTTTTTACAAAATAGAACAATAAATGTTTAAAGGGAGTGCGGGAAACAGAGCAAGGTGAGTTTAGAGGGAGTGTGGGAATCTGGGCCGGTGAGTGAGCTGGGAGCACAAGAACTGGAGCCCAGGGAATCGGAAGTGGCCATGGGATCTGGGGTCCCAGCGAGTGGGAAAGGAGTGCAGAAAGTGGAGCCCCAGAGTGCAGCAAACATTACTGGCTGAGCCAGGTGCCAAACCATTGGGATTTCCAAATCATTGGAGAGTGCATTATCGGAGTTTTGCTGTACCTGGATTGAGGGAAGCTTTGCAGATAGTGTCAGAACCTCCGTCACACACCGGGGAGAGCTTCATATTTCATTTGCTGTGAAGTAAACAAACTTACCTCTGGCATTGAGATAAACAGTTTTAAATAGTCCAGGATTTTGCTTTGAAGTAGATTAGAATCTCTCTAATTAGAAATCACTTCGGTTGTTGGAAATAATTTTATATATTTACAACATTCTTTTCAGATGATGCTATTGAGCAAACTGCAGCAGCCAGTAACTAAATTAAGCCAGTCTTCCATTGAGTTCTAACTAATCCGTCACTGCTCTTTGCATGAAAGGCAGGAGGAGGAAGTTACTACCGACAGTGAGGATGAGCTTTACAGATGGCGCCTGCTGTATTGGCCATTGAATAAGATATTGTTTCGTTTTACTGTCACAGTTAAGTAAATAGAGCTACATCTTGCATTGAGATAAACAGTTCTTACGAATACTGCATTGCTCTTAGGAGTAGTTTAAAATGTTTCAAGTAACAGATCAGTGCAATTGATGGAGGTGACTTCAGACATTGAGAATGAGCTTTCCTGATAATGAGTAGTGTCACAATGACAACCTCACACTCAACGTCAGTAAAACCAAAGAATTGATTGTGGTCTTCAGGAAAGGGAAGTCAGGAGAACACACACCAGTCCTCATTGAGGGGTCAGCGGTGGAAAGGGTGAGCAGCTTCAAGTTCCTGGGCGTCAACATCTCAGAGGATCTGTCCTGGGCCCAACATATTGATGCAATCATGAAGAAGGCACGCCTGAAGCTCAACTTCATTAGGATTTTGAGGAGATTTGGTATGTCACCAAAGGCTCTTACCAATTTCTACAGATGTGCAGTGGAGAGCATTCTGACTGGTTGCATCACCTGCTGGCATGGAGGCTCCAATGCGCAGGATCAAAATAGGCTGCAGAGGGTTGTAAGCTCAGCCAGCTCCATCACGGGCACAACCCTCCCCACCATCGAGGACACATTCAAGAGGCGGTGCCTCGAGAAGGCGGCATCCATCATTAAGGACCCTCACCACCCGGGACATGCCCTCTTCACATTACTACCATTGAGGAGGAGGTACAGGAGCCTGAAGACCCACACTCAGCATTTTAGGAACAGCTTCTTCCCCTCTGCCATCACTTGCAGACTGCCCCCAGAACATTCTATGCAAAAAAAAGATGCATTTCACTGTGTGTTTCGATGTACATGTGGCTTATCAGATTTCTGAACAGTCCATGAACTCATGAACATGACCTCGTTATTCCCCTTTTGCACTATTTATTTTTTTTGTAACTTACAGTAATTTTCTGTCTTTGCCCTGTACTGCTGCTGCAAAACAACACATTTCACGACATACGTCAGTGATAATAAACCTGATTCTGATGTTGTTCTCATGTTGAACAGAGAGCTTCATTCTTGCATTGATATTTACTAAACAGAAATTTTATATCAAGATAATCTACTTTAACTAATCCAGAACTGTTCTTCAGATGAAGAATGTTTTATACAACAACTCAATTCAGCTGAAAAATTATATCACAGATTCACATTGACCTTGGTAGATTCTGCTACTGCCCAGCCTTACAGTCCACCTGTTATTAACTAAACATAACTACTTCTTACATTCAAGGTAACAGTTCTGAGTAAATCAGTGTTGTTCTTTAAAGTTTTTCAGACTGTTTCTAATCGATTCATTTTACAGAAATTACATCACATCTAATCAATACCCTTTGCATATGGCATGATCGTCTCCTTTAGATGTTGTAGTGGATGGAGAGCTGTAAACTACAATTTTCACAAACCAAATGGAGTTACATCATACACTGTGATCAACAATTCTAACTAATTCCAAATTTCTCTTTAACAGAGACCCATCTCCCTCCATTCTCTGCACATTCATGTGCCTTTCTAAGAGCCTCTTGAACGCCTCTGTCATATTTGCCTCGACCACCACCCCTGGCAGCACATTCCATGCACTCACCACTCTCGGTGTAAAAATCTTGCCCCGCAGATCTCCTTTGAACTTTCCCCCTCTCACCCTAAATGCCTGCCCTCTAGTATTAGACATTTCGACCCTGGGAAAAAGATACCAGCTGTCTCCCCTATCTATGCCTCTCATAATTTTATGAACTTCCATCAGGTCTTGCCTCAGCCTCTGGCGCTCCAGGGAAAACAACCCAAGTTTGTCCAACCTCTCCTTACAGCACATACCCTCTAGTCCAGGCAGCATCCTGGTGAACCTCTTCTGCACCCTCTCCAAAGCCTCCACATCCTTCCTATAATGGGGTGACCAGAATTGAAAACAATACACCAGATGCAGCCTCACCAGAGCTTTATAAAGCTGCAACATAACTTCCCTACTCTTGTACTCAATGCCTTGACTAATAAAGGCAAACATAGGGTACACCTTCCATCCACTCTATTAACATGTGCAGCCAGATTCTGGGAGCTATGGTCATAGACCCCAATTTACCACTGCCCTCTGTCCTCTGTGGGCAAGCCAATTCTGAGTCCAAACGGCCAAGTCACCATCAATCCCATGCGCCTTGATCTTCTGGATGAACCTACATGAGGTGCCTTGTTGAATGCTTTACTAAAATCCATATAAACAACCTCCACAGCTCTACCTTCACAATCACCTCATCACTTCCTTTAAAAGCTCAATCAAGTTAATAAGGCACGACCTGCCCTGCACAAAGCCATACTGACTGTCCCTGATTAGGCCAAGCTTTTCCAAATGCTCATAATTCCCATCCCAAAGGATCAACTCTGAAGCTTCCCTACCACTGAAGTGAGACTCACCGAACTATAGTTTCCAGGATTATCCCTATTTCCCTTCTTAAACAAAGGAACAGCATTAGCTATTCGCCAGTCCTCTGGGACCTCGCCTGTGGTGAGAGTACACAAAGATCTTGGTCAAGGCCCAAGGAATCTCATCTCTTGCCTCTCTCAATGACCTGGGGAATATCCCATCAGGCCCTGGGGACTCATCCACCTTAACATTCTCAAGAGACCCAACCTTACCTCTTCCTTTATCTCTGAATGCCCTTGCATATTATCACGCTCCACACTGGTCTCACTATCCTTCCTGCAACACACAAAGCACTGGAGGAACTCAGCAGGTCAGGCAGCACCTGTGGAGGTAAATGGACAGTCGACATTTCGGATCAAGACCCTTCATCCAGACTGAAAGTTAGAGGGGAGGTAGCCCCTATAAAAAAGTGGAGGGAAGGGGTGGAGCAAGAGCTGGGTGGTGATGGGTGGATCCAGGTGAGGGGAATGATAGGCAGATGAGGGAAGGGAGAGTGGGAATGATGTCACCCATTTTTCTACCGAGGTCATCTGTACCAACATCCACAACATCTGGTTGCTCACCCTCCCTCTTGAGAATGTTCTACAACCGCTCAGTGACATTCTCAACCCTGGCACCAGGGAGGCAACACACCATACCGAAGTCCCTTTTGCAGCCACAGAATCTCCTGTCTCCCTCTATCGAGTCTCCTCTCTCTTTCCTGGTGGTCACCCAACTGCTTGCAGCCTGCACCTGAGGCGTGACCACATCACTAAAACTCTGATCTATGATGCTCTCAGCATCCCAGATGATCCTAAGAACGTCCAACTCCTGCTCCACTTCCTTAATGCGGCCAAACAGGAGCTGCAGCTGGATGCATTTTCTATAGGTGAAGTCATGAGGGACACTGCAGGAGGAACATACCACTGCCCTGACTGCCATCCCAGCTGCACTAATAAGAGGAGTAATTTTAAGAAAAACTTTACCTGCTTTTACCTGTCCCTCTGCTCAGCCTCCTTACCAAAGCCTCTTGAGCCAAAGCCTCAGCAATTATACACAAGTACAGCAGTTACAGGTAAACACAGCCACTCTCAAACTGGCTGCTCCAAAATGGCCGCTCCACTAGAACCTGCCTCCCTGTTATACTTGCAAAGCAACTTTTAAAACCCTGTTGGCTCCTTCTCTCTGCTGCCAAGGCTGCCGGGACAAAACACAAGCCCTTACCTGCAAAACAATTAATTGCAGGAAGATATGTAGATTAGAGTTCTTCTAATGAGAAATCTGTACAGTTGACAGAAATTAAGTCATAGATGGAAAATGCACTTTTCAGATGGTGTTGAAATCTCCTTTGGACTCTTGACCTCACAATCTACCTTGTTATGACCTTACACCTTATTGTCTACCTGCACTGCACTTCCCTGTAGCTGTGACACTTTGCTCATAATTTGTTTTTACCTGTACTACCTCAATGCACTCTGTACTACTCAATGTTAACTGCACTGTGTAACGAATTGACCTGTATGATAGGTATTCAAGACAAGTTTTTCACTGTACCTCGGTACAAGTGACAATAATAAACCAATACCAATACCAAGAGATACCATCGAACAAGACGGATTGCTTCACAATAATGTTGCTATTAATTAAACAGAGTGACATCTTACATGCAGATAAACTAAACCAGGTTTACTGTTGACATGAAGAGACATAATTTAGAATGCTTCCAATAAAATAATTCAGTTGGTGGCAGTTACCCCATACATTGAGAATAAGCTTTGAAGATGGTTTGATGCCATTGAACAAGCCATTGAACAAAGTAGATGAGCTTCTAGCGCAGTTAGAAATTGACAGGTGTGACATTGTGGGCATCACAAAGTCGTGGTTGAAAGAAGATCACAACTGGGAGCTAAACATCCAAGAATACACATCCTCTCAAAGACAGGCAGGTGGGCAGAGGGGGTGGGGTGGCTCTGTTGGTAAAAACTGAAATCAAATCCTTAGCTGGAAGTGACATAGGATCAGAAGATGTCGAATCCTTGTAGAATTCTAGAGTTAAGAAACTGCAAGGGTATAAAGACCCTGATGGGAATTATATATGGGCCTCCAAATAGTAGCCAGGATGTGGGGTACAAATTACAACAGGAGATAGAAAAGGCATGTAAAAAGGGCAATGTTACGGTGGTCATGGGGGATTTCACTCTGCAGGTAGACTGGGAAAATCAGGTTGGCACTGGATCCCGAGAGAGAACCTGTAGAATGTCTACGAGATGGCTTTTTAGAGCATCTTGTGGTCGAGCCCACTCAGGAAAAGGCAATTCTGGATTTGGTGTTGTGCAATGAACCACATTTGATTAGGGAGCTTAAGGTAAAGGAACCCATAGGAGGCAGTGATCATAATATGATAGAATTCACCCTGCAGTTTGAGAGGGAAAAGCTAAAGTCAGATGTATTGGTATTCCAGTTGAGTAAAGATAGTGATAGGGGCATGAGAGAGGAACTGGCCAGAGTTGATTGGAAGGGGACCCCAGCAGGGATGCCAGTACAGCAGCAATGGCAGGAGTTTCTGGGAGTAATTCAGAAGACACAGGATCATCCCATCCCAAAGAAGAAACAGCATTTTAAAGGGAGGATGAGGCAACCGTGGCTGACAAGGGAAGTCAAAGGCAGCACAAAGGCAAAAGAGAGGGCGTAAAATATTGCAAACATTAGTGGGAAGCTTGAGGATTGGGAAGCTTTTAAAAGCCAACAAAAGGCAACTAACAAAGCAATGAGGGGAGGAAAGGTGAAATTTGAAGGTAAGCTAGCCAATAATATAAAAGAAGATACCAAAAGTTTTCTCAGATGTATAAAGAGTAAAGCGAGGCAAGAGTGGACATCGGACACTGGAAAATGACACTGGAGAGGTAGTAATGGGGAACAAAGAAATGGAAGATAAACTGAATAAATATTTTGCGTCCATCTTCACTGTGGAAGACACCAGTAACATGCCAGAAATTCCAGAGAGTCAGGACAGAAGTGAGTGTAGTTGCTACTACTAAGGAGAAGGTGCTTGGGAAGCTGAAAGGTCTGAAGTAGGTAAGTCACCTGGACCAGACGTACTACACCCCAGGGTTCTGAAAGAGGTAGCTGAAGAGATTGTGGAGGCATTGGTCGTGATCTTTCAAGAATCACTAGATTCAGGAATGGTTCTAGAGGACTGGAAAATCGCAAATGTCACTCCGCTCTTTAAGAAGGAAAGGAGGCAAAAGACAGGAAATGATAGGCCAGTGAGCCTGACTTCAGTGGTTGGTGAGCTGTTAGAGTCCATTATTAAGGATTAAGTTTTGGGGTACTTGGAAGCTCATGATAACATAGGCTGAAGTCAGCATGGTTTCCTTAAGGGGAGATCTTGCCTGACAAATCTGTTGGAATTCTTTGAGGAAGTAACGGGCAGGACAGGCAAAGGAGAGTCAGTGGATGTTGTTTACTTGGATTTTCAGAAGGCCTTTGACAAGGTGCCGCACATGAGGCTGCTAAACAGGATCGGAGCCCACGATATTACAGGAAAGGTACCAGCATGGATAGAAGATTGGCTGACTGGCAGAAGGCAAAGAGTGGGAATAAAGGGGGCCTTTTCTGGTTGGCTGCCGGTGACTAGTTGTGTTCTGCAGGTGTCGGTGTTGGGTTCGCTACTTTTCACATTATATGTTAATGATGTGGATGATGGAACTGATGGCTTTGGGGCCAAGTTTGCAGATGATACAAAGATAGGTGGAGGGGCAGGTAGTGTTGAGGAAGGAGGGAGTTTGCAGAAGGACTTGGACAAGTTGGGAGAATGGGCAAAGAAGTGGCCGATGGAACACAGTGTAGGGAATTGTACGGTCATGCACTTTGGTAGAAGAAATAAAGGTGTAAACTATTTTCTAAATAGGAAGTGAATTCAGAAATCGGAGGTGCAAAGGGACCAGTGCAGGATTCCCTAAAGGTTAACTTGCAGGTTGAGTCGGTACTAAGGAAGGCAGATGCAATGTTAACATTCATTTCGAGAGGACTAAAATATAAAAGCAAGGATGTCATGCTGAGGCTTTATGAGGTGTTGGTCAGACCACATTTGGAGTATTGTGAGCAGTTTTGGGCCCCATATCTAAGGAAGGATGTGCTGGAGTTGGAGAGGGTCCAGAGCAGGTTTACAAGAATTATCCCAGGAATGAAAGGGTTAACACATGAGGAGTGTTTGATGGTTCTGGGCCTGTACTCACTGGAGTTCAGAAAGATGAGAGGGGCTCTCATTAAAACCTACTGAATATTGAAAGCCTGGATAGAGTGCACGTGGAGAGGGTGTTTCCAGTAGTGGGAGAGTCTAGGACCAGAGGGCACAGCCTCAGAATAGAAGGACGTCCCTTTAGAACAGAGGAGGAATTTCTTCAGCCAGAGGGTAGTGAGTCTGTGGAATTCATTGCCACAGACGATTACTTCAAAGGTGAATATCTAAGCAGGGCTAATTTCACATAAAGATAAACAGTTTTATCCTACTGTTGCTGAGGGTTACAACATACATTGTGCATGAGATTTACAGGTGATGCCATGGGCTGCTTTACGTGCTGCTGAACAAGAGTGAGAGCTTCATTCTACACTTGTCGTTAACTACGCACCTTTCACTGACATTTACAATTCGAACAAATCAGTTTTCCTCCTTGGATGAAGAGGACTAATTTAGAATGGTTACAAAGAAAAACAAATTAATTCAGTTGCTGGAAGTTATTCCATTAGTCAGAATGAGCTTTGCAGATATTGCCGTAGGCTTCTTTAAATGCCCTTCACATGTTATGGATGTGTCAGAGTCTTAAAAAATATTGGACAGAGGTCTTTCATACTTTTTCTGTACTTTTCAAAATAAATTTTAAACTTAATCCTTTGACTGCACTATTTGGGATTGTTGGAGAAAAAGATATAACTTTGAAGGCTTCTGATTTATACATTCTGGCTTTTATTTCTCTTATAGCCAGGAGGGCCATGTTGCTTAAGTGGAAGGAAGTTACTCCGCCCACTCGTGCTCAATGGTTATGGGACGTTATGTCACAGCTGAATCTAGAGAAGATTCGTTGTTCAGTTTTTGAATCTAACTTAGACTTTCAAACCCTGTGGGGACCGTTTTTGAATTAGTTTCAATATCTCTGATTTGGGGACTAAAATGCAGATATTGGTTGACACGGTTACGTTTTTAAAAGTTTTTCCTTGTTTTTTCCATCTAACAGCTTCAGGTTTTGGTAGTGGGAGTAGATTTCTTTTCATAATAAAATATTTCAATTTTTTCTTCCTTTATTAACTAACTACTATATGTGATTATCAATTTAGAGTATTGTGATCTAAGTACAATCTAATACAACATATTCAGTAGTATTTTTATCCTCTTTCTTGATACACGTACTCTGTATTTTTTTTCATGGATTCAATAAAAATATTGTAAAGAAATGCCCTTGAGTTAGATGACGTGCTTCATGCAATTGTTATCATCCAGAATGGCTCGGTCTTACATGAGATATCATGTTCCAGCAGACACACTATTGCTCATTACATAAAGGGAAGTAGATCAGAATGTTTCACATTGCAGATCTATACCACTAATGGATACTGATTCATACATAGCAGTGCACTTTAGATAGATCTGAGGAGGAGAGAGAGAGAGAGAGACTGACACTGAGGAAGAGGAAAGGAAGGAAACGGGAGAAGAGAGTGAAAGAGAGAAGGGAGCAAAGGAAGAAACTGGGGAAGGGAGTTACAAAATGAAACGGAGGTGTAGAGGTACAGGAGAGAGAGCGGGGGTGAGAAAGAAACGGATTGGGGAAAGAGTAAGCAAAAGAAAGAGAGTGAAGGGAAAGAATGAAAATGATGACGAGAGAGCAAGAGAGAGGAAGAGTAGGAAAGTTTGGAGGAGAGAGAATGTGAGGGGAAGAAGTGGAGGAGAGGGCAGGAGAGAGAGAAGGAATCTGATGAGAAGGAAGAGAGGGAAACAAGGAGCAACGGTGGAGGAGAAAATGACGGAGAGAAAGATGAAGGGAACCTGAAGAGAGGAGAGAGGGAGAGAGAAGGAAACAGATGTGCAGGGAAAGAGAAGCTGATGAAGATAGGATTAGAGAATGAAAGACTGATGTGAAAGGAAACTGATGAAGGGGAAAAGTTGCAGAGGGAGAGAGGTGAGAGGGTGAACGAGGGAATGATTGGGAGGGAGAGAGAGTGCACCGCATGTAGTGCCACCTGCAGAGGAAGGGGCGAGGTCCGAAGTGAGCCCTCTGCGTCGGGAGCAGAAGGACATGGAGGAGAGTGAGATCAGGGAGGGGGGCATTCAAGTTCTAGGGCATGTGGATATCAAGAAGGAGATGGTGTTGGATCTACGGAAGAACATGAGGGCCTGATGGGATCTATCCCAGGATAGTGAGAGAGGCAGGGGAGGGGATCGCTGGGGCCTTGACAGAGATCAGAAGGGCAATGAGGACAAACCAGGAAATTATAGGTCGATGAGCTTTACATTATTTACAGCAAAATTAGTGGCAAAGGTTTTAAGAAGTAAGATTTACTGATGTCTGGAAAGGCATAGACTTATTAGGGAGAGTCAGAATGATTTTGTGTGGGGGAGGTCACGTCCTGCAGACTTGATTTTTTTGAGGAGGTGATGAAGATGATTGATGAGGGGAGGGCAGTGGGTGCTGTCTACATGGACTTTAGTGAAGCTTTCGACAAGGTCCCTCATGGTAGGCTGCTCCAGAAGATTAAGGCACACGGGATCCATGGTGATTTGGTAGACTGGATTCAAAACTGACTTGGCCATAGGAGACAGAGGGTAGTGTGGAGGGGTGTTATTCTGACTGAACGTAAGTGACCAGTGGTGTTCTGCAGGGATTGGTGCTGGGACCTCTGTTGCTTGTGATATATAGAAATTGTTTGGATGAAAATATAGTTGGACTAAGTTTGCAGATGACACAAAAATCGGTGGAGCTGTGGATATCAGGAAGGTTGTCAAAGGATACAGCAGGATACAGAGCATTTGGAAACGTGGGCAAAGAAATGGCAGATGGAGTTTAAACCAGACAAGTGTGAGGTGCTGCACTTTGGGAGGTCAAATGTCAGGGGAAAGTGTACAGTAAATGGCAGGACCATTAGGAGCATCGATGTACAAAGGGATCTTGGGGGGGTGGGTGGGGGGGTGGGGGCAAGTCCATAGCTCCCTGAAAGTGGCAACACAACTAGAGAGAATGGTAAAGAAAGTGTGTGGCATACTTGCCCTCATCAGTCGGGGCACTGAATATAAAAGTCAGGAAGTCATGTTGCAGCTGCATAAAACTTTGGTTGAATCATATTTGAAGTATTGTGTGCAGTTCTAGTCACTGCATCACAACAAGGCTCTGGGGAGGGTACAGAAGAGGTTCACTGAGATATTGCCTGGATTAGAGAGTATTAGCTATACAGAGATGTTGGGAAAACTTGGATTGTTTTCTCTGGAGCCCCGGAAATTGAGGAGAGACCTGATAAAACAATATAAAATAATGAGAGGTAGAGATAGGGTAGATAGTCAGAATCTTTCTTCCAGGGTAGAAATGTTAAATATTCGAGAGCAGAGGTTTAAAGTGAGAGGGGGAAGGTTTAAAACTGATTTGTGAGGCAAGATTTTACGCAGGGAGTGGTGGGTGCCTGGAATATGCTGCCAGGGGTGGTGGTGGAGGCAGATACAATGGCAGTGTTTAAGAGACATTTAGGCAGCATGTACCAGAGACTTGCGGTCTCCCACTGAACAGGAAGTAACTGCTTGGAGCATGTCCTGTCCTTCTCCAGTTCGTACCACTCCTCAGCTGCAACAGAGTAACCAAGCTCCCCATGAAAGCTGTGAAGGAGTGCACGGCTCCCCTGTTGTCACACTGTGTCTGCTCGTCATTGTCTATGTGATTACTGATCATAATCAAGGGGTTTAAACGGATCATTGAGGTCAGCTTTTAGTCAACAGGACTCGGAGCTCGGCATCAATCATCAGTGGACATGAAGGTGAATCTCACTGGTCTTCTGCTCACTGCCCCTCTGTTGTGCTACTCACGTGAAGTTATGGTTCAGGTAAGATGAAGGATTCATGTATTACTCTACCACAGACCTGTCGGTGTATTCCATCGCGCTAAATGTTGACAATAGACAATAGACAATAGGAGCAGAAGTAGACAATTCGGCCCTTCGAGTCTGTGCCGCCATTTTGAGATCATGGCTGATCCTCAACAATCAATATCCTGTTCCTGCCTTGTCCCCATATCCCTTGATTCCCCTATCTATAAGAAACATATCTAGCTCCTTCTTGAAAGTGCCCAGAGAATTGGCCTCCACTGCCCTCTGAGGCAGTGCATTCCACAAATTCACAACCTTCTGGGAGAAGAAGTTTTTCCTCACCTCTGTCCTAAATGGCCTAGCCCTTATTCTTAAATCATGCCCCCTGGTCCTGGACTTCCCCAACATCTGGAACATATTTCCTGTCTCTATCTTGTCCAATCCCTTAATAATCCTGTATGTTTCAATCAGATCCCCTCTCAATCTTCTCAATTCCAGCGTGTACAATCCCAGTCTCTCCAACCTCTCAGCATAAGACAGTCCCGACATCCCTGGAATTAACCTCGTAAACCTACGCTGCACGCCCTCTATAGCCAGGATATCCTTCCTTAACCCTGGAGACCAAAACTGTACACAATACTCCAGGAGTGGTCTCACCAGGGCCCTGTACAAATGCAAAAGAATCTCTTTGCTTTAGTACTCAATTCCCCTTGTAATACAGGCCAACATTCCATTAACCTTCATCACTGCCTGCTGCACTTGCTCATTCACTTTCAGTGACTGATGAACAAGGACTCCTAGATCCCTTTGTATTTCCCCCTTACCTAACTCCACACCATTCAGATAATAATCCGCCTATCTGTTCCTGCTCCCAAAGTGGATAACCTCACACTTATCCACATTAAACTTCATCTGCCAAGTATCTGCCCACTTACCCAACCTATCCAAATCACCTTGAATTCTCCTAACTTCCTCTACACATGTCGCACTGCCACCCAACTTTGTATCATCAGCAAACTTGCTAATGTTATTCACAATGCCTTCATCTAAATCATCAACATAGATCGTAAACAGCTGCCGTCCCAGCACCGAGCCCTGTGGCACCCCACTAGTCACGGCCTGCCATCCTGAGAAACATCCATTCACCCCTACTCTTTGTTTCCTATCCGCCAACCAGTTTTCTATCCATGTTAATACCCACCCCCCAATTCCATGAGCCCTAATTTTACCCACCAATCTCCTGTGTGGCACCTTATCAAATGCCTTCTGAAAGTCGAGGTATACAACATCCACTGAATCTCCCTCATCTATTTTCCTGGTTACATCCTCAAAAAACTCCAGTAGATTAGTCAAGCATGATTTGCCCTTGGTAAATCCATGTTGACTCGACCCAATCCTATCATTGCTATCCAAATATGCCGCTATTTCATCCTTAATAATGGACTCTAGCATCTTCCCCACCACAGATGTTAGGCTAACTGGATGATAGTTCCCTGTTTTCTCCCTCCCTCCTTTCTTAAAAAGTGGGATAACATTAGCCATTCTCCAATCCTCAGGAACTGACCCTGAATCTAAGGAACATCAGAAAATGATCACCAATGCATCCACAATTTCTAGAGCCACCTCCTTTAGTACCCTGGGATGCAGACCATCTGGACCTGGGGATTTGTCAGCCTTTAGCCCCATTAGTCTACCCATCACCATTTCTTTCCTAATGTCAATCCACTTCAGTTCCAATGGACATGGGCAGACTGCAGCTGGTGGATCTGGCTGAGGATTATTCCGTGAGGAAGATGGATGAGGCAGGTTGTGGTCAGGGAGTCACCCTCTTCTCCTGTGCCGTGCGTGTGGGGAGGAGGAGCCACTGTTCCAGGCGTGTGGGGGTCACATTGCACAGTGGCACGCTGCGCCCGTGTACCTGTCATCGAAGACAAGCAGCGGCCTCATCGACCACAGTGAGAGCCACGAAGCCTGAAGGAAAGTCTGTGATTGCAGTGTGCTCATTTCCATTCACCTTTGTGCCTCAGAGTCCCGGAGGACCAGACACCAGCGAGGGTGCTCACTGCTTCTCTCCAACATCACATTTATATGGAGCCCTTCACACACTTGGGACATTGGAACAGTTTGAAATTTGAAACCTAGGAAACATGAAGTCAGTGTCTGCACAGCAGGGTCCCATGATCAGTTCATGGCTTTTGGTACAGCTCATTGTCCAACAAACCAAGGAAAACCCACCTCTTCTTCATGATGTTGTCATGGAACCTCTCACATTCATCCAAGTGACAGCTTGGGCCCATCCAGTAAGCCGCACAGTGATTCCTCCGGGAAGTGACAGTTTCGTTTATGGCCTGAAATATTTGTGGTGGAGCTTGGATCAATGGCTCTGCCTCTGAGACAAGAGTGTGAGCCCCTGATATGTGAACTATTCAGTTAATGATTTCAGTATTCTGCGATTAGAGTTATTGAGTCATACAGCATGGAAACAGGCCATTTGGCCCATTGTGCCTGTGCTGGACATCTAGTACCTACCTATAGGATCCCCATTTCCCAGGACTTGGCCCATTGCATTTTATGCCCTGATGATTAAAGTGCTTATCTAAGTGTGGTGAGGGTACCTGCCTTCATCAGCCTTCGGGCAGTGAGTTCCAACTTTTTATCAGCATCAGAAGGAAAAATAATTTTCCTCAAGCTCTCCCTGAAGTTCATAATCCTCCTCTTCAACCTACTCCCTCTGGTCATAGACACCCCTACACAGAGGAAATGCTTCTCACTATACAGCCTATCTGTGTTCTCCTCAACCGGGTGCTCCCGAAGCCTTGTCTGCTCCAGGAGAACAGACCCAGCCTCTCCAGTCTCTCCTTATCACTGAAACGGTCCATCCCAGGCAACATCTGGGTGAATCTCCTCTGCAGTGCAATCACATCCTTCCCATAGTGAGATGATCAGAACCACGCATAATACTCCAGCTGTGGCCTCACTGATGTATATCCACCCTACCCTTATATTCTAAGCCCTGGCGAATGAAGGCAAGTCTGCCTTAACCCTATCTATTTAAGGGATCTTTGCTGTCTCTACTTCCTTCTTTTGCTCCCATTCCTTATGTGGTTTCCTCCCTGACCACCACATCTTCATCAAGGTTATTACATTATTCATTCAATTACCATCTCATCCTCACTATACTCCCACCACTAATCCATGACCTAATTTTTAATATATTAATGAAGCTCTACCAAAAACTGCTCTGTGCTGACAATGGGGAATGTTCTCCTCATATCTTCAGCCATCCCTATTTCTTGTGGAGTGTTTTCAATAAAACATAAGATTCTGCAAAACATGGCACTATGTTCAATATCTGGGGCAGCACAGTGGCACAATGGGTGAAGCCACTGCCTCACACCTCCACAGACCTGGTTGCCATCCCAACCTCCAGTGCCGCCTATGTGGAGTTTGCACCTTCCCCCCATGTCCATGTGGGCTTCCCCCGGGTGCTCCAGTTTCCTCCCACATCCCAAAGCCGCACAGGTTGGTAGGTTCATCGGCCGCTGTGAAAAGCCCCCAGTGTACTGGTGAGTGGTAGGATCTGGGGGCGAGCTGAGGTGAATGTGGGGAGAACAACATGGGGGCCTGATGGTGAGCACAGAGTGGATGTGTTGAAGGGGCTGTTTTCGAGTTGTGTGACTTTGTGACTTGGTCCCATCAATAAATGTTGAAAAGTGCTACTTAACATCAAAAACGTTGGAGCAAAGAGTGTCAGGAACTTCGGGTGGATCAAGGGGCAGTCGGGTTTGGCAGGAGGCGGCATGGTTATAATGGGCTGAACATTAAACTTTTCAATTCTTACTGGGGGTAGAAATGAAGGAAATTGGTTTTCCAAGTGAATCAAAACTGAGAAATTGAAATTATTTTAATCCTGAATAGACTGAAAAGCACAGATGATCTTTCTGTTCTTGTCAAAAGGCAAATGCGTTCGAGCTACCATTGCAGGATGTCTTGAAGTTGAAGAACCTCATTATAAAAGAGTCAAAATCTAAACGGAAGTTCAGTTTTGCTGGATTATGCAAATACCAAGATGTTCCAAAATCAATGATAAGAATCTGTTCTTCTCAAAATAACAGTGGGATATTTTATGTACTGAGTAAGTATTGCCGTGAATCTGAGATTTGCTTACTCGTGTGTGTTGAGGTTTGGTCATTGAATAGTATCAACATTGTGGGCACAAAAACATAAAGGGACATGGAAATGGGGTGGGAATGTGGAGCTGCAGGAAGACAGCAGGTTTGGGGGCCCTACGGAGTACTCACCCTCCAAGTCCCCAACAAAGCACAGAATTAATGATCTCAATCAGAAATGTATGTAAAAACAGAAATGTCCATTTGCAGCAAGTCCTCAGAACTTCCCAAAATACTTCCCACTGCTGTTAACAAAGAATTGTGGAAATCACTGGACTCAGTGGTCCATTCCGATAACGCATCTCATTGGAAAGCTGACAAATCAGAGGTGGCTATCTGTTTATCTTCCAATCTGCTTCCTGTTAATCCCGCAGAAGTTGGCAGTGTGATGCTGAGCTCTTCTGAAGATCAGCATCCCAGCAGCACTTCGCCACAAGACCATAAGACACAGGAGCAGAATTAGACCTTTCAGCCCATCGGGTCTGCTCTGCCATCCGATCATGTTTGATTTATTTTTTCCTCTCAACCCCATTCTCCTGCCTTCTCCCTGTAACCTTTGATGCGTCTACTAATCAAGAACCTCCGCTTTAAATACACCCAATGACGGCCTCCAAAGCCGTCTGTGGCAATGAATTCCACAGATTCACCACCGTCTGGCTGAAGAAATTCCTCCTCATCTCTTTTCTAAAAGGACATCGTTCTATTCTGAGGCTGTGCCCTCTGGTCCTGGACTCTCCCACTACTGGAAACATCCTCTCCATGTGCAACCTATCCAGGCCTTTCAATATTCAGTAGGTATTCATGGTCCCACTGCTGCTGATTCAGGATTGCTGAAAGGCAGGGAGCACATTGATGGTCTTGAGCTAGAAACCTGTGGCATGTCTTCAACAGAGGGAGCACACTTCATAGTGGACAATCAGGTTCAAGTTCAATGTTGTCATAGGCAAATGTTGTCATTTATACACAGGGTATAAATGCCATGAAAATTAGCTTTTCACAGCAGCAGGATCCTTATCGTATAATCTATTGTGTCAATCACTCTCACCCTGAAACTCTTTGAATTAACTTGCCAATCTCTTTTCCCAATCTTGCTTAACTTGAGGTTTTAATAAGTTGTGGATTTGCAGTTAACTAAACTCAGTGGTTTGTGAATACAAAGGAAGTTAGTTATTTCCAGAGGTTGCTTGTGCAAAAATGTAACAACGTCATTACAATGAAAAGCATCCAAGAAACAATTTTCAGAGTGGGAAGCAGGAATAACAAGTGGAAATGTAGCATTTGCTCTGCTGACTGTGGGCAATGAGCTTCTAATTTAGGAGTACAATTTCAGTGCTTTATCTAGACAATAAACCAACGTTTACGAATCAATCCAGCTAAGTGAAGCTTGTGTCCACGTCTCGGAAAATTTCATTACCATTTTCAGTTACAATTTCAAACCCCAAGGTGGTTTCATGCAGAGATATAAATTGGGAAATTAGTTTATTATTGTCACATGTACCGAGTTACAGTGAAAAACTTTGTTCTGCATACCGTTCGTACAGATCAATTCATTGCAATAATGCATTGAGGTAGTACAAGGTAAAACAATAACAGAGTGCAGAATATGGTGTTACAGTTTCAGAGAAAGTGCAGACAATAAGGTGCAAGGCCATAACAAGGTAGATTGTGAGGTCAAGAGTCCATCTTATCGTACTAGGGAACTGTTCAACAGTCATCACAATGGGATAGAAGTTGTCCTTGAGCCTGGTGGTACGTGCTTTCAGGCTTTTGTATCTTCTGCCCAATGGGAGAGGGGTGAAGAGAGAATGTCCAGGGTGGGTGGGCTCTTTGATTATGTTGGCTGTTTTACCGAGGCAGTGAGAAGTGTAGACAGAGTCCATGGAGGGGAGTCTGGTTTCTGTGATATGCTGGGCTGTGTCCACAACACTCTGCAGTTTCTTGCAGTCACGGGCAAAGCAGTTGCCATTCCAAGCCGTGATGAATCCAGATAGGATGCTTTCTATGGTGCATCGATAAAAATTGGTGAGGGTCAAGGGGGACATGCCAAGTTTCTTTAGCCTCCTGAGGAAGTAGAGATGCTGGTGAGCCTTCTTGGCCATGGCGTCTCCGTGGTGTTGCTGCCTATCCTCACTGACATATTTTGCTGACATTGAGGGCAAGGTTGTTGTCATGACACCATGTCATTAGGCTATCTCCTTCCTGTACTCTGACTCATCATTATTTGAGACTGGTTTCAACAAAAGGTGAATTGCAGTGGGTCGAGGTTGTCTGGGAGGCTGGAGTTAATGTGTGCCATGACCAGCCTCTCAAAGCACTTCATCATGGTGGATATCAGAGATGTGGGCGGCACGGTAGCGTAGCAGTTAGTGCAACGCTATTACAGCGCCAGTGATTGGGGTTCGATTCCCGTCGCTGTCTGTAAGGAGTTTGTACGTTCTCCCGTGTCTGCGTGGGTTTCCTCCGGGTGTTCCGGTTTCCTCCCACATTCCAAAGACGTACGGGTAGGTTAATTTGGGTCTAAAATGGGTGGCACGGACTCGTTGGGCTGGAAGGGCCTGTTACCACGCTGTAAATAAAATGTAAAATTTTTAAAAACCCGGAATTGGTCATTATGGCACGTTACCTTGTTTTTCTTCGGTACCATTGAAGTGTAGACCTGCCACAGTTTTCTCTGTGTTTACATGACAGACACAAATAGTCCATCATCTCCCACTAAATAGTGGGACTGCAGGAATACATCGAGGACATGACTCTAAAACTGTTCAGTCATTAGACATTTTGGGAGATACAACTGTTTGCCCATCTCCAAGTAGCCAGGGGTGGGGCTTCACTGTCTGCCAAGGCCAACTACGGCTGGGTTTGGCCACACACAGTTGGACCAGCTTCGTGTCATGCAGGTTTTCACCAACGCACTGTGTCCAGCTCACTGCCAGGGGAGTGCACTCCGGAGCAGGCTGGAAGAAGCAGCATCTCCCCAACTTGCTGTGCATCAGAAGATCCAATCCAATGTCTCTGAGATATGCAATTGGTTAATGATTGGGGAAGGATTCTAGACTTGAATTATTAATCCATAAACATTATTCCATAAACTCGCACAGGATCTTTCTCATCCACCTGAAATTCAGATGGGGTCAAGTTAGTTACCCATTCAAGGAGACAGTATCTCCAGCTAAGCAGGACTCCCTCAGTGCTGTTATTGAACAGAGAAGATCCTTTGATTGGTTTGGAAACATCGGGCACTGTGCACGCTCACCCGTTTGAGGGCTGGCTTTTCAGGCAGCTTGCTGTCCAGGGAGTGGTTGGGAAGGAACAGACCTCATATTCATGCTACATTTTACACTAATCCTGCCCGCACATGGTCCATCTCCCTCCATTTTCTACATGTTCACATGCCTATCAAAGAGCCTCTTAAATGCCCCTATTGTACCTGCCTCCACCACCGCCCCTGGCAGTGCGTTCCAGGCATCCACCACTCTCTGTGTAAAAAACCTGCCCCACACATCTCCTTTGAATTTTCCCCCCTCACCCTCTAGAACTAGACATTTCGACCCTGGACAAAAGATACTGGCTGTCTACTCAATCTATGCCTCTCATCATTTTATGAACTTCTATCAGGTCTCCCCAGTTGTGAGGAGGATGGATAAAGGTTGTGGTTTCAGTGAATGAGCGAGGAATGACAGATGAAACTGAATGTGGAAAAATGTGAAACCATTCACTGTTGTTGGCGAGGCAGGACACCAGAGCTTTTGTAAATGGTGGGAGATTGAAAGGTGTTGGTTCTCAGAAGGATCTGGGTGTCCATGTACACCAAATCATTGAAAGCTGACACACAGCTACAGCAAGCAAAGGGGAAGGCAACCAATATGTCGGCCTTTATTGCAAGAGGACTTGAGTGCAAGAATGGTATTGGTATTGGTTTATTATTGTCACTTGTACCAAGGTACAGTGAAAAACTTGTCTTGCATACCGTTCATACAGATCAATTCATTACACAGTGCATTGAGGTAGTACAGGGCAAAAACAATAACAGAATACAGAATAGTGTTACAGCTACAGGGAAGTGCATTGCAGGTAGACAATAAGGTGCAAGGTCAAACAAGGTAGATTGTGAGGTCAAGAGTCCATCTCATTGTACAAGCTGTCCTTGAGCCTGGTGGTATGTGCCCTCAGGCTCCTGTATCTTCTGCCTGATGGGAGAGGGGAGAGGAGAGAATGTCCCGGGTGGGTGGGGACCTTGGAGCTGTCTTCCTCCAAATACATCAGACCGCAGTGAGAAAATATCTGTACAGGTCTGATCTCAGTAATGTGACAGTAAAAGTGCAACAAAGGTTCACCAGATTGATTTCCATGAAGCTTGGATTGTCTTCTGAAGATAGATTAATCAAACTGGGCCTGTACTGTCGAGAGTTTGGAGAAGTGGGAGGTGACCTCATTGAAACATGCATTTTTCTCCTACGTTTGACAGATTGGATGTGAGGGTAATGATTTCCCAGGTGGTAGATATATGGACTTTAGTAAGGCATTTCACAAGGTCCTGCATGGTAGGCTGATCCAGAAGGTTAAAGCATGTGGGATCCAAGGCCAGCTGGCTGATCCAAAATCAGTTTCGAGATAGGAGATTGAGGGTAGTGATGAAACAATGTTTTTCTGATTGGATGTCAGTAACTAGTGGTTACTGCAGTGATTGGTGCTGGGACCCGATTTGTTTGTGATACACATTAGTGACTTGGATATGAGTGTCGGAGGTATGATTGGTATATTTGTGGAAGTAAGTGAGGAAGGTTGTCTGAGGCTACATCAGGATACAGATCAGGTGGAAAGTTGGGCATAGCATTGGCAGATGAAGTTTAATCCCAACAAGTGTGAGGTGATGTCTTTGGGGAAGTCAGATAGGGTAGGACATATACAGTGAATGGTAGGGCACAAAGGAAGGTTGAGGAACAGAGGGAGCTTGGAGTTCAAGTCCAGAGTTGCCTGAAAGTGACAACACAGGTGAAGAAGGTACATGACATGCTTGCTTTCATAGCTCTGGATAGAATATAAAACTTTGGATGTTATGTTGCAATTTTACAAACCACACTTGGAGTATTGTGTACAGGTCTGGTCAACACACCGACTGCACTGGAGTGACTGCACTGGAGAGAGTGCAGAGGAGATTCACCAGGATGGTGCCTGGATTAGATGATTTTGTTTATGGGAAGAGATTGGATTGGCAGGTCACGTTTTCCCTTAAGCGAAGGAAACTGAGGGGCAACTTGATAGAAGTATATAAAATTATAGGAAGCACAGACAGGGCCGATAGTCAGAATCTATTTCCTGTGGTGGGGATAGCAGGAACAAGAGGGCATAGGTTCAAAGTGAGAGGGAGGAGTTTTAAAGGGGATTTGAGGAATATGATTTTTTTACACAGAGAGTGTTTGATATCAGAGGAGGTGGTGGAAACAAATACAGTCACTAGACAGACATGTAAATATAGGCAAGGTATAGAAGGATGGTGTCCTAATGTGGGCTAATGGGATTAGTGTATAATAATAAGCCAATACCAATAGTGTAGTTGGCAAAAAGGTCAGCACGGACATGGTGGGCCGAAGGGCCTGTTTCTGTTCTGTGTCACTCTGTGACTCTGTGGCTGAGATGTCAAGAACTCAAACTCAGAACTGGCCATTCAAGAATAAGACAGCAGGAAATTTCTTCATCTAAATGTGAAGGTATTTTTGGAATTTTCTACCCAAGTGGGCCAAGGAGGTTCCGTCACTGACATGTTCAAGACAGAGAGATAGATTTTTCGATGTTACGGGAATTATGAGATACGGAGTTACTGTAGAAAGTGCCACTGAGGCAAAGGATTAGCCATGATTTCACTGAACTGTGAAGAAGGTTTGAGGGTCCAAAGAGTCTGCTCCAGTTTCATAAGTTCTTAGTGATGTGAGATTGTGTTTCCAGTCTATAATTAACTCATCTCCAATGTTTCTGTCCAGGACACGTGGCTGAACATCAGGTGCTCTGCTCCTCCTGTTTCTATCCAAGTTGCAAAGGCTGTCGGTGAAATATTCTGAACTTTAATGCTGTAAAACTTGGATCCTTGTGAAGAACAGAAGACGAGGATCTCGCCTTTAGTTCCTGACATCCCTATCACTTGGATGAAGATATCCAGGATACTATATTTATCAATGTTAGTTCTGTTCATAAAAAAATGAGAGTAACATAGAAATTCTGAAGAAGGGAGAAATGGAATGGTCAATGTGATGGATAAAGTGCTTTTCCTCAGTTGCTTTTGCTGTGTTACACTTCCTGGTGATTGGGCCGATGACACGTCCTGTCCAGGGTCTTTGCCTGACTTAAAGAAAAAGCTGACATAAGTTTTGTGAATTTAACTCAGAGAATTGCTTAAGTTTATCTTGCAGCTTATTTTAAAACAATCAAAAGATCTAAGCTGAAGTGTGGTTAACAACCACACAAGGACACGATTCAACTTTTGCACTGAGCACCCAAGATGTGGGATTAAAACATCCTAACAATGAATTTTTCTCTTGCATCCACTACAAAAAGAGGAAAACACCTTTCAGATCCTTCTTGGTTTGTTCTCAAGCTTTGGAAAGGAGGAAGTGTCCATGTTCCAGTGAACTGCCTGAATCAAGCAGATGCATTTTGATAATTGTAGATACTCAGACTGTCTCCTCCTGGGAACTGGGACATTACTCTCACTCACCTCTTTCCTAGCACTTTGCAGGCCAACAGATCCAACCTTCTCTGGATAAATGGATTCAGTGGGGTTCATTCTGCAGTCTCCCTGCTGATTTAAGACTGATGCCCTGCTCAAGTGCTGATGGCGGCCTTGTCTGAGAATTCACAGCCTGATCTTCCATCCATGTTCTGCCTCTGCGTAAACCCTTCACCCTTTTTCCTTTCAGACGCGTAGAGTCATAGGGTCATACAGCACGGAAACAGGCCCTTCAGCCAAACATCCATGCTGTCCAAGATACCGACCTGAGCCAGTCCCATTTGCCCACATTTGACCCATATCCCTCTAAACCTTTCCTATCCGTGTACCTGTCCAAGTGTCTCTGTGTCTATTAAACATTGTAATTGTACCTGCCTCTACCACTGTCTCTGGCAGCTCGTTCCATACACCCACCACCCTCTGTGTGGAAAGTTACCCCTCAGGCCCCTTTTAAATCTTTGCCCTCTCACCTGTGCCCTCTAGTTTTAGACTCCCCTACCCTGGGAAAAAGAATGTTATCATCCACCTTATCTATGCCACTCAAGATTTTATATCCCTCTCTAAGTTCACCCGTCAGCCTCCTTTGCTCCAGGGAAAACAGTCCCAGCCTGTCCAGCCTCTCCTTTTAACTCAAGTCTTCCAGTCCTGGTAACATCCTTGTGAAATTGACAGAAGTATGAGTCAAAATCCACAACTTCAATATTGCGCCAAACTTTTGTAATTTGTCCAACAACCAATTGTGACGTTAATTTATTCAGGATGCACACTCGTTTCTTCCCCTTGTGGAGACAAAGCCAGGTCAGGCAGTCCCAGTGTTCCCAGGGGTGGCATCAGTTCCTCTTCGTGACCAGCCTGGTACACAGCCTACAGTTCAAACCAAGTGATGTTAGTCTTGTTCCAGCGGGAACACCTTGCTCACATACACAGTGATCCATTAAATCTTCCGGTCATAAAACTCACCCAAGCGAGTCATCACTGACTGCACAAGCAAACAATCCTCGAATGGGCAATGAGTTGTGAAGTGGGATGGGTTTTCCGTAAAGGGATTTCTTCCCATGGAAGTGAACCTCAAAAGAAACAGAGAGAACAAATCTCCATTAACAAAATATTTTACACAATCCCGGGCAGTCTTTCAGTCAGTGAAGTAATGTTGCAGTGTAGAAAATGCGACAGCCAGCTTGTGGATAGTAAGATCCCACAGACAGCAATGTGAGTGTCATTAGAGAGCTTGTTTCATTGGGTTGGCTGAGGAATAACAATGGGCCTGGGGCATCAGGAGAGTTCACTACTGGATCTATAGATGATTGTTCCATAGACAAGCTGTGCCTGTCATGATTCTGTAGTCCCCAGCTGCTTTCCTTGCCATCAGAGAGTCCTGTGGACACATTTGGATTGGGTCTACCTTTATCTGGAAGCTGATGAAGGCTGACTGAGGCAGCCCTGCAGTGTCTGACCCCTAATCAACATCTGCAAGGGGCCCAAGCCCTACTTCAGATGGTCACAGTGAGGGTAGACTGATTGGATACTTCATTGTTGCCTTCTACACATTGAATGGTTGGATACTCCCTGGGTTGTTAGACTGGCAACAGGGCTCCTCCCTGCATAAACTGTTGCATTCCTCGAAGTCTACTCTGTTGGGCAATGTTGGTTGTGCACACACAATATGAATGTAATGACATCCTAAAATGTGTCTATTCGTGTAACTGAAGACCACATCCTTCCTGCAGTGTGGTGACCAAAACTGTACACAATGCTCCAAGTGTGGTCTGACCAATGTTTTGTACGGCTGCAACATGTCGAACCAGCTCTTCTACTCAATGTCTCAACCGATGTGGCAAGCACAGCAAATTCCTTCTTCACAACCCTATCCACCTGTGTCGCCATTTTCAGGGGACTATGGACCTGCACCCCAATGTCCACCAATGTACCTCAAGGTACACAAATGTGACTACCAGAATTTGACATCCCAAGGAAGGAAGTTAAATTACCTCACAGTTGTCTGGATTAAATTGCATCTGCCACCACTCTGCCCAACTTTCCAGCTGATCTATGTCCTACTCTAGGTTTAGACAACTTTCTTCACTGTCTATGGCTCAACCAATTTTCGTATCATCTTCATATTTAAACTGAACCACTTACTTTCTCATCGATGTCATTGATGAGAAACAAACAAACAAGGCCCCAGCACTGACCCCTGCGGTACACCACTGGTTACAGACGTCCAATCAGAGAAACACCCCTCCACCACTGCCCTCTGCCTCCCATCACTGAGCCAGTTTTGGATGCAGTTTGCCAACATGCCTTGGATCCCTGCACCTTAACCTTCTGGACCAGCCTACCATGCAGGACTTTGTCAAAAACCTTACTGAAGTCCACATAAACCATACCTACCACTCCACCTCAGAAAACTCCCCAAAAAAACTCAGTCAGATTTGTGAGACATGATCTTCCCTGCACAGAACTTTGCTGAGTCCTTCAGCTCAGTCTCTGCCTTTCCAAATGAACATAAATCTTGTCCCCCAGAATCTTCACCATCAACTTCCCTACCACTGATGTAAAGTTCTGGCTTATCGTTTCTGCCCTTTCTGAACAAGAAGACAACATTAGCTATCCTCCAGTCCTCTGGTACCTCACCTGTGGCTTACAAAGATGCAACAATCTCCACTGGTGACCCAGCAATCTCCTCCCTTGCTTTCCTTAGCATCCTGGGATAGATCCCATCAAACCTATCCCATCCTTAACTCTCCAGTCTCCAGGCCTTTCTCCCTGGTCAATACCAATGAGAAGAAGGAAAAACAAGGTAACATGCCCTAGTGACTATCGCCCAGTGGCTCTGACATCCACCATCCAAGTGCTTCGAGAGGCTGGTCACGGCACGCATCAACTCCAGCCTCCCAGACAACCTCAACCCACTGCATTTCGCCATCCACCGAAACAGGTCTACATCGGATGCCATCTCCCTGGCCCTATATTCATCTTTGCAGCACCTGGACAGTAAAGACACCTACATTAGACTGTTGTTTATTGACTACAGCTCTGCCTTCAATACTATAATTCCGAGCAAACTCATCACCAAACTCCAAGACCTGGGACTCAACACCTCCCTCTGCAATTCGGTCCTTGACTTCCTGACCAACAGACCGCAATCAGTGAGGATAGGCAGCAATACCTCCGGCACGATTATTCTCAACACTGGTGCCCCACAAGGCTGCATCCTCAGCCCTCTACTCTACTCTCTATACACTCATGACTATGCGGCCAGATTATGTTCTAACTCCATCCACATTTGCCAATGGTACAACCGTAGTGGGTCATATCTCAAAAAGCAATGAGTCGGAGTACAGGAAGGAGATAGAGAGCTTAGTGACATGGTGTCATGACAACAACCTTTCCCTCAGTGTCAGCAAAACAAAAGAATTGGTCATTGACTTCAGGAAGGGGGCAGTGCACATGCACCTGTCTACATCAATGGTGCTGAGGTCGAGAGGGTTGAGAGCTTCAAGTTCCTAGGAGTGAACATCACCAATAGCCTGTCTTGGTCCAATCATCCCGGCCAACCACCAAGACGTCATGGCCAAGAAAGCTCACCAGCACCTCTACTTCCTCAGGAGGCTAAAGAAATTTGGCATGTCCCCTTTGACACTCACCAACTTTTATCAATGCACCATAGAAAGCATCCTATCTGGATGCATCATGGCATGGTATGGCAAGTGTTCTGCCCAGGACCACAAGAAACTGCAGAGAGTTGTGGACACAGCCCAGCACATCACGGAAACTAGCCTCCCCTCCATGGACTCTGTCTACACTTCTCCCTGCCTTGGTAAAGCAGCCAACATAATCAAAGACCCCACCCACCCTGGACATTCTCTCTTCTCCCCTATCCCATTGGGCAGAAGATACAAAAACCTGAAAGCACATACCACCAGGCTCAAGGACAGCTTCTATCCTGCTGTTATAAGACTATTGAACAGTTCCCTAGTACGATAAAATGGACTCTTGACCTCATAATCTACCTTGTTATGGCCCTTACACCTTATTGCCTCCCTGCACTGCACTTTCTCTATAGTTGTTACACTTTATTTTACATTCTGTTATTGTTTTTCCTTGTACTACATCAATGCACTGTGTAATGAATTGATCTGTATGGACAGTATGCAAGACCATTCACCGTCACTCAGTACATGTAACAATAATATATCAATTCCAATTCCAAGTATTCATCTAGGACCTAACTCATATTCCCTGGGTCCACGCATAAATTAACCTATTTTCTCCTCCTGCTTCTAATATACTTATAAAAGCTTTCAGGATTCTTCTTAATCCTGCTTGCCAAGGTAATTTCAAAGCCCCCTTTTGCCCTCATAATGTCTTTATTAAGTTCTCTCCTGTGTCCTCTATAAACGTCAAAGGACTCATTCGATACCAATTTCCCATACCTGACAAACACTTCTTTCTTTTCCCTGATCAAACCTTCAATATCCTTCATTAACCAGGGTTTCCTAAATTTACCATCTTTGCCTCTCAACCTTACAGGAACATGCTGACTCTGATCTATTACTGTCTTACTTTTAAACGCCTCCCACTTATCAGATGTCATTTTGCCCTCCAGCAACTGTTCCCAATCTGTATCTGTCAGATCCTATCTTACACGATCGAAATCCGGACTCTGCCTTCCCCCAGTCTAGGGCCCTATCTCAAGGACCAACTTCATCTTTTTTCATGACTACCTTGAAGCTGAGTGAACTGTGGTCACTGTTCCCAAAGGATTCATTCGCAGATATATCAATCACTGCCCCACCCTTGTTGCCTGAGATAAGGTCAAGCACAACTCCCTCCCCAGTAGGACTCTCCTATACCGCTTCAGAAAACCCTCCTGAATGCATTTTACAACTTCCTCCCCTTGCACGGAGGGAGTCCTGGTCAACACTGGGAAAGTTAAAATCCCCTGCCATAGGAAAAATGATTTTCATTATCTCCCCCATCCTCTGCCTCTTATAATTTTATACACCTCTGTCAGGTCATCCCTCAGCCTCCTTCACTTCAGGGAAAACAGCTTATCCAACCTCTCCCCAGAAATAGACCTCCAATCCAGACGATATCCAGGTGAATCTACTCTGCACTCTCTCCAGCACAGTATTCCTATACAATGGTGACCAGAACTGCACACAATTCTCTAAGGGCAATCTAACCAGTGTTTTGTTAAATTACAACATAAAGTAACAATTTTTATATTCTGTGCCCCAACGTCAGAAGACAGGCATGCCATATACCTTCTTCACCACCCAACCTACCTGTGTTGCTATTTTCAGGGCACTCCAAAGTCCCTCTGTTCATCAACATTCCTTTGTACAACATTACCACCTACTGCATGTGTCCTACCTGTGTTGGACTTCCCAAAATGCATCATCCCGCACTTGTCAGGATTAAGTTCCACCTGCCCACACTCTGTCCAATTTTTCAACTGATCTATATCCAGTTGTAGCTGAGGACAACCTTTCTCACTATCCACAACACCTCCAATATTTGTGTCATCCACAAACTTACTAATCACACCTCCTACATTCACATCCAAGTCATTAAAGTACATCCCAAACAACCAGGGTCCCAGCACAGATCCCTGCAATACACCACTAGTCACAGACTTCCACCACCAAGCCAATTTTGGATCCAATTGGACAACTCACCATGTCCCTTAACCTCCTGAACCAACCTACCATGTGGAACCTTGTCCACTGTGCAGAGAGACCAGGCTAATGACATTGTTGTCCATACAGTGGACAAGGTTTGACAGAGAAGTTCAAGGGTATGAGGCGTGTTGACACAGGGGATTGGGAAAAAGTGTTCCTGCTGGTGGGTGGGTCAGTAACCAGTGGAGACACAGCTAAAGGAGATGAGATAGGAAAACGTTAGATATCACCACCTGAAAGTGGTTGAAATAGTTTAAAAGATGGTTGGAAGTCCACCTGTAAAGGAAAACATAGTGAAGTTGTGGAAAAGGAGCAGAGAAGGGGAAACGGTGGCGTGGGTCAGAGGTGGGCCTTAAACTGCCTCCTTCAGTACTCACCATTTAACAGTCCTCTCTTGCAGCCTTTGTTCTTGGCTTGTCATACAAAGTTCTTTTTAAAATCTAGTTTTTAATTCCATGCTTTTTGATGTTCCCAACTTGGCCTCACTTCACCCACCAGAAGAGAATATGAGTTAGGTCCTAGATGAATACCCACAAATGTAAAAAAAAATCAAACTGTTCCAGAAAAAGCACTCGTTTGAGTTTAGCTTACAGAACACATTTATAACTTTGCCACACATCATGTACAGTGAAAACATTCCCTTATTTGAACCTCAGTAGTGACACTCTGTTACTCATTAATGACATTATAAGGTTTTAGAAAAATGTCATTTCATTTAGTTGCTGTACAAAGGCATTTCATGTGCATTGTGACTCACTGGGCTAATGTTATTGAAGCAATATCAGATGACTTAAAAATCACCAACCAAGACTTTAAAAAGACAGTTCAAGCTGACAAGTTGTTTGATTTGTTTCAGGAGAGCGTCAGCAACCATGAGAACGGTTTGGGTGAGCATTCTGCTCAGCACCTGCTTGCAAACTCTCTCGGGAGTTATCGTAGTTCGGGTAAGATCAGTACTCAGACTGTCTCTACATTTGACTGTGATGGACACTTGCCATTTGTCGGAAGTACCCTCTACTAAAACAGCAGACTTGGAGGGAATTCCTGACGGCAGGATATGGATCATATCTCGGGAACGAGAGGGGGAAGAATAAGCAAAAGAATAGCGTGCAATGTTGACAACCAAGTAATTACATTAAATAATATTTGGTTTGACCACTATTTTAATGTTGTACCTTTAGTCTTTGGTAACCAGTCATTCATGTTGTTGGTACAGTAGCAGAAGTTCTCTTGGTCAATGATAGATCAGTCAACTCTACAAACTTTCAAAGTCTGCAATGATCATTGAGCTGTTTGGTCTCAATATCCTGGGATTTCATCAGATGTCTATACCCCAAGAAAGATGTGATTTGGACTCCAATTGACTCTGTAAGCTTAGTGAACTTCTGCTTCTTTGAACCTTGAGATCTGCCACAAAAAACCTGTACAACTAGGTCCCAGGCAAGAGCATTACAGTGAAGTTAGTGAATGTTCCTGTCTTCCGGTGCAATTTCCCATTGAGGATTTGTGAATGCAAAAGGTGACCTTCACTAGTCAGTGTAACACAACCTTACTTGCAATTTACAAACTTGCAAACAATAATGAACAGGAGAAACCACGTAGGTGCATCCAGTCCGGCACACACAATTGATAAAGCTGGTGCATCACAATACATGCACTCTCCTCACAAGAAACCATGTGACCTTTCTGATCACAGTACTAAACGACATGATGGTTTGAACCAGGCTAGACTACTGGTGAGTGAAATCCCACTCAGCACATCCCTCACCCAAGAGATTCTGCTAATTTCAGCGACAGCGTCTGCTGGACGATATGCTTCAAATTAACCGGAATGTATGAGTGAGGTAATGGCTTCTGTTTCTCCTCTTTCTAAGCTGGGGGTCCATGATTTTCCATTGGACGACGTAATCCACCTGAAGGAGGTGATGGATGACGAGATCTTTGAGAGGCCACGTTTTACCTACATGGGCACCCGCTCATTCTGCAACAACACGAACCTCCCTGAAGTGTTTAAACCGATCTGTACCAAGGGAGATGCTCCTCAGGTTTTCTACACACTGAGTAAGTATCCCCGAGGGAATCCGTGAGCATTTATTATCTGCATATGTGTGGCAATAACTGACCTGTATAAAATAGATGTAAGTTTCAATCAATTGTCTTGTTGGAACATAGGAACTGCCAGACACAAAATGACAGAGAGAAGTGACTGTGTCCTCAGGAGAACAATATAGATAAAAAGTAGTAATTGGACAAGTATATTTATGTTAAATGAACTCCTGACATTTGAAACAAATTATACTCTAATAACAGAGTCATACAGAGATACAGCACAGAACTGGTCCTATAAAAACAAAGGACTGCAGATGCTGGAATCGAGATGAAAAACACAACGATGCTGGAGGAACTCAGCAGGCCAGGCAGTATCCATGGAGAAAAGCAGGCACTCAACGTTTCGGGTCAGGACCTTTCTTCAGGACTCTGTTCTTCAGAACAGGTCCTTCAGCTCACCAAGTCCCTGTGCCGATCCATCAATGCTACACCAACCCATGTTTTTTATTCTCCCACATTCTCATCAACTCCCCCTAGATTCTACCCCTTACCAACACACTGGGGACAAGTTACAGTGGCTAAACTAGCAACCCAGACATGGAAACCAGAGCACCTGGAGGAAACCCATGTTGTCACAGGGAAAAGGTGCAAACTCCACACAGACGGCACCAGAGGTCAGGATTGAACCCGGGTCTCTGGCACTTTGAGGCAGTGGCTTTACCAGCTGTGCCACAATGCTGCCCAATTATGTTGGACTATTTCACTAAGTGATATGCAAGCTGCACAATTTGTGCATGAGATCTGTTTTTGCCATTGCTGTACTTTTGACTCATTCTTATTTAAAATGTTCTCATTATAGACCTTTGTGTCCACACTTGGTCAATTTGTCAGGGAACACAATTCCTTTGTAATCTTGTTCCACAGGGATTCAAACTTCCTCCCACTGATGGTGCGAATGCACTGAGTTTTATATTCTCCATATCCTCAGCTTGTCTAATGGACAAGTTGAGAAATCTGAATTCATAACGCCTGGAAAATTGGCATTGGACAGAAGAAAACTGCAAATAATTGGAACTAGAACTGGAATCAGTTTATTATTGTCACATGTACCAAGATGCAGTGAAAAGCTTTGTTTGCGTGCCATCCAGACAGATCATTCCATGCATAAGCAGAAAACAAAATGCAGAATACGCTGCATTAAACAATTTTGCACATATTTCTGGGAGAGTTAATGCAGGCATAAAATGTGAGCGGCATTTTTGGCAGAAGATTTCCAGGTATGGTTTATCAGATGTCCAACTTGTTTGAGTGATTTGTGCAATGCTCACATTTCATCAGCAGAGCAGTGCAGGCACTGGTGATAGTTAGTGTGTGACCTCCGAAAGCTTCAAGGTCAAGTGCAAATGTTTGCCTGCACCACTTTCACCGTCCACGTCATCCTCACTTAGAAACCTTCCTGGATCGGTGCAGGCTGTCCCTGCTAATGGACGCTACATTGCAGATGTCAGAAAACAGAAGCCCTGATAGGTACCTGTACGGCACTTCCAGACTTGAGTGCCCTTGGCTCCAGGAAGCTGCTTTCTGTGCAGACTGTTTTTGAGGATCCTTCGCTGCGTCCCTGGGAATACTCTGCCACCCCTACCCCAACCACCATCACTACAACGTGCCCCCACTCCTTGCCAACAGCTCCTGTAACTGGTTGCAATAAGTCCATGCTTTTCCAGATGTGAGTAAATCCTATCCCTAAGAATCTTCTCCAATAATTTCCCTATCACTGACTTAAGGCTCAGCAGGCTATATCAATGGATTATCCCTATTGGCCTTTTTAAACAAAGAAACAACAATGGCGATTCTCCAATCTACTGAGACCTTGCCTGTGACTAAAGAAGATACAAAGATCTCTGACAAGGTCCCCAGCAATCTCCTCTCTTGTCTCTCTAAATAACCTGGGATATATCCCATCAGGCCTTGAAGACTTATCCACCCTAATGTTCTTCAAAAGACCCAACACCTCCTTCCCAGAAATTCCGCCTACCCCACAGTGATCTCACTACCTTCCATGTCCTGCTCCTTAGTGAATACTAGTGTGAAATATTTACTCTTTTACTATCTCATCCACTTCCTCTGGCTAAATGTATAAATTCTCACCTTTGCACTTGAGTGGGCAGGCACGGTAGTGTAGCAGTTAGCGTAATGCTATTACAGCGCCAGCGACCTGGGTTCAAATCCGACAGCTGTCTGCAAGGAGTTTGTACCTTCTCCCTGTGTCTGTGTGGGTTTCTTCAGGGTGCTCTGGTTTTCTCCCACATTCCAAAGACATACGGGTTAGGAAGTTGTGGGCATGCTGTGTTGGCACCGGAAGCGTGGCGACACTTGTGGGCTGCCCCTAGAACACTCTACGCAAAAGATACATTTCACTGTGTGTTTTGATGTACATGTGACTAATAAAGATATCTTATCTTATCTTATCTTGTCTTATCTTATCTTATCTTATCTCCCGAGCTACCTTCTTGTTTTTAATATATGTATAAAATGCTTTGGGATTCTCTATAATTCCACTCACCTAGGACTCTTCATGGCCCCTTTTAGTCCTCCTGATTTCCTGTTTAAGTTCTTTCCTGCTTCCTTAATATCCATTGAGGGCCCTATCTGATTTCAGCTGCCTAAACTTTACATATTTGTCCTTTTCTTTTCTGACTAAACTTACATCTCTCATCATCTAAGGTTCCCGACCCTTGCATTCCTTGTTCTTTATCCTCACCGGAACATGTTGAGTTCTGACCAGTTGGCCTTTAAACCATGCCCACATGCCAGATGTGGACTTACTCAATAACAGCTGCTCCTGATCTACTCTCCCCAGCTCCTGCCTAACCATAGAACTATAGAACCAGAGAACACTACAGCACAGAAAACAGGCCATTCAGCCCTTCTAGTCTGTGCCAAAACGGTATTCCGCTAGTCCCATTTACCTGCTCTCAGTCCATAACCCTCCAGACCTCTCTTGTCCATGTATCTATCCAATTTATTCTTAAAACTCAAGAGTGAGCCCACATTTACCACATCAGATGACAGCCCATTCCATACTCCCACCACTCTTTGAGTGAAGAAGTTCCCCCTAATGCTCCCACTAAACTTTTCCCCTTTCACCCTAAAGCCATGTCCTCTCGTACTTCTCTCTCCTAATCTAGGTGGAAAGAGCCTACTCGCATTAATTCTGTCTATACCCCTCATAATTTTGTAAACCTCTATCAAATCTCCCCTCATTCTTCTGCGCTCCAAGGAACAAAGTCTTAACCTGTTCAATCTCTCCCTGTAACTCAACTCCTGAAGACGCAGCAACATTCTAGTAAATCTCCTCCGCACTCTTTCAATCTTACTGATATCCTTCCTATAGTTAGGTGACCAGAACTGCACACAACACTCCAAATTTGGCCTCACCAATGTCTTATACAACCTCACCATAACATCCCAACTCCTATACTCAACTTTGATTTATAAATGCCAGGATGCCAAAAGCCTTTTTACAACCCTGTCTACCTGAGACTCTACGTTCAAGGAATTATGTATCTGAACTCCCAGATCCCTTTGTTCCTCTGCACTCCTCAGTGCCCTACCATTTACTGTGTATGTCTTACCTTGATTTGTCCTTCCAAAATGCAACACCTCACACTTGTCTGCATTAAATTCCATCTGCCATTGGTGTAACGTTGGTGTAATTTGGCCTTGCTCAGTTTAGCAGTTACCCCCGAGGTCCAGTCTTATCCATGGTTATCTGAAAATGTACGGATTTATGATCACTGTTCCCAAATACTCTCCCACTGAAAATCAGATCACCTGTCCTGGCTCATTTCCCAATACAAGGTCCAGTATGGTCCCTTCCCTAGTTGGACTATCCACATACTAATTCAAGAAACCCTCTTGGATGCACCTAACAAATTCTACTCTATCTAATCCTCTGGCACTAAGGGAGTCCCAGTCAATACTGGGGAAGTTAAGTTACCCATGACAACAGCCCTTGTTTTTACATCTTTCACCTTTCCACAATCTACCTACATATCAGTTCCTCTCTCTGCAACAGCTAGTGGGAGGCCTGTTGTATCACTTCATCATGGCGATTGCACCTCTCTTGTTCCTGAGCTCTCCCCATAATGCCTCACTGGATGAGCCCTCCAGGATGCCCTCTCTGTGCCACTATGACATTCTCCTTGATCAGTAGTACAACTTCCCCAGCTCTTTCACATCCCTCTCTATCACGTCCGAAACATCTGAATCCTGGAATGTTGATCTACTAGTCTTGCCCTTCTCTCAACCAAGTCTCTGTCATGGCCACAACATCGTAGTTCCATGTACTAATTCATGCCCTAAATTTATCTGTCTTATCCACGATGATAGGATATTTAGGTACAACCTGTCCCTCTTGCACAGGTCCCACCTGCCCTGGAAGAGCCTAATGATCCATATTCCTGAAGCCCTCCCTCCTGCACCAGCTCCGTAGCCTCCGTACTACCTATCTCTTGCCTCGCTGGTGCATAGTACAGGGAGTAATCCTGAGATTACAACCCTAGAGGTCCTGTTGTTTAATTTTCTACTACTTAACTACCTAAATTCTCCATGCAGGAGAACAACAACTCTCGACATTGTTAGTACCGACATGGACCGCAACCTCTGGATGCTTACCCTCCCCTTCCAGAATATCCTGTACCTGCTCTGAGACATCCTTGACCCTGGCATCAGAGAGGCAACATACCATCCTGGAGTCTCGCTCACCGCCACAGAAACGCCTGTCTGTATACCTGACTATAGAATCCCTATCACTACTCCTCATCTAGACTCCTGCACAACCTGCCTGCCCCTCCTGGCAGTCACCTATCTAATGACTGAACCTTTTGTGTGACAACATCCTTGAAGCTCCTATCTATAACACTTCCTGCCTCCTGTATGCTCCTCAGTGAGTCCACCTGCCACTCCAACTAATCCATGCAGTCTGAGAGGAGATGCTGCTAGACACACTTCCTGCAGACATAGTCACCAGGGGCACGACTTTTCCCCCGATCTCCCTCGTCTCACAGGAGGAGCATTCCCCACCACTAACGTCCAGAAACTACCTCTACCAGCAAGAAAAGGAAAAATTGTACTGTGCTGCTCGCCCTCCTCACTGAAGCCCACACTTTGACCTCAACAGCAGCCCTTTGACCTCAAGACAGCTTTTTCAAAATGGCCACTCTGTTCGAACCCACCTCCCTTTTATGCACTGCTGGGCGTCTAGGTAGCAAAACAACCGTTAAAGACTCACCGAGTCACACAGCACAGAGAGACAGGCCCTTCAGCCCAACTCATCCATGCTGACCAAGGTGCCATCCTGAGCCTACTCCCATTTGCCCGCATTTGGCCCTTCTCCCTCTGAATCTTTCCTATCCCTCTACCTTTCCAAACATCTTTTAAACATTTTAATTGTACCCGCCTCTTGCACTTCCTCTGTCAGGTTGTTCCTTGCTCCTTGGGTCCCCTTTAAATCTTCCTCGTCTCAGCCTCAACCCATTCCTTCCAGTTTTAGACTCCCCTACCCTGGGAAAAGACTGTGCCATCCCCCTTATCTACGCCCCTCATGATTTTATAAACCTCTTTAAAGTCGCCCTTCAGCCTCCTTCGTTCCAGGCAAACCAGTCCCAGCCTGTCCAGTCTCTCCTCATAACTCAAGCCCTCCAGTCCCAGTAACATCCTCGTGAATCTTTTCTGCATCCTCTTCAGCTTAATCACATCTTTCCTATCGTGTGGCAACCAGAACTGCGCACAATATTCACAGGTGTAATCTCACCAACATCCTGTACAGCTGTAACATGGTGTCACTCACCACTAACTCGCTTTTTAAATGGTCTCTGTTCCTCCTCTTTGCTCTGGGGCTCTTGGTACCAAAACTGGTTCTGTTTAAGCTTTTTAAAACAGTGCTCATGACATTATTGATGCCAGGTGAATTTCTAGGCCAGAAACTCCAACAGACAATTCCATTCACTTGCCTGTCGACCAAACTGCCCTAGTTCCTCCTCTCTGTCAGTCGGTGCTCAGGTCTCAGGTCAGTTCCCTTCCTACTTTGCCCCGGTACAGTTTGGTCTTCACACAACAACCAGAGGGATACTGGGCCTCGGCAAGGCTGCAGAATTCTCACACCGTCTGTGCCTTGCCCTCAATCTGAAGAAGGAACAGTGGAGCGGCTGGCAGAGCTGCTGCCTCACAGCTCCAGTGTCCTGGGTTCAGTCCTGACCTCGACTGCTGTCTATGTGGAGTTTGCACGTTCTCCCTGTGGGTTTCCTCCAGGTGCTCCAGTTTCCTCCCACATCCCAAAGATGTGTGGGTTGGTAGGTTAATTGGCTGTTGCTCCTAAATTGCTCCTAGTCTGCTGGTGAGTGTGGGGGTGTTGATGAAAGTATGGGATGTTATGCCTCTATGCCTCTAAAGCTGGGTTCAACAACCACTGGTGATCTCTTCTGTGGACAGATAATTTCTCCGTTATTTCTGGAGGACAGTTAGCCAGGAGGAACTGTGCAGGTCTCTCACACTGAGGGAGGAGAATCTCTGAAGTTCTCTCACACTAAGGGAGGAGAATCTCAGAAGGTTTCACAATGAGGGAGGAGAATCTCTGAAGATCTCTCACACTGAGGGAGCAAGACCTCTGAAGGTCTCTCACACACTTTCTTTGCTTGTTTGCATTTCTCTTTCCCTTTTCTTCTCATGCTTGACTGATGATTGATGGCAAACTAAATGCTGGGAATATCTAGTCACCAATGAAATACCATTGTCCCCCTACAGGTCACACCTCCAGTGAGAGGCAGTTGGGTCAGGTAGTCTGGGAGATGGCAGATCTAGAAAGGATTCAGGGAAGGCACCACTGGCTGGAATCGAGGTCAGCTGGATCATCACAAGATCACAAGATAAGGGAGCAGAAGCAGGCCATTCGGCCCATCGAGTCTGCTCCAAGGAAAGGGAAAAAGAAATGGGGTGGGAAAAAAAGAGAGAGAAAAAAAAACTATTCTAATCCCATTTGCCAGCCTTATCCCCATATCCCTTGATACCCTGACTATTTAGATATCTGTCTATCTCCTCCTTGAACACCCCCACTGATCTGGCCTCCACTGCTGTGCGTGGCAAGGAGTTCCACAATTTCACCACCCTCTGGGTAAAGAAACTTCTCCTCATCTCTGTCTTGAAACTGTACCCTCTAATTCTAAGATTGTGCCCTCTGGTCCTGGACACGCCCACCAAGGAAACAGCCTAGCCACATCTACTCTATCCTTACCTGTCAACATTTTAAATGTCGCTACGAGGTCCCCTCTCATCCTTCTGTACTCCAGCGAGTACAGTCCAAGAGCCGACAAACGCTCATCATACTTAAGCCCTTTCATTCCTGGAATCATTCTCGTAAATCTCCTCTGAACCCTCTCCAACGTCAGCACATCCTTCCTAAGATGCGGGGGCCCAAAACTGCGCACAGTATTCCAAATGAGGCCTCACTAGCGCCCCGTAGAGCCTCATCAACACTTCCTTACTTTTATACACTATACCTCTCGAGATGAATGCCAACATAGCATTCGCTTTCTTAACCACCGATCCAACCTGGTGGTTAACTTTTAAGGTATCTTGTATGAGTACCCCCAAGTCCCTTTGTACTACCGCACTATCAATCTTCTCTCCTTCTAGATAATAATCTACCCGCTTATTTCTACTTCCAAAGTGTACAACTGCACATTTCTCAACATTGAATCTCATCTGCCATTTCCTTGCCCATTCTCCTAAACTGTCTAGGTCCCTCTGCATTCTTTCTATTTCCTCTATGCTCCCTACTCCTCCACTTATCTTGGTGTCATCCGCAACTTAGCCACACAACCATTTATTCCATCATCCAAATCATTGATGTACAAGGTAAAAAGGAGAGGCCCCAACACCGACCCTTGCGGCACACCACTAGTAACCGGTAACCAACCAGAACGAGATCCTTTTATTTCCACCCTTTGCTTCCTGCCAACCAGCCAATCTCCACCCATTTTGCTACCCTGCCCATAATTCCATGACCTCTCATCTTATTAATCAGTCTCTTGTGAGGCACCTTATCAAAGGCCTTTTGAAAGTCTAAATACACAACATCTACCGCCTCTCCCTTATCCACCCTACCTGTGATTTCTTCAAAAAACTCCAATTGGTTGGTCAGACAGGACCTCCCCTTCACAAAAACCATGTTGACTAGGGTCCTATCTTGCCTTGCGCCTCTAGGTATTCGGTAACCTCCTCCTTGAGGATAGACTCCAATAATTTTCCCACCACTGACGTCAGACTAATAGGTCTGTAATTGCTTTTGTGCTGCCTCCCACCTTTCTTATATAACGGAACTACATTCGCTACCCTCCAGTCCTCCGGAACCATGCCAGAATCTATCGATTCCTGAAAAATAATCGCCAACGCCTCCGCTATCTCCACAGCCACCTCCTTCAGAACCCGGGGATGCACCTCATCCGGTCCGGGAGACTTATCAGCCTTAAGCCCCTTTAGTTTTCCAAGCACCTTCTCCCTATTAATCTCAATTGAACTCAGCTCCAATTCGTGAGACTCCTGACTAATGGGCACATTGCTTATGTCCTCCACGGTGAAGACCGATGCAAAATATTCATTCAATTCCCTTGCCATCTCACTATCATCCATTATAATACCTCCTGCACCGTTATCAATTGGTCCTATGTCAACCCGTGTCTCTCTTTTATTCCTTATGTATTTAAAAAAACTCTTAGAATCCTTCCGAATGTTGTCCGCCAGCTTCCTTTCGTAACTCATCTTTGCTTTCCTAATGACCTTCTTAGTTTCTCTCTGCAGATTTTTAAAATCGTTCCAATCTTCTGTTTTCCCACTAATTTTTGCTACTTTGTACGCCGCCCCTTTTGCTTTTATTTTATCCTTCACCTCCCTCGTTATCCACATCTGTGCCTTTTTTCCATTCAAAACCTTCTTTTTTTCTTGGAATATATCTGTCCTGCATTGTCCTTATTTCCTGTAGAAATTTCTTCCATTTTTCCTCTGCCGTCCCTCCAGCTAACTTACTCCTCCAATCAATTTGGGCCAACTCATCTCTCATACCTTTGTAATTTCCCTTATTCCACTGAAATATCGATACACCAGTTATCAGCTTCTCCTTCTCAAACTTGAAACTAAACTCAATCATATTGTGATCACTTGTTCCAGTGGTTCCTTTACCTTTAGTTCCCTAATCACCTCGGGTTCACTACACAGCACCCAATCCAAAACAGCCGATCCCCTGGTGGGGCTCCTCAATAAGTTGCTCCAGAAAAACATCCCTTAGACATTCCACAAACTCACTCTCCTGAGTACTACCGCCTTGCTGCATTTCCCAGTCCACCTTCATGTTAAAATCACCCATAATTATCTTCACATTGTCACTCTGACATGCTTTTTCTATCTCAATCTGCAACTTATGGTCCACTTCCTGACTGCTGTTCGGGGGCCTATATATGACTGCTATTATTGTTCTTTTACCCTTGCTATTTCTCAGCTCCACCCATAAGGATTCCACCTCCTCTGACCCAATGTCCTTCCTTTCTATTGATTTTATATCGCTACTAACCATCATGGCCACACCTCCCCCTCTGCCTACCCTCCTATCCTTCCTATATACTGTATACCCCTTGACATTCAGTTCCCAATCACATCCATCATGAAGCCACGACTCAGTGATTGCAACGATGTCATATTTATTAACCTGTAGTTGTGCCACTAGGTCATCTACTTTATTCCTGATGCTACGTGCATTTAAATATAGTATGTTTAGACTGGTATCTGCTATTGATTTTATTGTACCTCTATTGATCAGCAGATTATCCTGACTTTCTACCTGTCCATCCTTCTTACTATCTTCGCTACCTACTATCTTAGACATGTTCGTGTAGACCTCATCCCCTATCCTAACATTCGGTATCCGAACATCCTCATCCCCGATCCTAACATTCTGTATCCTAACATCCGGATTTGTTGTACTTCTATTATTCAGTAAATTATCCTGACTTATCACCTGCCTGTCATTCTTGCCATCCTCAATGGATTCGTTTCTATACACTTTCTCCCTCACCTTAGCATCTTGTAACCTAGCATCCTGGTTACCATCCCCCTGCCAGATCAGTTTTAAACCCTCCCCTACAACTAAATTAAACATTCCCGCCAGGATATTGGACCCTTTGGAGTTTAGATGCAACCCATCCTTAGCAAATAGGTCTTGCCTCCCCCAAAAAAGGTCCCAGGTATCCAAGAATCTGAAGCCCTGCCCCTTGCACCAGTCACTCAGCCACGCATTTAACTGCCAGAGCTTTCTATTCTTCCTGTCATGTGATACGCGACACGGGTAGTAGTCCTGAGATTACTACCCTTGAGGTCCTACTTTTTCAACCTTCTCCTAATGCCTTGTATTCCTCCTTCAGGACCTCTTCTCTTTTCCTACCTACATCATTGGTACCTACATGTACCAAGATTTCTGGCTGCTCACCCTCCCCCCTCAGAATATTCTCGACACGGTCTGTGATATCCCGTACCCTGGCACCAGGGAGGCAACACACCATCCGAGACTCATTATCGCTATCGCAGAATCTCCTATCCGTACCCCTTACTATCGAATCCCCAATAACCACTGCATGTCTCTTCCTCTACTGGACCACAGTATCAGACACGGTGCCAAGGTCCTGGCTGCTGAGGTCCTTCCTCTATGAAGTCATCCTCTCCAACCGAATCTAAAAGAGATATCGGTTTTTGAGGGGGACTGCCACTGAGGTGCTTGTCTACATAATCTTTTATAACTCCTGTCTATCTCCTGCTCGCTCTCCCTAACCAACCGAAGGTCATCGTACCACAAACCTCACATCTGATTGGCCACAGCAGTACCCTCTACCCCTCTACCCCCGTCCCTCCAATGAAAACAAGTGCTGAAAGACTGTGTTCACAACCTGCCAGAGCTCTGACTGGGTAACTTACTTGTGAATGGAACGCAGTGAAGTCTGGTAAAATATTTGTTAGGCAGGGTTGTGTTTTAGCGAGCTGGAGTAATTTACAGAGGAAGAAATTTAAATTGCAAAGTGCTGATGACTGAAGTGAAATCTGGTTATTGAAGGTGAGAACAAAGGGGATCAGATTAATTAAGCCCAGATCAATACTTTGTGGAGGTCTTGTCACCATTAGTGTTGAACTTCTCTTACAATGATTATGTTGGAAGCTACTTGCTAATGGCTGCGTTGCAAATATTAGTCATAAATTAGTTGATTACTGAAGTTATTGATGAACTAATTAATTTTGTGGATTTGATTAGAACTCAACAACTGTGTGAGGACAGAGCTACACAACGGGCATGGTAGGATGAGAAATGATTTCGACTTCACTTCACTGAATGTCCAAGAGGATGATATTTTTCCCTACAGATATTAAAATATCAAGCAGAATTTGAAATTTAAATGTTTGAAGAATCTATAATTTTTAACTGGATACAGTTATTTCAACTTACTTTAATTTTCAGTGACAGGAAGTGAGCTCAGAAATGAATGATTGTTGCTGAACAGACGGTCCTCTGCCTATTAATTAAATAAAGTAATCGACCAATCAGGACGGACAAACATGACTTCCTGTTCTTGGAAGTCTCTCACTTAAATGAATGGCAGCAATAAGCCCAAACAATTGGGAAACCACTCACCGTTGACCCAACCATTGAACCAGGAAACTTTGAACCAAGGAAATTAGAATTAACCTTAAGGCTTTGGTTGACAATATAATGGTTGATGTTAAAACACTTCATGTGATATGTGATACATAGTTAACTTACTTCCAATCTATCGTTCCAGGGCAGATTGCTACAAACCCCTACCCTTGCACCATCTGTGCCTACATCGCCTGTGTTGGATGCAGCTAACTTCAGGTGTGGACACCTGTCCCATGTGTAAAATATCCATCCCTTTACTGTTCTCCAATCCACTCAGCCATGGAGTTCACCAGCAAGGAATCAAGGAAACTTGTCTTACGCTTGTGTGTGATCAATAAAGCATAAATCAAGAACTTCATGTTGAAAACGTCCACTGCCTTCAAAGCATTAATCCTGCAGTACAGAAGATTGCCAGAGGCCACTACCTATGTTTAGAAAGGACCAGCTTCAAACTTAATCACAAAACATTGTCTCCACTTTCCCAAGGTGACTGACAAGGATTTCTTCTTTCAATATAACATCATTGCCAACTTCCACATCAATTATTCTTCCGTGTTTCTGCTTTCAAAGCTGAACAACATGTGAAACAGCAAGCTCTATTGCCCAGTCAGAGTCACAGAGTCAGTTAATACACCATTTTGCTCCTTTAGATGATGCTATTTTATTTTCATCAAACTCGTGGGGTACTTTTCCCTTGTGTCAGAATTAAACACTACTGGGTTATAGACAGAGCCAGCTGAGAATTCTCACATCATGTATCATTCATTAGCCACATGGACAGCATTATAAGCCACCCATCTCCAAGCCGAGAGTGTCCTCTGGTAGGCTTCCAGTAAGGAAAATACATTTAGTTAAGTGGCTATGAAAGAAGGTAGTTGAAATAGGCTATTAGATGGGGTTATACTTTACTGCTCTGTTTCTCAATGGGTTTCCCTGAGTGAGACCAATGTTCCCATTGGCACAATCTGATGTACCTTGCTTGGGCTGCATGTATTTTACTGGATTATCCTGGGACAAGCTAGGCTGTAGATTGATGCCTAAGGGGCCAAGGACTCACACCATTCTTTCCTGAATAAAAAAAGGTTCCCTAGTTCCTTCTTCAGTACAGATATTCTGAATGAAGTCTTGGCCTCCTGAACTGAATTTCAGTGTTGGATTGGGTATACAGTTTAGGGTTTGAACTATTTAAGATCTGCAGGGATTTTACAAACACAGGTTGCACTGTCACTGCTGACGCAGAAGATCCTGGGTTCCAGTCCAGAAACAAGACCACAGAACTGGGCTGTATTGTGGGTGTGCTGCTCTGCAGAGGGGCATTGAAGGTATTAAGCCATGAAGCTGCAGCGAAACAGCGACAAGATGTTGGAGGAATTCAGAGGCCAGGCAGCATCCGTGGAGAAAAGCAGGCGGTCAGTGTTTTGGGTCAGGACCCTTCTTCAGGAAGATAGGAAAAGGGGAAGCCCAATATATAGGGGGAAAGAGCAGAGCAGTGATAGGTGGACGAAAGAGGGGAAGTGGGGTGGGCACAGGGTGGTGATAGGTAGACACAGGTAAGAGATAGACAGGTGCAGGGGAGGAGGGGAACGCAGATCCACCAGGGGATGGGTCAAAGATACGGAGGCAAGCACCCCATGGGGGGAGGGGAGGGGAGGAGAGGGAAATAAAGAGAGATAGGCTGGGAAAAGAAAGAAAAGAAGAGGAATGGTGGGGAGTTACTTAAAGTGGGAGAAGTCAATGTTCGTGCCATTAGACGGTAAGGTCCCAACACGGAAAATGAGGTGCTGTTTGAAAATGAGTTTATGTTTGGATTTCTCTCCGCAGTGGAGGAGGCCGAGGACTGACATGTCAGTGATGGAGTGGGGGGGGGGGGGAGTTGAAGTGATGGGCAACGGGGACAATGTTTGCCCACCATTCCTCTTCTTCTCCAGCATCTTGTTCAGACTCCAGCAGCTGCAGACGTTGGTTTCTATAAAGCTGCAGTGACTGGGATTCGATCCCAACCTCCAGCGCTGTCTGTGTGCCATTTGCATGTTCTCCCCGTGACTGCGTGGTTTGCCCTGGCCGCTCACATCTTATCCTACATCCTAAAGGCCACTGGTAGGTTAATTGACCACTGCAAGTTGCCCCTTGTATAAATAAACAGCAAAGAATCAAAAGAAAGTTATAGGCATGGGAGAGGGAAAACTTTGTGTGCAAGTAAGAAGAGACAGGAATGGGATTGATGGGATTGCTCCGTGGAAGCTGGAATGGTACCAACAGGCTGAATGGCTGTGGGTCACCCTCTGTGTCATAATTTAAACTTAGCACCATCAAGTCTCCATCCTCCAGTTCTGGTCGGAGGTTCAGTGGGGGTGTTTGACTGTGTGAGGTTCAGACTATCTAATGCTCAGCCACGTGTCCACCTGATCAAATCACCTCTTCAGTTGTTACTGCTTTTACTGTTTGAGTTTCAGGCTGCACTGGTTGGGAGTTTTACTGGGGTGTCTGTCTCAGCAGTTGTTGCCCAAACAGCCCTGAGAATCAGCTGCCAGCAGAAGACCGAGGTAGGGCAGGGAGGTGGGAAACTGACCACTGATTGTGTGGAGGGCAGGAACTGGAAGTGGGGAACTGAGGTGTGCAAGGTGACAGATCAGACCAGGGAAGAGTGGAAAGTAATGAGGAAGGTTGGGATAACTGAGGGGAAGGAGAGGGGTAGTGAGGAGGTTGGTGAAGAGGGGACCTCATAATGATTTCAGCCCACCGTTCTCTCCTCTCTGGAGATTTCCACACACGATTTCAGAGACTACCCCCTCTGGTTGTTGAGACCCTATCCTCTCGTATGATTCCTGAGCCTCGGTGATTGTTGACCCAGCCCCCACCTGACATGACCCTGGATACGTCGATGGCAACACGGAGCGAGGTGGGGGGTGGTGTGAACTGTATCCTGAAGGTGAAGGTGGTGATCCCCAGGGTGCTGAGAAGGATGCTTGTAGGTGGTATTCCCAAATCCTGGCAACTCCCATTGATTCCAGAAGGGTTGGAAGCCCTGCCTCTCAGTACAGAAATCCAGCTCAGTGTTGGAGGAAGTGTTGGGGAATTCTCCCAGGGTCCTGGCCAACATATATCTCTCTCCTACACCTCTAAGACGTGGCATTTTGTCAGTTCCATTATACATTTGCAAAAGTGGTGTTGCAACGGTTCCTCCTTTATGGAAGTGCTAAGTGTGAAGAACAAGCCAATTCCTGGCAAACTTATTTCTCCAAATGGTATTACACTTCACAAAATTCTGATGTAAGGTATGAATGAAACAATGGTGTGTCAGTGCAGAGGTAGCTACAGTGCAGTGCTTGAACTAATGAATATTAATGATTGAGGGAGATTCGTGCAACAATCCTCAGGTATCATCACATCACCTGGTACATCACTGGATGCAGACCTTCCAACAGAGAATAAATCCAGAGCAGAGAAGATGTCCTGATCTTTACACTGATTTAACTGTTGAGTTCAACCTGTTCCAGTTAAAGTATTCAATTTCCCTGTGTCCAGGCAGAGATCGATAGCGAATGGGAATACAATGAGTGCTGGTGATGGACTTGGAGCTTTCTGTTAGAACATTGAGCTTCTCTGGATTCATTTTGAGAAGGTTGGTGTCACAGTAATGTGATAGCCCATGCTCCGCACACTGTCAACAAGCCAATGATATTGCTCAGACGTGCGGCTGTTTACTTGTCCTCACTCATCGGGAAATCCCTCAGCACCTGATGGGAGTTGGTAATGAGCCTGGATTGTTTCTATGGTTCTTGTTTGTGTGATCTTGAAGACTTAGCATTATGTTCCATCAGAAGTACCAGAATTAGACATTGTTAAAAGACAAACACCACAATGGTGGATCAAGTGCCCAGCACCAGTGGGATTCAGGGATAAGAATCCCTGAAAATTCATGGAGCTCCTAGAAAAATTGTGAACGTGAGATTACCATGTGACACTGTCTTGTATTACTCTAATTGTTCAAAACCCTAATGTAGGCTTAACTTACAGAATGCTCTAATATGTAGGTCTGTATACTGGTCAGTATTCTGGTCAGTATACAGATGTAATACCAGTCTGCATATAGGTCCATATACAGGACTGTATAGTGGTCTGTGTTCAGGTCCATATACAGGTCAGTATATTGTGCAGCTGGTTACTGGTGGTGAAGTGTTGCTGCTGGTAGGTTTACCAGATTCTCTGTATATTTGCAGTTACATCATGTCATGTAATGTCACTTTCAATTTATTCTATTGAAATTAATAAATCAAGTGATTCAAACACTTTTTTATGATTTCTTAAATAGTTCAGTTTTTGCCAGCTGAGTTCCAGCTGTTCGAAGTTGCAGGACAAGAGCAGGTGAGTCGGGCTGAGCAGGAGGTTTACAGATAAACAGCACAGCTCCTGTCTGTGCAGTAACATCCGACAATTCTACTCTCTCACAGGTAGCTTGTCACAGTGATTAAAACACAGAATTCAGGAGGTAATCGACAGCTCAGGCAGCATCTGTGGAAGGAGAAGTAGACAAGGTTTCAGGTCCATGACCTTTCACCAGATAGAGTCATAGAGCACTACAGCACAGAAACAGGATCTTCAGCCTATCTAGTCCATGCCGACCTGATCTTCTACCTAGTCCCATCTACCTGCACCCGGACCATGTCCCTCTAATCCCATCCATGTACCTATCTCAACCTTTCTTAAATGTTACAACTGAAGCCGCATCCACCACTTCCGCTGGCAGCTCGTTCCACACTCGCACCACCCTCTGAGTGACGTAGGTCCCCCTCAGATTTCCCTTAAATATTTCACCTTTCACCCTAAACCCATGACCTCAGGTTCTAGTCTTACCCAACCTTGGGGAGAAAAGCATGTATGCATTCAACCTATCTATGCCCTTCATAATTTTGTATACCTCCATAAGATCTCCCCTCGTTCTCCTGCATGCCAGGGAATAAAGTCCTAACCTGTTCAACCTTTCCCTATAACTCAGGTCCTCAAGTCCTGGCAACGTCCTTGTAAATTTTCTTTGCCCTCTTTCAAGCTTATTGATACCTTTCCTGTGGGTAGGAACTGCACACAGTACTCCAGAACTGACCAGAACTGCACACAACATTCCAAATTCAGCCTCACCAACGTTTTGTACAACTTCAACATAACATCCCAACTCCTGTATTCAGTGCCCTGATTTATGAAGGCCAAAGTGCCAAAAGCTCTCTTTACGGCCCTATCTACTTATGACGCCTCTTTCAAGGAACTTTGGATTGTATTCTCAGGTCCTTTTGTTCTACCACACACCTCAGAGCCTTACCATTCACTGTATAAGTCTTACCCTGGTTTGCCCTCCAAAGTGCACCACCAGATCTGAGAAAGTGCGGAAGTAGGCATGCTGAAACTTGCAGGGAAGCGGGAAAGGTGGAGTGAGTTAAAGGGCTGTCCGTGATAGGGGGGGAAAAGAAGGAGGCCATAGATGGATGCCGATCAGGAGAGGGTGCTGAGGCTTCCTAATGACAGTGAATCTGTCTGGAGGAGGTGGGAATAGAGAGGGTCAGAGTGGAGAGAATAAAAGAAACCTGTCCAGAACTGTAGGATACAGACTCAGTGAACCTGCACTGAGGGAGAATGTTTGGTCAGGCAGCATCTGTGGAGAGAGGAAAAACCAAAGGTTACTTCAGAACGGGGCAGGGACTGAAATTTCGATTAGCTTGACTGCCGTCTCTCTTAAGACATCCATTGGGATCCATAGTCTGTCCAATGCCTTCAGTGAGAGAATTTGGCCACAATAGCAGTCAGGCCTCACTTGGTGATATCATACAAGCCGAACAGGTCTGGGGAGATGAGATGCGGGGAGATGAGATGCAGGGAGGCCGTTCCTGATGACAGGGGAGTCCAGCAACCAGGGGTAACCAGCCAGGAATGAGATAAGCAGAAATTTCTTCTCTCAGTGAGGACTGAGGACTGTGGGATTCACTACCTCAGGACAAGGTTAAATTTGTTCAAGCAGGTTCTCCGGGCCAGAGGGATCGGGGATGTGGGGAGGAAGCTGGAACGGGGGACTGGATCTGAAGGATCAGCTGTGATCTTATTGAATGGTGAGGCAGGTTCAAGGGGCTGAATGGCCCACTCCCGCTCCTCTTTGGTATATCCCCATATTTTGTGGATGACCCCTGACCTCTGAGTTCAGAACCAGACCTCATAAGAAGCTCAATGGGTGGGAGGGGCAATTTGACAGCTCCTTCATGGAGCAGAAGCAGTGGCCACAACAAACGGTCAGGAGTATGTGTGTGTGGGAGGACAGGTGGGGGCATGGTCTAGAATCAGCACTTGTCCTTAGTTCACAAAATCCCCTGGAGACCCCTGAAGCAGATTCCAAGGACCACTGGTCAGGCCATTCTACTCCTGGCAGGAAAGGGTGAAGCTGATCGGTTGACACTCCTCCCACTGTACCTGTGACTTACACCTTGGCCATTGTGCACCAACATAGCACATCAGTGACCTGCCTTAGGGAGAATCAGAAGGCAACGGCTTCTAGCAGCCTGACCTAAGCCTCTTCCAAAGCAAAATCTTCACCTATTGCTCTTCAGCACACTAATGTAGTCACGCCAAACATTTCACAAAGCAAAGGGCAGTCGAAAGAAATAGAAAGCACTGAAGGATCTTTAATTCACAGAATGGTGGATGCATGGAACAGATTATCTGTATGGTGGGGCAGTCAGAGCCAAGGCTGTGGATTTGGATTTGTGTGGGATGTTTCAGGTGAATGTATAGGGATTGATGAGATGGAAGAATGGATGATGTCCTGCTGGGAACTGTTAGTACGTTACTGTGGTGCTGGAAATCTTACGTGACAATGGAGAGTTCTTGCCATTTCCAGTAAATTATCTGCCACTTCAAAATGTGGAAATGATCAGACTGTTGCCCTGATCTTAAAACTGTCCAGACTCATTTCATAAATCAGAATGATTCATGGATAAAGAGATTGCCCAGCACATATAGCCACACACAGTGAGTTGTTATCCAATCCTTGGGAGCAAGCAGTCTCAAACCTTACAGAAACACAACAACAGCATGCATTTCTATACCATCATTTAGGCAGCAAATCAGAACAAGTGCATTATCAAAGAATATTGCACAGTAAACACACACAGGGAGATCTGAGGGTAGGTGTCCTAGACCTCAGTCAGAGAGGTAATCTATGAGGGGCACCTTGAATACAGACCGCATGCGGAGATTTGTAGATCCTCCACACCTTTGTACCACTGCCACAGCACTGAGGCAGTTCTCACTTAAACAATTGATTTCTGGAGTTACCATGCCTCTGGTAAACCATCAGCGAGTGATGGATGAACAGCTGATTAACCAGAGAAGATAGTCCTTAGTTGACAACAAAAGATCTAAAAGCAACATAAGGAAAAAGCTTGTCTGTCCTTTCTCAGAAAAATAGCCTTCAAGAGAAGAGAAAACATTGAAAGGGAAAGGGAAATAAGTAATAGAGAAGCCAAACAAATTTGATTGCAGTTTGAAAGAGCCAACGGGGACTGAATGAGCAGAGTGGCCAATGTTGCTGGTGTATCATTAACTATTGTTTCAGGGACAGTGGCGAGGAGAGCCCCTGTAAGACCAATGTTAGAAGGTCTGCTGTGGCTCACCATCAGGGTCCATTAACATCAGCCCCGGGCACCCAGTGATGAGCTGCAGATATGGCTTCATGGAAATACATGTTAAAGCTGCAGTTTGGAAGGTGAGAAACATGAGGTAGAAACCTGTTTTTGCTCACATTTTGTAAATTAAGATTAAACCTTGTTTTAAATGAGATTGCCAAAAGTAGGAGAGGCTGCTCGGCAACATTTTCACACCTGACTGGCAAGTGTGAATCTAGTGTTGGCCCTGTTGAAATTAACATTGCTCAGTGGCTGCACATGAGTTGTCTGCAGGTTACTTCATGTTCCTGTTCTGACTCATTAACCAATCAACAGAGCTCAGCCTTGTGCGGTGGAGCTGCTTCAGGACGGTGCTGAGCGGAGGTGAATGGGAATATTTTCCAACAACAACTTGCAGTGATATAACACCTTTAACAAAGTAAAAGTGGGGAGGGGGTTACTGCGATAGGCTGAATTACTAGAATGTAGAATCATGGAAAACTTATAATATAGGAGGCCATTCAGCCCACTATGTCTATGTCGGTCAAAACAGACCCACCTTTCAGCACTGGGTCCATAGCCCTGCAGTTCACAGTTCTTTTAGTAGACAGAAATACCACAGTGATGGGTTGGAGATGAACCACAGTGATGGGTTGGAGATGGGCCACAGTGATGGGTTGGAGATGGACCACAGTGATGGGTTGGAGATGGACCACAGTGATGGGATGGAGATGAACCACAGTGATGGGTTGGAGATGGACCACAGTGATGAGTTGGAGATGGACCACAGTGATGGGTTGGAGATGAACCACAGTGATGGGTTGGAGATGGACCACAGTGATGGGTTGGAGATGGACCACAGTGATGGGATGGAGATGGACCACAGTGATGGGATGGAGATGGGCCACAGTGATGGGTTGGAGATGAACCACGGTGATGGGTTGGAGATGGGCCACAGTGATGGGTTGGAGATGGGCCACAGTGATGGGATGGAGATGGACCACAGTGATGGGATGGAGATGGGCCACAGTGATGGGTTGGAGATGAACCACAGTGATGGGTTGGAGATGGGCCACAGTGATGGGATGGAGATGGGCCACAGTGATGGGTTGGAGATGAACCACAGTGATGGGTTGGAGATGAACCACAGTGATGGGTTGGAGATGGGCCACAATGATGGGATGGAGATGGACCACAGTGATGGGTTGGAGATGGGCCACAGTGATGGGATGGAGATGGGCCACAGTGATGGGTTGGAGATGGACCAGAGTGATGGGTTGGAGATGGGCCACAGTGATGGGTTGGAGATGGGCCACAGTGATGGGCTGGAGAGGAATTATGCCGATTGGCTGGGAAACAAGGCCTCATTTATTTCACATATTTGAAAGCACATTACAGTTAAAGGAGTACATTTATAAAAAACAATTGTTACTTTTATTAAAACATAAGAATCAGAAGCAGGAGTGGGCCCTTGTACCTTCAAATAAGACCATGGTTGATCTTTTACTTTAGTACCTTGTTCCGTCACTAACCTTGTATCTCCTGTGGTCTTTTATATCCAAAAAAAATCTAATGATATACAGCTTGAATGTAGCCGATGAATGAACTTCAGCAACCCTCTGTAGTGGAGAACCAAAGATTCACTAGCCACTGGGTGAAGAAATCTCTTCTCAACACTGCTCTGCATGGCTGACAAATATTTAGAGACAGTGACCCAATGTTCTGGACACCCCAGGGGAATCATCATCTCTGCCTTCACGCTGTCCAGCCCCACCAGAATATTTTATGTTTAAATGAGGTGTTCTGGGGACTGCAGTGTCACTTGTACACAGCAAGCTCCCAGAAACACGATGACTAAATAATCTTTCTTTCACTAAAGTGAGAAACAAAGCGGAATAACTTGCAAACTTTTCTTTAAAATAGTGACATGGAATCTTTTACGTCCACTCCAGAGAGCAGTTAACATCTCATCCAAAGAACAAGGGCCCAGAAATAGCTCCGTTCCAGTTTTGCAGTATCAAAAGAGCAAGTCAGGTCACTTGAATGTTATTCAAAGGAATTGCATGAAAAGTGAAAAGTTTACTTGCTGCCGTGGTCAGGTTTCCCTGAGCAAAGCCACGCTGGGATTGGTGTTGACTTCCCTTCCGATGTCCTGCCATTTCACACCGCTGTCAGCAGGCCGTCTGGCAGCTGTAACCACAGCAAGGGACGTAGCAGGCACACCCCACTCTTCCTCATGGAATCATAGGGTCATAGACCAATACAGCATGGATACAGGCCCTTTGGCCTATCGAGTCCATGCTGACCACTGTACCCACCTGCTGGAGGGGAGAGCTCTACTGAGTGAACAGATGTTGCAATGAAAGGAAGGTTGTAGGAGGATGTTCCCAAGGGAGTCAGAGAGACACTTCAGAATGGTGAAGAACAGTGCCAACAAGAGGCATGTTCCTTGTGCAGGAGACGGGTTGGTCCCCAGGGCTGCAGCCAGACAGCTCTCTGTCTCTGTCTCTTGTTACGGACTCGGTGAAAGTCCCTTTAAGATAGAGTGTGTGTGTGTGTGTGTGTGGTGTGCTTACGTCAACAGAAGATAAAGGACGTAATGATGTTGTTGAAGAGGTCAGAAGAAAGGGAGAGAGAGAGAGAAAAGGGAGAGAGACACTAGCCTGCTAGTTTCTCTATCAATGGATGAGAAACAATAACTGTGTCTGCCACTGAAATCCATGTATGGAAATTGGAAGTAATCCGGTGGAGTTCACTTTGTTGCTGACCTGTAGAAGGAAACAGGTATATTTGTGTGGATGACCACGATTTGGATGCTTTTCGGGGTGAGGACGTCACTACAGAGTAAACACTGAGGTGTTGTCTGGGTTCCATCGTGGAACATTTGGACTTCGTAATTACTCTCTCTATGTTTCTCTACGTCTACATCTTATCTTCAGACAACGGTGGTTGTTGAAGAAGCCTTTGCTCATGTTTCACCTTATGGCTTTGGGAACTGAACTTTAAGAACCATTCCTGAACTTGGAGTTTGGGACTTTGCCACACACACGAAGAGTTTAGTTTTTGGGTTTAATGTTCAAGGTTTAACATTTTTGAATTCTAACATACTAACATTTTTACTTTTATTTTATGTTTTATCATAAGTAGTGATTAATAAAATAGTTTTTAACACCGAATCATGACTCGGTGTGTTTCTTTTGTTGCTGGTTCGTGACACTCTTCTTTGGCAGTCACTCAGGGCCGAGAATAACTTGCTTCCATTACAACGCTATAGGTTGTGAGGGAACAAAGCCTTATGCAGGTCTCTGGGGCAGGAGGAGCTTGGAATGTTGCGTTCCTTCCTTTGTTTGTGCTCGGTCACTTCGTGCTCCTCTCAGGGAGACGTGAAGTGCTGGGAATGTCCTTGGATCCCTCTGCCAGTCTGAGTGGCCACAGGCTGAGGATTTCTCTATGTTGGTAAGGACATTATATTTTTTCAAGAAATCCTTTTGGACATTCTTGAAGTGTTTTTCCTATTCTTCTGAGATTACAGAATTTGGAGCAAAGTGTGTGTTTTGTAATTTTAGAATCGGGCCTGTGGATGGAGCCCTTGGGACGTCCTGCAGTATTTTTCTTTTAATTCTCTTCCAGTCCAGAAAACCGATCTATAATCTGTACAAATTTTGGGTAGTGGCAGACAGAACTGGAGGTTGTACAGTCGTGCCCAGGGCACAAGGATTTCCTTGTTGGTGCAGGTTCCTGTGAGTGGCCACCAGTGGGCGGCTGGGGGACTGAGTGAATTGGCAACAATTTCCCAGAGCTGTTCAGACACTTTCCAACACACTGCTTGAGAACAAGAGAAACCAGTAACAAGTGAAAGCATCTCCATATGCCTGGCCCATTGATGTCTGTAACAATTGATGGGATAACTGGTAAGGAGCCTCAGCCGGGGGCACACATTTGTCTACTATACTGAACCCCTGGTAACCGAACCAAGGTGTGCTGCCTGCTCCAATGTATGGGCTCTTGCATTAATGGAGGATTAAAAATTAATAATGGGCAGGTTAGTAAGATTGCAGATGATACGAAGATTGGTGGTGATGAAGACTGGCAGAGGACACAGCGGGACGTAGATCAGTTGTGGATATGGGCAAAGAAATGGCAGATGGAGTTCAGCCTGGCCAAATGTGAAGTGTTGCACCTTGGGAGATCATATGTAAAGGGGCAGGACCCTTAACAGTGTTGATGAGCAGAGGGATCCTGGGGTCCAAGTTCATAGCTCCCTGAAAGTTACACAGGTTGATAGGGTGATAAAGAAGGCATACAATATGTCTTCATCAGTCGAGGTATTGAGTTGAAGAGTCAGGAAGTTGTGCTGCAGATTTATGAAACTTTATTTAGGCCGCATCTGGAGTATTGCATTCAGTTCTGGTCGCCCCATTACGGGAAGGATGTCGAGGCTTTGGAGAGGGTGCAGAAGAGGTTAACCAAGATGCTACCTGGATTAGAGGGTATGCGCTATGAGGAGAGGTTGGACAAACTTGGTTTGTTCTCTCTGGAGCGGTGGAGGCTGAGGGGAGATCTGTTAGAGATTTATAAGATTATGAAAGGCGTAGATAAGGTAGACAGCCTGTATCTTTTCCCCAGTGTTGAAATGTCTAATACCAGAGGGCATGCATTTAAGGTGAGAGGGGGTAAATTCAAAGGAGATGTGCGGGGCAAGTTTTTTAAACAGAGAGTGGTGAGTGCCTGGAATGCGCTGCCTAGGGTGGTGGTGGAGGCAAATATGATTGGGGTGTTCACAGATCGGCACATGACTGTGAGGGAAATGGTAGGATATGGACATTGTGTAGGCAGAAGGGATTAGTTTAGTTGAGCATTTTATTACAAATGTAATTGGTTCTGCACAGCATTGTGGGCTGAAGGGCCTGTTCCTGTGCTGTACTGTTCTATGTTCTATGCTCTAATCAGTGTTAACAACAGCGAGATGTTAGCTATCTTGAAACACATAAGGGTGGATAAATCCCCAAGGCCGGATGAGATCTATCCCAGAATGTTGTGGGAAACAAGTGGGGAGATTGCTGGAACCCTGTGGAGATTTTTGCACCCTCATTAACCACAGGCTAAGCACTAGTAGACTGAAGGAGAGCTAATGCTCTTCTTTTATTTAAGAAGAGCAGCAAGGATAAGCCAGGTAACTATAGGCCAGTGAGCCTTAGTAGGGAAATTATTGGAGAAAAGGTTAAAGGACAGAATTTATGTGCATTTGGAGAAGCAGGGATAGTTACTGTGTGGGGGAAATCCTTTCTTATTAATCTGACTGAGTTTTCTTGGGAGGTAACAAAGGAGATTGATGAAGGCAGGGCGATCGATGTTGTCTGTCTGGACACGTCTGTATGAATTTGACAGGACCCCACATGGTCGGCCTGACCAGAAGGCGAAGGTCCACAGGACCCCAGATGAGCCGGCAAATTGTCTGAGTGATTGGCAGCAGAGGAAGGAGGTGGAAGTCTGTGACTAGTCGTGTACCGCAGGGGTCAGTGCTGTCACATTTGCTGTTTGTGATATATTTTAATGACTTGGATGTAAACGCAGGAGGATGATGAGGAAGTTTGTGATATTGTAGACAGCAATGAAGGTGGTCTGAGGCTGCAGAGCGTCGTAGATCAGTTGGAAAGTTGACAGAGCATTGGAAGATGGAATCTAATCCAGACAACTATGAGCTGATGCCTTTTGTGAAGTAGGACACAGTAAGTGGTCGGGCACTAAGAGAGACCAAGGGGTTCCCTGAAAGTGGTAACACTGTTGATAGGGTGGTGAAGAAGCACCCTGATCACTGCGTGCCCTGCCTTATATGGTGCTTCAGGACTGGCAGCTCACCAAGGTGACCAGCTGACACCTGTGTCGGTTTGGCTGCACCTGCCAAGAAGCCAACCATTTCTACACATTCCAACACCGTAAGGGGACTGGCACAGAGACCTGGGTTTGCAAGCTCTGGGTCAGCAGAGAGGTGAGTCTGTACCACCTGCTTTAAGGACACTTATGGAGCCAAAACGAATAGGAAGACACAAGCAGGGCCAGAAACGGTGCTGAGCTGTATCCACTCTCAGACACGCTGCAGTGAACACTCTCCAGAAAACGTCGTTTCAGCCAAGACACACAGAGCAGTTCATGTCTGCTTCGAAGCCTTTGCTAACACAGCTGTAAGTCATCAAAAATAATCTCTCGTTTTGCCACAAGTAGCATCCATTTTGCAAGTTTCTGTTTTGGTGTCCATTATTTGTAACTGAGTAAGAAAGTTCATTTACCTATTGATGTCTCTGAAATAATAGAGACCTGATTGCTACAAAACTTCCTGCTTATATCCTAGTTACTGTTCACTGACAATATAGTTCATGCCGTGACATCCTGTCCTTCTACAGCTGAGGCACGTCCGATTCATGACCAGAAACCAAGGCTTTAAAAGACTTCTAAGGCTACAGATGCAGCAGAGTTCCTGAGCCAGCTGGTCTACCAGGTTCACACTAAATATCAGATGTCACCCGACATGAAATTCCTTATCGCCTTTGTTCTATTCAGCAGCTCCTTGTCAAGTGCCCCAACAAATATTGTGCTACAGGTAAGAGTACCTTCTTCATTCATGGTCAGGGTTTACAACTAGATGCATTGAAATGTTAGAAGAATTTTGTGGTTTAACTACTGAGTGTAAGTTAGTACAGGAAAAATATTTCCAAGAAGGAAAGGAAGGTTTTGTATTGTTGTTGCATATTTCAAATCCTCAAAGTCCTTCACACAACAAAGCACAATGAAGTCTTGTCACTGTTGTTGGCAGCAGGTGTCGCACTAACCTATGCCTGTCCAGCTCCCAGAGTCAGCAATGGGATAAATCAGTCGTGGAAATGGGAGAAGTGTTGGCAAAGACTTTGGGAAACTCAGCTGCTCTCCTTCGGCATGTTGTTTGCTCATTTGCGATCACTGAAGTGGACATCTGGCTCCCGTGTTCAGTATCTTATTGGAAACACAGTGGGGGGAAAGTAGGTTACATCAATCAGGCAAAGCAGCCTCATAGAAGGCTTTCCTCCTACTCTGTAACTGATTCATTTCCTGCTCACAACTCATAAAGGCCAATTTCATCCCCATTACATCCTGATATTTCTGAAAATGGGGTTGTCCTCCTCAGGACTGGTGAAGAATGTGGCTAGTCAAAAATGGAGAAAAGATCCAACAAGGACCCTGCACTGAAACTATTCGGGATGGGCTTTCCTGTCACCGGTATATCTACCTTGTCCAATAATGTGACAGGAGGGCCCATCCGGAATAGTGGTGGTGTTGTAGAGTCATACAGCACAGAAACAGGCCCTTCAGCCCATCATGTCCATGCCAACCATCAATTAATCCCGTTTACCAGTGCCTGGTCCACAGCACTCTGTACCTTGGTGAGTCACATGTTTGTTGAAGTGCTTCTTAAGTTGTTGAATCACAGAATCATACAGCACAGAAACAGGCCCTTCAGCCCATCTTGTCCATGCCGACGTGATGCCTGTCTACGCTCATCCCACCTGCCAGCATCAGGCCGTGTCCCTCTGCGCCCTTCCTTTCCAGGTACTTGTGCAAGTGCCTTTTACCCATTGTAATTGTCTCTGCTTCCTCGACCTCCTCTGGCAGTTTGTTCCAGATACCCACCAAACTCTGTGTGAAAAACATACCCCTTAGATCTCCTTTACATTTCTCCCCTCTCACCTTAAACCAGTGCTCTCTAGTGCTAGACTCCCCTGCCCTGGGATAAAGGCTCTGATTATGTATTCTATCTATGCCCCTGGCAATTTTATAAACAGGTATAAGGTTGTCCCTCAGCCTCCTATGTTCCAGTAAGAACCATCCCAGCTGATCCAATCTCTCCTTCTAACCACAGCCCTCCATTCCAGGCAACATCCTGGTGAATCTCTTCCGTAATCTCTCTATTGCTACCACATCCTTCCTGCAGTGTGATGACCAGAACTGTCCACGATGCTCCAAGTGTGGTCTAACCAATGTTTTGTACGGCTGCAACACCATGTCTGATCCTTATATTCATTGCCCTGGCCTATGAAGACAAGCATACCAAATGCTTTCTTCACTGCACTATCCACCTGTGTCACCACTTTCAGGGAGCTGTGGACTTGCACCCCAGGATCCCTCTGTACATCAACATTCATTAAGTCTCTGCCCTTTACTCCATAAGTCCTGGCAGAATTTGCATTACCTCACACTTGTCTGGATTAATTTCCATCTGCCTCTGGCTCCAGCCACCTATCCAGCTGACCGAGGTCCCACTGCATCTTTTGACAACCTCTTCACTACCTATGACTCGTGTTGATGACAAACTTACTAATCAAACCACAGACATTCTCATCCAAGTCATTGATATACATGACACACAACAAAGGTCCCAGCACTGACCCCTGCAGTACACCACTGGTCACAGACCTCCAGTCAGAGAATCATCCTCCACCACTATCCCCTGCCTCCTATTACCAAGCCAACTTGGATCCATTTTGCCAACATGCATGGATCCCTTCTGGACCATGTGTGACCTTGTCAAAAGCCTTACTGACCTCCATGTGAACCACATAAAAAGTTTAGACAGTCTCTGTCTCCACCACTCCCTCCAGCAGTGTGTTCCAGCTTCCAACCACCCTCTGGGTGAAAGATTCTCCTGATCTTTCTGAAACTTTACCCATTACCCTAAATCTGTACTTTCTAATTTTTGACACCTCTGCCATGGAGAAACGTTTCTGAGCATCTACCCTGCTTACACCCCTTGTAACTTAGTGTACCTCATTGTTTCTGGTCTGTTAAACTGGGATTGTCTTGGGTCCTTCAGAGCAAAGTAACCAGGCACCGTGCAGCTGAAGCTCAGGACCAGGATTCCAAAGGCTGGCAGGTCAGTGAGTCGACATACCAGGGGAACACTGGTGTCAACTGAGCATTCCCAGCCAACTCCTTCCATCCTAGTACAGCAAAATGGCACAGGTATCACCCTCAATACTCCCAGCAGACTTGGCAAGGTGAGATGTTCACAGCGGATTCCATTTCCTTTCTCCTACTCTTGGCAGCATCAGGCTCTCTATCCTGTTAGAGCATTGTTCACGTCGATTCTAACTCCACAACTGGTGTTAGAATTACAGCATCCCATAAACTTTACCCTCCACTCAGAGATCTTTATGGTCCAACAGCTCTCACTTCAGCTCTCCCATCACTCACTGCACACTCCTCTGCCACCAGTCCAACTCTTCATTCATGTGTTGCAGAGAACCTGCTCCACCGAAGTCCAGGGAGAGAGGGTCCCAACACGGCACACCTCCCTCCCACGTCCACCCGCGATGCTGAAGTCAGCTGGGGCCAGTGGAGTAATTCTACATCTATTAATGCTGTCCAGCCAGGCCTAACAACACAATCATATACTCCCCTTCAATGTGCTATCCTATCACCTCAAACCAGCTTCATTCCTTCCCAGGTTCACCCAGATATTTTTGTGAGTCAACAGCTGTATTAGCAGTGGAGGAGGGGTGCAGTGAAACAGCCCACATTCACCCTTTAGCCGTATTCCATCTGAGAAGGTAACAGGAAAGGTCTGAGCGAGCTGGAAGCACTGGAACGAGCCCCTCTGTCGGACTCCCAGCAATATCATTGGCTAGCGATCTGCCGGGCCCAAACCGGGAGGGACTCTGGTCCTGAGGAATTGTCAGCAGATGAGTGACTGAGCATTGGGATGTGGAGGGGTGGGAACAGGACGAAGCTGTACCTTCTCCTCCAGTGCAGACTCCTGCCCATGATTTCACTCTCACAGGACCCAGAACTCCTGGCACTCACTTCAATAGGAGCACTTCAAGAGGAATTGCAGCATTTAATGCAACTCTGGAGCCTGTAGCGCTCCTTTGCAGCAATACCTGACGGCTTTGCATTCCTTGCAGCACCAAAGCATCAGGCAGTGAACCAGCTCACTACAACAGTGACAATACTTTACAAATCCTTCATTAGGACTTTGGGATACCCGGAGGGTGTGAGAGGTGCCATCTGATTGCAAGTTATCTCTTTCCTTTACCCCGGCACTGAAATACCACAGCACACCAGCCTGGTTCTGTATGGATTCAACGCACTGCAAAATTTCCAATTTGAAGTGGTAGGGGAGCTTGAAGTACATTAAGCTGGCAGCTTAATGTCTCTGGGATTCAGAAGGAGGGGCAAACAGAAGCGAGTTTATTTTGACTGTGGCAGATTTCAGAGATCACACAGTCGTCACAGAGTTACTCACCGGGAAACTTAATTCCAAAGGACAAAACCTACAACAAATTAAAGCAACTAATGCGATGGTAAAGACCTTATCGTGCTGGAAGAAGAGTTAAAATTCTGTAGAGTTTGCAAACATAATTGCATTTCCAGCACTATTTTTACTCCTACCATCATCCTTGGCATATTGTTGGTGATTGATCATCAGTAATTGACAGTCTCTAGGCTTAATCTAGAGGAGCTATCCTTGAGGCTTCTCAAGGAATTGATAAATGAGTCATATTTCTACACTAGTTCTCCTTGAGCAGCCAGCTGGGTTTTGTCTGAAATAATTCCAAAATGCTAAATTGTTTGCAAAAGCAGACAGGACATATTTAAAACTGATGGTGGGATACTTGGCCTCCATTTTAAACATTTAGGCTTTCAACGCTTATTGATCACATCCAAGAGGTGGATGTAGGGATTGCCCAAATATTCTGAATTTCCAACTAACTTTGACAATTAAAGGAGATTTTTATATCACTTGAGGAAGTGCCAGTGAAGAGTAAGGACGGTGACACAGGATGCTGTAGTTCAGATGAAAGAGAAATGGAAAAGTTAAAATGTTGAGCCAGAAAATAGTGAAACATCGGCACATCAGGCAGCATCTGAGCCAGCAGAAAGAGGGTTAATACTTCAGGTCTTCAAATACCAAGATTTCCAGAATCTCCAGATTTTTGATTTTCAAGATAAATTGAGTTGTTTTTGCAAACTGCCAATCGCTTTAGTATGATTGAACATAACTAACACTTGCTCCATTCCTCTGTTGAAAGATTGGAGACTTTAAGTTCCCAGTGGAGAAAGTGGTGCAGTTGAAGCCACTGATGGACAGCAACACAAGCCAAGCACAGTTCTCTTCCTATACTAATGTCATTACGTTATGCAGTAGCGCTGATCTCCCTCAGGAATTTCAACCAATCTGTGGCAAGAATGATGCTCCTCACATCTTTGACACACTAAGTAAGTTTGGAACAAATGGTATGAAGCATTTTCTTTTATTTGAATAGTTAACCCTAATGAAGGGGTAATGATTCCTTTCTGTTCCATGGGTCCAAGAGTTCCCATACCACCTGATCCTCAACCCAACTGGCTACCAAGCCTTGTTAGTAACAGTCAGTGAATATTCCAGCAGGGGCTGAGCAGAGGAGAAAGGGTAATCTTCCTGGCCATGCAGGGGAGGGAGGAGAGTAACGATAGCTCTGTCATTGTGCCCCTCACTCATTTCAATCAACTCAACATGGAACGAAAACTGAGCAGGGTCCTTCCCAGATAATGTGGTACAACACTGAGAAACACACCAAACCATTGATGCAGCCCATGCTACTGATAAGAAATATGAAGATTCATTATATATATGGCACTAACAGAGTTCAACTTATAGTGTAGCTGCTGAGGAACATCTAGACTAAGAGATGAAAATGATCTGATGATATGTGCAACAAAGATTTAAACAGTTCTATGATTTCTCAAAATTTGAAGTCAGTGGGGCATCAATGTTCAACAATTTGTTTTTTTGACAGAATTCAAAGTTGCACATCAGGGAGCTGTACAGAATGCTGCTGAATATAGATTCTCCATTTTACATATCACCCAGCGTTAAGACTACACTAAACTTTCCACACATAATGGGGACTGACTTAATTTAAGACAGAGAAAATGAATTCAACTTATGGCTCCCCAACGTTCAAATCTGGACAAATCACAAAACTATTCAGTTTTAGAAAACAATGTAAAGATGCCACTGCATTGTCCCTCTAAGATCTCACCAAGTTTTGATCTCAGGTTCAAAACCAAAGCATGAAAGGCTCAGACCAAGAACTGACAAATGGGATTCTTGTAGGTGGGTGCTCGATGGTCAGCATGTGCATGGTGGGCTGAAGGGCCTGTTTTTTTTCTATATGAATCAATGACTGACAGTAAAAAATGGAAACTGAGAAAATATTAGTGAGCGCTTTCACGTTCTGTGGCTGCAGATACCCAACACTCCTCAAACAGGAGTCTCTGGGCTGATACTCTTGGTACAGCCATATCGGACATATAGAATGGGATTAGTCAGACTTGGATGAATCATTTTCTGCAGCTCTTAGCCACAGAGGCTACTTTAGGTTGCAAACACGCATTCATGGAAATCCTAGAAACCAACAGCAGAGAAGGCCATTTGGCCCATTGTGTCCATGCCAGCCAAATATCCAGTCAACTGAATTCAAGTGATTTAAGCTTAGGAGGCTCCTAAAGCAGAGTGTGGTTTGTGTACAGTATTCCTCAAAGTGGGTTTGGTGAGGTCCAGGGAGTGGCAATGGCCAGGGTAATAGGAAAAAGTTAACTCTGGCATCAGCTTGAATATGTGACTTTAGTCAAGTCAGTTCACTGATTGATGAGCGGGTGAGTAGTTTCTTTCCTGACAAATTTCTAATTTCTAATAAATTCTCAGTAAAGATGGGTGTGGCTTTGAACAAAGTGCTAGGAGTTGGAGAAAGAAGGTAGTTCTGTGCTTAGCGTCTGGTATTAAACTAAGTAATGGGACATAGGATCAAAGCTGGGAAGATGCAGCAAATCAAAAGCAGAGGCAAGGCTAGGGAGAAAGGCGTACCGGGGAAATGATAAATAACTGTGACAGAAAAGGTAAGGAGGCACAAATGTAAAAATAAATCAGTAGGCAAGGCTCAATAAAGGAATAAAATTAAAAGCCGTTTATCTGAAAACATGTTGCATTCGAAACTAACCAGATGAACTGAGAAGTCAAACAAAAATACATACAATCTGATGGCCATTACAAAGACACGGCTGCAGGATGGCATGGACTGGATCTGTACATTGCAGGGGACATTTAGGAAGTTCGGGAAGGAAGGAACAAGTGGAGGAGTGGCTCTGACGGTCTTAATGTGGTAGCGAGGAATGACCAAGTTCCAGAAACCAGGATGTAGAAGCGGTTTGGATGGAGATAAGAACTGAGCTGCTGGTGGTTCGTGCAGGTTCCTTACATCGAACGAGTATAAAGGAACAATGGCAGCTTGTTAGAACGGTGTGGCAATAAGGTCGCACATCAAAGGTCACTGTGGAAAATAGAAGCTCAACATGTTAGCATAAATGGGAAAAAGACTGGCTAACAACAAACGGATGTTCAGCATAAATGGGTCTCTTTATGGTTTGTCAGGTGCAACAAGTGGTGTGCCGTGGGGATTGGTACTGGGGCCTCAGCTTTCCACAATTTATGTGAATGACTTGAGTGAAAGCACTGAGGATTGGTTGCTGAATTTGCTGATGACACAAAGATGGACAGGAAAGCTATGAAGACAATCTGAGGAGGCTACAAAGGGAGTCTTGCTCTGTGGCTCAGAAAAGAAGGAGCCGGGGGAAGAGGAGTGTAATGGTGATAAGGGATTCCTTGGTCAGGGGGACAGACAGGAAATTCTGTGGAAAAGAATGAGATTCCCAGATGATATGTTGCCTCCCAGATGCCAGGGTCAGAGACGTCTCGGATCGAGAGCACAGCATTCTTCAGTGGGAAGGTGAGCAGCCAGAAGTCGTGGTGCACATTGGCACCAACAACATAGGTAGGGTAAAGGATGAGGTCCTGAAGAGCGAACATTGGGAGTTAGGAAGGAAGCTAAAATGCAGGACCTCAAGGATAGTAATCTCTGGATTGCTGCCTGTGCCACGCGCCGAGGAGGGAAAGAATAGAGCAGACTAATGGGTGGCTGCAGAGTTGGTGCAGGGGGCAGGGGTTCAGATTTGTGCATCATTGGGATCTCTTCTGGGGAAGGTATGACCTGTATGAAAGAGATGGGTAACACCTGAACTGGAGACGGGCCAATGTCTTGTGGGCAGGTTTGCGAGAGCTATTGGGGAGAGTTTAAACTAGTTTGGCAGGGAGATAGGAACTGAAGTGTCAGATTAGAAGATGGATCAGTTGGTGTAGAAGTAGATGCGATAATTACAGAGAAGGTGAGGAAGGATAGGCAGGGGACGGGGCATAAATGCAGTCAGTTAGATGGGTTGAAATGTGTTTACCTTCATGCAAGAAGTGTTAAGAATAAGGGGGATGAACCTAGAGCGCGGATCGGTACGTGGAATTACGACGTTGTGTCCATTACAGAGACTTGGCTGTCGCAAGGGCAGGAGTGGCTGCTTGAGGTTCCAGGGTTCAAATGTTTCAAAAGGGATAGGGAGGGAGGTAGAAGGGGTGGGTGGAGAGGGGTGGTATTGCTGATCAGGGATAGTATCACAGCTGGAGGAAGAGAGGACATTATAGAGGGATCGTCTATTGACTCAGTGTGGGTGGAATTCAGAAACAGGAAGGGAGTGATCACTCTATTGGGAGCATTCTATAGGCCCCCATTAACCACTAGGACACTGAGGAGCAGATTGGGAGGCAGATTTTGGAAAGGTGCAAAAACAACAGGGTTGTTGTCATGGGTAACTTCATATTCCCTAATATTGATTGGCACCTCCTGAGTGCAAAAGATTTAGATGCGGCAGAATTTGTTAGGTGTGTACAGGAAGGATTCCTAACACAGTATGTGGACAGGTTGACTAGAGGAGAGGCCATGCTCAATCTAGTATTAGGCAATGAACCTGGTCAGAAGACAGACCTCTCGGTGGGTGACCATTTCGGGGGTAGTGACCACAACTCCCTGACTTTTAGCATAACTATGGACAAGGATAGAAGTAGACATTATGGGAAAGTATCTAATTGGGGGAGGGCAAATTAGGCTGGAACTTGTGGAGCATAAACTAGTAACAGATGTTCTCTGGTAAATGCATCGCAGAAATGTGGAGGTTGTTTAGGGGCTATTTACATGGGGTTCAAAATAGGTTTGTCCCGCTGAAACAAGGATGGTAGGGTGAAGGGACCCTGGTTAACAAGAGAGGTGGAAGGGTTAGTCAAGAGGAAGCGTATTTTAGTCTTAGGAAGCAAAAATCAGACAGGGTTCTTGAGAGTTATAAGGTAGACAGGAAGGAGCTTAAGAAGGGACAAGGTTGACAAGGCTCCCCATGGTAGGCTCATTCAGAAAGTCATGATCATGAAAGTCATGAAAGTCATTCAGAAACTTGGTACGAGTGACAATAATAAACAAGGAGCAATCCCAATACTAATGAGTTATGGGATCCATGAAAACTTGGCTGTGTGGATTCGAAATTGGCTTGCCCACAGAAGCCAGAGGCTGGTTGTAGAAGGGGAGTACTCGACCTGGAGGTCGGTGACTAGGGGTGTTCTGCAGGGATCTGTTCTGGGACCCTGCTCTTTGTGATTTTTATAAATGACTTGGATGAAGAAGTGGGGGGATGGGTTGGTAAATATGCAAATGACATGAAGGTTGGTGGTGTAGTAGACAGTGCAGAAGGTTGTCATAGGCTGAAATGGGATTTAGACAGGAGGCAGAGGTGAGTAGAGAAGTGTCAGATGGATTTCAATCCAGAGAATTGTGAAGTGATACACTTTGGAAGAATGAACTTGAAGGCAGAGTATATGGTTGATGACAAGATCCTTAACAGTGTGGAGGAACAGAGTGATCTTGGGGTCCAAGTACATAGATCCCTCAAAGTTGCCACACAAGTTTGTAGGGTGGTTAAGAAAGCGTATGGTGTGCTGGCCTTCATTAGCCTGGGGATTTAGTTCAAGAGCCAAGAGATAATGTTGCAGCTCTATAAGACCCTGGTTGGACCACACTTGGAATATTGTGTTCAGTTCAGTACACAGCATTATAGGAAGGATGTGGAAGCTTTGGAGAGGGTACAGAAGAGCTTTATAAGGGCACTGCCTGGATTGGAGAGCATGTCTTATGAGGAGAGGTTGAGCGAGCTGGGGCTTTTCTCTTTGGAGTAAAAGAGGATGAGAAGAGACTTGATAGAGGTGTATAAGATTACGAGAGGCATAGACAGAGTGGACAGCCAGCACCTTTTCCCCAGGGCGGATACTAGAGGTCACCCATTTAAGATGCATGGAGGAAAGTTCAGGAGGGATGTCAGAGGTGGTTTTTTTACACAGAGAGTGGTGGGTGCCTGGAACGCACTGCTGGGGTGGTGGTAGGGGCCAATATGATGGAGTCATTTAAGAGACCATTAGCTAGGCACATGGATGAAAGAAAAATAGAGGGTTATGGGAGGTGAAGTGGAGAGGGGGAGAGATTGATAGATAGGCCTGTACTGTGCTGTAATGTTCTATGTTCTATGTAGATTAGAAGCAATAGAGTAGTACTTGGAATGGGCGGGGTGTTTATGAGGAAAGGTTGGACAGGCTGGGGTTGTATCAGCTGCAGTTTAGAGGAGTGAGAATGATTCTGAGGGGTCTTCATGGAGTGGGTGTGAATGTTTCAACTTGTGGGAGGATCTAGAACTCGGGGTCACTGTTTAAAAAAATGGTTATGAGTCTTTGGAACTTTCTTCCTCAAAGGGTGGTCACCTGCAGAGCCTTTGACATTTTTGAGGCAAAGATAGATGGATTCTTGATAAGCAAGAGGATAAAAGTTTCCTGGGAATGTAGAGCTGAGGTTACAATCGGATCATCTATGATCCTATGGAGTACCAGGGCAGGCTGAGGAGCTGAGTGACCTACTCCTGCTTTTACAGTCATAGAGCAATACAGCACTTCGGCCCAACCAGGCCATGCAAACCATGGTGCCCAACCAGCTAGTCCCAATTTCCTGCATTCGGCTCACATCCCTCTAAGCCCCGCCCCTCCATATACCTATCCAATTGCTTCTTAAATAATACTATTATACCTGCCTCAGCCACTTCCTCTGGCAGCTCGTTCCATATACTTACCACCCTATGCGCGAAAAAGTTGCCCTTCAAGTCCTTTTTAAATCTTTCCCCCTCACCCTAATCCTATGCTCCCTAGTGTTGGACACCCCTACCCTGGGGAAAAGACTGTTACCGTCCACCTTACTGATGCCTCTCATAATTTTAAACACTTCCATTCAACCGTCCTTCATTCTCCTACACTCCAGAGAATAAAGACCCAGCCTGGCCAACCTCTCCCTGTAACTCAGGCCCTCGAGTCCTGGCAACATCCTCGTAAATCATTTCTGCACTCTTTCCAGTTTAACTACATCTTTCCTATAACAGGATGACCAACACTGTCCACAGTGCTCCAAGTGCAGCATCACTGCAACATAATGTCCAAACATTTGTACTCAGTGCCCTGACTGATGAAGGCCAGCGTGCTAAACACCTTTTTCACCACCCTGTCTACCTGTGATGCTGCTTTCAACAAACTTTGCACTTGTACTCCTAGGTCTCTCTGTTCCATTACACCCCCTAGTGCCCTACCATTCATAGTACAAGTCCTACGCTGGTTTGACTTTCCAAAATGCATCACTTCACACTTATCTGTATTGAACTCCATTTGCCACTCCTCGGTCCACTTCCTGAACTGATCAAGATCCCCCTGTAATCTACAATAACCTTCTTCACTATCAGCAACACCTCCTAATTTTGTGTCATCTGCAAACTTACTGATCAAGCCTTGTGCATTTGCATCCAAATCATTCATATAAATAACAAATAACAAGAGTCCCAACACCGACCCCTGCGGCACACCACTAGTTACCGGCCTCCATTCCGAGAAACTCCCTTCAACCACCACCCTCTGATTCCTACCTCTGAGCCAATTTTGAATCCACCTAACTAGCTCTCCCTCGATTCCACAGGACTGAACCTTCCAGACCAGCCTGCCATGCGGAACCTTGTCGAAGGCCTTGTTGGTCCAATTGGACGCATTCACTGCCCTACCCTCATCTACCCTTTGGTTTCCTTTTCAAGAAACTCTAAAAGGTTCATCAAACATGACTTCTCACACACAAAGCCATGATGACTCCTCCCAATCAGACTCTGTCTATCCAAAAGACTTGTAGATCCTGTCCCTCAGAATTCCCTTCAGTAACGTCCCCACCACTGACATCAGGCCGACCAGCCTGTAGTTCCCTGCCTTGTCCTTGCTGCCCTCCTTAAACAACGGAACAACATCAGCCACCTTCCAGTCTTTGGGAACTTCACCAGTGACTAACGATGAAGCAAATATCTCCGCAAAGGCCTCCGCAATTTCTTCTCTGGCCTCGCACAGAGTCCGAGGATGCACTCAGTCAGGCCCCGGGGATTCATCCACCTTAATGTGTTGTAAGGCTGCAAATACCTCCTCCCTGGTAATACAAATGTTCTTCAAAACATCTCCACTTGTTTCCTTTATCTCTTGAGTAACCATAAATTCTCTGACCCTGCTGATCTCTCAGGAGACTGACTCTCTCCCTAGACACCCTTTTACTCTTTATATAGCTATAGAACCTCTTGGGATTTTCCTCAACCTTACCTTACCTGCCAGATCCATCTAATACCCTCTCTTTTCCCTCCTGATTTCCCTTTTAAAAGTATTCTTCATCTTTTTATAGTCATCAAAGGATTCACTTGTCTCCAACCTCCTAAACCCAATGTGTACTTCCTTCTTTTTCTTGACCAGAGCCTCAATATCTCTCATCAGCCAGGGTTCCCTAAACTTGCCAGGTTCACCCTTCACCCTAACAGGAACATGCTGCCCCTGGACTCCTGATATCACACTCTTAACAGCCTCCCACTTGCAATTCGTTCCTTTCCCTTCACACAGGCTCTCCTAATCGACCTCTGCTAGATCCTGCCTCACTCCCCCAAAATTAGCCCTGCTCCAGTTTGGGACCCTGACCTGTGGACCTGTCCGATCCTTTTCCATCACTATCTTAATATTATTCAATTTTAAATAAATTGTTGTATTTGTGAAATTGTGAAAATGTCATTCAATATTAAATGAGGTAGAAGCAGGTTCTGAAAAATGTAAATGTTTAGTTTATGTTCAGTACAACAAAGATTTAAAAATGTCCTGATGCAGATCTCCATCCGAAACATTGGCAATTCCTCCCCACCCCCCCAGAGATGCTGCTCAATCCCCTGGGTTCCTCCAGCAGACTGTTTGTTGCCGTAGATTTCAAAAGTCTCCTGACATAAATGGTGCTTTCTGAAAATGACTGTAGTTGGCTTCACCACATACAGATTGCTGGGGGTGACATATAGAGTGCTGACTGTGGATATAGCAATCCCACCCACCTTCCAGTCCTGGGCACAGGATGTGTCAATGATGTAGTATTGAAAAGGAGTCATGATCCTTTGTACCAAGGTCTCTGGGTCAGACATGTCTGCAAATATTGTCATCCGGAATTCTACACACACCTCAGGTCTGGCCTCAGGATGCAGTGCTGACTGAGAATGAGATGTTTGAAAAGTGATCAGCATCATGTCTCAAGATTTCCCAATGGACTTCAAGACCAATTAAATATCGTCAGTGTCCTGTCATTAATTCTTATTTTTTGTTTGTGAGATGAGGGTGTGGTTGGCATTTGCTGCCCATTTCTAGAATCAGTTGGAGCCCCCAATTTATCAGATTACAGTGGGATTTTGATTTTGTTCAACTGAGTCAATGGGCTGAGGAATGGCAGATGGACTTTAATTCAGATAAATGTGAAGTGTTGCATTTTGGTAAGACAAACCAGGGCAGGACTTGCACAGTAAATGGTGGGACCCTAGGGAATGTTGCTGAGGTGGAGGTACATAGTTTCTTGAAAATGGCGACACAGTTAGACAGGGTAGTGAAGAAGCCATTTGACAAACTTGCCTTTGTCAGTCAGGATAATAAGTATAGGGGTTAGGACATCATGTTACAGCTGTACAAGGTGTTGATAAGGCCACATTCAGAGTGCTGCATACTGTTCTGGTCATCCTGCTATAGGAAGGATGTCATTAAACCGGAAAGGATGCAAAAAAGATTTACAACGACGTTACAGGGACTAAAGGGTTTGAGTTATAAGGAGGGGTTGGATAGGCTGGGACTGTTTTCCTTGGAGTGAGCTTATAGAGGCTTATAAAATCATGAGGAGCATAGGTGAATAGCCACAGTCTTTTCCTCAGGGTAGGAGAGTCCAAAACTAGAGTACATAGGTTTAAGGTAAGAGGGGAAAGATTAAAAAGTGACCTGAGGGGCAACTTTTTCACACAGAGGATGGTGAGAATAAGGAGCGAACTGCTAGAGGAAGTGGTAGAGGAAGGTACAATTACGACATTTAAAAGACATTTGGACAGTTACGTGGATAAGAAAGGTTTAGCGGGATATGGGTCAAGCGTAGGTAAATGGGACTAGCTCAGTTAGGCAAATTGGTCAGCATAAACCAGTTGGGCCAAAGGGTCTGTTTCTGTGCTGTATGACCCTCTGACTCTGTGACAGGAGTGGTTCCTTCCATTATTGGATGCTGATCATCTAATATCACCAACAGCAGCCTTTATGTCCATCTTTTAACTTGAATTGAGTTCAAATTCTCAAACGTGGACCATTGTTGCGAGAAACATAATAGCCAGGAATTTTCTCAAGAAGCTGGGAAACCTTTTAAGTCTCACAACAACAACTTTTATTTCTATAACTTCCCCAACATTGTAAGTCAGCTGAAACGGTGACTCTGAGCCACATAAGTAGTTATTAGGACAGGGGATGAAAGGGGTCCAGGGGACAGGACGTACCATGAATTGGACAGGTGGCACACAGGCTGCAGCGGGCTGACCTGCTATGTGGAAGAGGTGGTAGAGGAGGAGAGAGGGGGCAGAGATTGGGGAGGGAATTCGATACCCAGCCTGACGAAGGCACTGACATTAATGTGAAGCGAATAACACTCACATGCACAAGAGGCCGGAACTACAGGAGCACAGAGGTCTCAGTGACTGTAGATGGACAACCTTTCATGTTCATCCATATTCTAACGACCGCCATTGACCGTAAACTGCCATGCTGGTGGTGGTAGGGATTGTATTATTGCTGTTAACCAAATGTACATTATTTTCACTTCATGATGAAGAAATTAATAGTGAAATCTTTTTACAAGGTTGAACAACGTGGGTAAAGAGATGGTGTTGAGTAACAGGGTTTGAGTCAGAGAAAGGCTAAATAACAGTATTTTTTAGGCAGTACCTAGTTTGTGTTTTTAAATTCCTTTACATGGTAGGAGGAATGGAAGATTGAGGAAGTTAGGCCAGTCTGTAGTTTCAAAGTCTTTGTAAGGGTCAAATGGGAATGGCTTGGATGGGAATCATGGTTGGCATGGACAAGTTGGGCCAAAGGGCCTGTTTCCATGCTGTATGACTCTGACTCTGACTCTGACATAGAAGGAGGCTATTTGGTCTATTGAGTCCATGCCAGCCCTCAGAGCAGTTCTATTGTAAGCACTTCTGCTCTTATTTCCCTGTGCCATGAATTCTCCCTGACATGCCCATCAACACCACCCTGAGTAGCCCACCACCCACCTACTCAAAGGCTAATTTAAAGTAGCCAATTAACCTACCAACCAGCATGTTTTGGGAAGTGGGAGGAAACTGAACCCCCCAAGTGGTCACAGAGAGAACATGCAAACTCGGGACAGCAGCACCGGAGGTCAGAATCAAATCCAGAAGGCCGGAGCTGTAACACAGCTGAACTACCTCTGGTTGGGAGGGATGAGGGACTTGAAGGAAATGATGTCTCCAATGACAGGTAATTCTCCTTCACTGAAGTTCTATAATCCCTCTTCCACAGTCTCCAATTATCAGTTCTGATTTTGCATTTCTTGCTTTTGCTTTGCAGTCCTGTTAGTTAGGATTGATTTGTTTAACTTGTTGGTCACTGTCTTGGGGTCTTTATAAACTACATTTGTGAGGTTAAAATGCAAAATTAATAATAGAATTATTAATATGAATATTAATTACTTGATTAGAAGATTTGAAAATTGAGATAGCCACTGACCAGTATTTAACTTATCCTTTCTTTCTAGATAACATTGCAGCTTACCCATATCCCTGCATGATCTGTGCCTACGCCTTCTGCACCGGCTGTGATTGATCCCAGTCTTGGGAAATTGGTGACACATGTAAAATATTCTGTAAGATTTGGTTACTTTGGTTGCATCATTTTTCCCCACTGAATTCGATCCAAAAGGGAAACGTCATGTAGCATCTGTCATTAGTACATTTGTGCCACTGGTTTTGGAACTTGGAACTTTTAGTTCCAATTTTAAACAGTCAATAAATATGGATTTTATTCAGTACTGTAATTAACATTTGGGCAATCCTGTAATGTGCATAAATGTGACTGACTTTATTGATCAATTCTCCTCCTCAATGGTTTGCTGCACGTCAGTCTCTCCAGTGCCTTGAGGTATCTGCTGTAGGTGGTCCAAGTCTCAGAAGCTTTCATGGATCACTGCTTCCTGTCAGACCATGCGCTTTGTGCGAGTTCTGAGGCCTTGATCTTCCACTGCCCTTTTCCTCCATCAGCCAAAGCTTGTGTTGGTGCAGTGAAGGCCGGATCTGTCTTCGCTGAGGGGTGGCACGGTAACGTAGCAGTTAGCGCGACGCTATTACAGCGCCAGCAATCGGGGTTCGATTCCCGTCGCTGTCTGTAAGGAGTTTGTACATTCTCCTGTGTCTGCGTGGGTTTCCTCCGGGTGCTCCGGTTTCCTCCCACATTGCAAAGACGTACAGGTAGGTTAATTTGGTTTAAAATGGGCGGCGCGGACTCGTTGGGCCGGAAGGGCCTGTTACCATGCTGTAAATAAAATTTTTAAAAAAATTATGATGGCCCATATTTTCCAGTGTCTCACCTTTATGATAGGAGGGTGTTAAATGAAGGTGATTGAAGACATGTCATTGAAGTAGAAGGAAGCCTCGGTGTGAGGTGGGAGCAGAGTGGTGTAAACAGATGCAGGGAAGCAACGTGGTGACAAATGCAGCGTGAATGTGAATGGCCCTTTAACTGGAGTGGTGTCAGGCAAACTGGGTTAGGGAAAGCTGATTGTTCTGTGAGTCAACAAGAACTGTTGTTTTCCAGGCCAGAGAGGTTGAGTTTAAGAGCCGCGAGGTGATGATGCAGCTTTACAAAACTCTAGTTAGGCCACACTTAGAGTACTGTGTTCAGTTCTGGTCGCCTCATTATAGGAAGGATGTGGAGGCGTTGGAGAGGGTGCAGAGGAGATTTACCAGGATGCTTCCTGGATTAGAGAGTATTGAACACGAGGAGAGGCTTAAGGTGCTAGGGCTTTATTCACTGGAAAGGAGGAGGATGAGAGGAGACATGATAGAGGTATATAAAATATTGAGAGGAATAGATAGAGTAGACAGTCAGTGCCTCCTTCCCAGGGCACCAATGCTCAAGACGAGAGGTCATGGCTTTAAGGTTATGGGTGGGAGGTTCAGGGGAGATGTCAGGGGGAGGTTTTTTCACCCAGAGAGTCGTTGGTGCATGGAATGCACTGCCTGGGGTGGTGGTGGAGGCAGATACATTGCACAGGTTCAAGATTTTGTTGGATAGGCATATGGAGGAGTGTGGGATGGGGGGATATGTGGGAGGAAGGGGTTAGGTAGTGTGAGGGTGGTTTGATGGACGGCACAACATGGTTGGCAGAAGGGCCTGTTTTGTGCTGTATGGTTCTATGGTTCTATGGAAAATCCTATTGGGAAGAAAATAAAGCGGGTTTTGCACTATCCCCGAGACCTCTGGTGCCATCTCACCTACAACTGGGTTCCTGAGCTGACGAAAATTCTGACGGACGGTTAGAAAGGAAAGTGACTTTGCCTCACTGTGGGATGGCTCCATTGTCAGCCGGTTTTCTAGGTTCATGTCTCTTGGTTTAGCCCTCCCATGACATGCACCAAACACACCACAGCCAGTAGCCCACCCTCACCCATCCGTTCTTTCCGGGACGATGGCCTGGAATCCAGGGACGGTGTCTCCACCTAAATCCACATCCCTAGAGCAACCCCTTGGAGCTGGAACTGATTTCCGCTGACCCACCTTCCGTGCTGTTCCTGACCTCGGCTCTTTCCTCACATCTCTTTTCCTCGTTCTCTTGCCATTTCAGGCCATTCTCTCCAGTCACCTTCCCTTCCCATCATCCCGCCTTGCTTGGCCTCTGGGGGAGCCCACTGATCACTTCCTTCTCCTTCCTTCGAGGCAACAGCTGCCCATCTGCCCTTCCCACCAGCACTCCTGCTGGAGTCTCACCTCCTCCCCAGCTCCTCATACAGCCACAGAAGCAGGCCCTTCAGCCCATCGAGTCTGCACCAGTTATACTAATCCTGCACTAATCCCATTCCCTCAGCTCTCCCTAGATTCTCCCACTCCACCGCACACTAGAGGGAATTTACAGTGGCTAATTAACTGACCAACCTGCACACCTTTTGAAATGTGGGAGGAAATGGAGTACCTGGGGAAATGTACATGGTCATAGGGAGACCCCACACAGACAATACCCCAGGGGGGGATCGAACCCAGGTCGCTGGAGCTACCTGCTGCCCCAGTGCTCCAACACCGCGTCATCGACCATCCCTCCAGAACATCTGTCTACCATGTCAAAGGTTTTCAAACCATGACCTTATTGGTGGATGATTGTGTAATGACCTCTTGGGATAGAAATTAGATAGGATAAGATAAGATGTCTTTATTAGTCACATGTACATCGAAACACACAGTGAAATGCATCTTTTGCGTAGAGTGTTCTGGGGGCAGCCCGCAAGTGTCGCCACGTTTCTGGCGCCAACATAGCACGCCCACAACTTCTTAACCCGTATGTCTTTGGAATGTGGGAGGAAACCAGAGCACCCGGAGGAAACCCACGCAGACACGGGGAGAACATAAAACTCCTTACAGGCAGTGGCCGGAATTGAACCTGGGTCACTGGCGCTGTAATAGCGTTACACTAACCACTACACTACCGTGCCTGCCCAAACTCAAACTACGGTGGTGCTGTTTGTGAAGTGTTTGGTGTAAAAGGGTAACTGTTGGTTTAAGGCAGTCACCTCCAGATGTACAATGTCAGACATTTGGAACATTCCTTGTTTCTAGACGCAGTCTGAAGGGTCTGTGGACTAAACAGTCATGTTCCTCTGGGCCACTGGGTTCTGATGAAACCTTGCTCTGAACAACCAGGGAGCCTAGAGACCACGGATTGCAAAGTGGACCTCATCCCCTCCTGGTTCTTCATGTCTGCTGCCCTCAGCACCACCCTCACCTCACGGGCTTTACCTGCCCAGCTTCATTCAGTGATATTCAGACTCCAATTACACGTTCTACTTCCCCACACAGCCCACCCTGGAGCCAACAAGGGCCCAACCCCCATCCCACCTCTGAGCTCTCCCTGGGTGATGGAAGAAGGCTGCTTCCTCTTTGCCAACAGGCAACTTCCCCATACTGGGAATGAGTCCGGTGAATCCAGACAGCACTGATTCAAGGTCCTTCCTTGGAATGGCAACCAAAACTGTGACAGTGGACCCTGTGTGGTCTCACTGTGTATGGTATTGTTATTGGTATTGGTTTATTATTGTCACTTGTACCGAGGTACAGTGAAATACTTGTTTTGTGTACCGATCGTACAGATCAACTCGTTTCACAGTGCAGTTACATTGAGTTAGTACAGAATGCATTGAGGTAATACAGGTAAAAACAATAACAGTACAGAGTAAAGTGTCACAGCTGCAGAGAAAATGCAGTGCAATAAGGTGCAAGGTCACAACAAGGTAGATCATGAGGTCAGAGTCCATCTCATCGTATAAGGCAACCGTTCAATAGTCTTATCACAGTGGGATAGAAGCTGTCCTTAAGCCTGGTGGTACGTGCCCTCAGGCTCCTGTATCTTCTACCCAATGGAAGAGGAGAGAAGAGAGAATGTCCCGGGCGGGTGGGGACTTTGATTATGCTGGCTGCTTCACCAAGTGGCAAGAGGTAAAGACAGAGTCCAAGGAGGGGAGGCTGGTGTCCATGACTGGGCTGTGTCCACAACTCTCTGCAGTTTCTTGAGGCCCTGGGCAGAGCAGTTGCTGTACCAAGCCAGGATGCATCCAGATAGGACGCTTTCTATGGTGCATTGATAAAAGTTGGTGAGTGTCAAAGGGGACAGACCAAATTTCTTTGGCCTCCTGAGGAAGTAGAGGCACTGCTGAGCTTTCTTGGCCGTGGCATCTACGTGATTTGACCAGAATAGGCGTTTGGTGATGTTCACTCCCAGGAACTTGAAGCTCTCAACCCTCTCAACCTCAGCACCATTGATGTAGACAGGTACATGTGCACTGCGCCATTTTCCTGAAGTCAATGACCAGCTCTTTATTAGCCAAGGCTGTCAAGGGACAGCAAGGCTTCCTTACTCCTCACTCCAAACCTCCTGCGATAAAGTCCACATGACACTGGCCTTCCCAGATATTGTCCCTTTGGGGAGAGAAGGAGTGGTGGGGTGTGGAGAGGAGGGGGCTATATCTTCTTGAGGTTAGAAGAATGAGAGGTGGTCTGAGATTCTGTGACTGACTGGCAGGATACATGCAGAAAGAGTGCTTCCTCTTGGTGGGAGTCTCATGATAAGGGAATGGACACCAGGGACTGAATTGAAAAAAATGACTGATCTTTGGAGATTTCAGCTCCAGGGCTGTGGAGGCTGAGCTGTGTTTATTCGAAGCGAGATCACTGTATCTGTGTGCTGATTTCCTGTTCACACAGATCCCTCTCAGCAACAATGTTTAATCGCTTCACAATACTTGAAGTAATTTGGCTTCCCTATTCTTCCCACCAAAATGAATCCCTTCACGTTTTCCCACTTGTCATTCCCCAGTTGCCAGCTTCTCAGCCGTCCTCAGTCTGCCCCTGCCCTCTGCACCATCTCTGTGCCCTCCTTACAACTTACCTTCCTCCTGGCCTTCTGCCCCAGCACACTTGGCCACACTGCTCTCGAGCCTCTTACTCGACTATTAGAATAACTAGTAGGTAGCTGGGGCTTTTTGGCTTTACTCTAGTGTTTTTAATTATTTCTACTTGCTTAAAAGGGTATTTAATTTACCACATTTTAATATTTTTAATACAAGCAACCCCCGAGGGGGTTGTGTTCCTAGAAGACTATCCATATTGTGATTTTCTGTGAAGCAAAGCCACATCATCTGTTTATGCATCAAAACATGTGGGGTGAAAATAAAATAATTGACACCTAAATTCTGTCAGCGAATTTTTATTCCCAATCTCAGATCTTTTTGGTAGAGATTTGTGAATTCCATGAGGGTGAATTTCTGTTACCTGAGCTGCTGTAATGCAGTGGTCAACTGTCTTTGCTATAATTTTGTAAAATTCTGTCTGCCAGCTTCACCAATTTCTAACTGTCTCTGAATGTTGTGGAATGGAACACATTCCATGTAGCTGAGGTTCTCCAGAACTGCACAGGGACTGGACTTTGGATTAAATTTGTGTAAAAATACTTCAAGCTGTGTTGAATAATTCAGTTAAAAGCACTGTGAATACACACAGATCCATGTGGAGATATCATTCACTGAAGCCGTTGATCTTATCTACTTTCTGGTGCACTCTGAGAATGATGAAAGTAACCCTCTCTATATGCAGCACCAGCGAACTTTCCCAATGTAAATATTGGAGGTAAGTGACACTTGATGAACACTGGACGAGAGAAGTGTGGTGGGGAGAGGTCCCCAGAGGCTGGAGCTAGCTCAGTTGTGGAACAATGGAGGAGAACAAGGATGATAAAACATTAACCTTACAACTGCGGTGGATGTTTGTGACTTTAGGTAAGCTTGACTTGGTCCGAGCTTCTTTTTACACGGAATGTACACTATAGACACAAATGTGATTTCTCTGGTGAATATCCTCCTTCCCTAACTGATCCTATCCGATCATTGTGAGAACCTCTTCCTGTTGTTATCTCACTCCTGCACTTATCAAGTTTCCATTTAAAGCATTTGTTAAAGGCTGGATGTGAGGACAATGATTGAGAGAGCTGGAATGGAGATAATTGGTTAATTGCCCTGTCAATCAAGCTGGTGACCTGCTTGAGTTATAAGGGGAGACTGGAGAGGCTGGGAGTTATTCCCTGGAGCACAGGAGGCTGATGGGTGACCTTATAGAGGTGTATAAAATCATGAGGTGTGTAGGTAAGGTCTTTTGGCCAAGATAGGGGAGTCTAAAACTAGACAGCATAGGGCTAAGGTGAGAGGGGAAAGATTTAGAAGGGAACCTGAGGAGCAACTTTTTACACAGAGGACAGTGGGTATGTTGAACGAGCTGCCAGAGGAAGTGGTAGATAGGTAGATAGATGGATGGATAGATAGATAGATAGATAGATAGATAGATAGATAGATAGATAGATAGATAGATAGATAGATAGATAGATAGATAGATAGATAGATAGATAGATAGATAGATAGATAGATATTAGTGACATGTACATTGAAGCACACAGTGAAGTGCGCCTTTTTGCATTACTGAGAGTGTTCTGGGGGCAGCCTGCAAGTGTCGCCACACTTCCGGCGCCAACGTAGCATGCCCACAACTTCCTAACCCGTATGTCTTTGGAATGTGGGAGGAAACCGGAGCACCTGGAGGAAACCCACGCAGGCACACGGGGAGAACTTACAAACTCCTTACAGTCAGCGGTGGGTATTGAACCCAGGTCGCTGGCGCTGTAATAGTGTTACACTAACCGCTACACTACCATAGAGGCGGGTATAATTACAATGTTAATAAGACACTTGGACAGGTACATGGATAGGAGAGGTTTAGAGGGAAATGGACCAAAAGTGGGAAGGTGGGATGAGCTTAGATGGGAATCTTGGTCAGCATGGACCAGTTGGGCTGAATGGCCTGTTTCTGTGCCTTATAACCATATGACTGCTGTAAGTGACTGAGACTGATTTTGCCCAAGTAATAGGCAGCCTCATCAATCACAAACGATTTTCTAAACTTACTCAAATGTGAATACGGGTGACCCCTGAGCTACAGGAGGGATGGTGTTCCCAGAAAACTGTCCGTATCACCACTTTCTGTAATCACGTCATCTGTGCATGCGCCAAGAAATGCGAGCTGAAAATAAAATAAAAGCTGACACATAAATTCTGGGACAGCAGATTTTAGTCCCTACATCAGATACTTTGATAGTGATTTGTGAATTCCGTAGGGGTGAATTCCCATTCCCCGAACTGATGTAAGGCGACAGTTGCCAGGAAGGTGGAGAGATGATGTCTTACCACCAGGTGGCAATGGAGGGCTTAACCAGGAGCACTGCAGGAAATAAAATGGGTGTTGGGGAGAGTCTGGTTCAGGTGCAGGTGGCCCTGGAAAAATCACTGCCACCAGCCTAACTGACTGAACACCATATCACTTGGACAGGTAAATGATAACAGCAGAGAAATTATATTAGAAAACACAAGCATTGTGGGTACACCATTCAAGTTCTATGAAAATCTTTCCACGTTTCCTTTATTGCAAAGTCTGTCATCTCTTTTCCGCGTCCAACGCATGCTGGAGCACATGGAGACACATGGGCAAGGACACAAGAACACAGGAGCAGGAGTAGCTTCTCAACCCTGTCCACCATTCAATATGATCATGGCTGATCTGCTCCAGGCCTCATCTCCCTCCCTGTGCCAGATCCTCACAGCCCTGTCCTCCCTTATATCCTCGCCAGATCTTCCAAAAATGTACCTCCCTCTGTACGCACCCCCAGTTATCCAGCCTCCACAGCCCTCTGGGGTAGAGTACGAGAGACTCACCACTCTCTGTGCCCTTACCTTGCAATTCTGTCCCCTTGTTCAAGGGTCTCCCACTAGTGAAAGAGCCTCAGCATCTCCCTGTCATGTCCCTTAGGATCTTATGGCCCTCATTATTATAAACTCCAAAGAATAAAGTCATAGAGTCATCGAGTAATACAGGACTCCTGGGATTAACATCCAGTCTTCAGATGAGTAGATAGCTATTGTGGTTTAGACCCTGAATCCACCTTTATAGATTTCCTAATCACACCTGATTGTCCTGGAGTCGGGTATGTAGAATGGGCACACACACTTCTGATGGTGAGCACAGAAGAGAGAGAGTGTAGGTTCGGTGATGTGGCATTTGAGGCCACAGTAGAGAAGATAATGGGGGCACTGGCGTCCCCTAACCTCAGAGAGAGGGCAGGCTGTGACCATGGCTGGGAGGAGGTCACTCTGAAGTGACGGACTTGCCCTGAGGGTCACAAGAAATCTCAAAACTCAACAGACATCCTGTCCCTCAGTAACACCGTCATGCACCATCTAACTATACAACAACATTGACATGCCTCAGGCTATTTCATTCCCCAACCTTTCCCATTACCTTCCCTAGAGGAATATGGCCATTCCAGTTTCCTTACAGAGACATGACGATTAAGTATACAATATGGCAAAGATTAGTGGGAAGCCAGAGGACTGGGAAGCCTTTAAAAGTGAACAGAGGACAACTAAAAATGCTGTAAGGGAGGACAAGGTGAAATATGAGGGTAAACTAGCCAATAATATAAAAGAAGATTCCAAAAGTTTTTTCCTCAATGATTATCGTCCAATAGCACTCACATCTACTGTGCTGAAGTGCTTTGAGAGGTTGGTCATGGCTAGAATTAACTCCTGCCTGAGCTAGGACCTGAACCCGCTGCAATTTGCCTACCAACAGGTCCACAGCGGACGTAATCTCACTGGCTCTCCACTCTGCTTTGAAGCACCCAGACAACTGCAAAACATATGTCAGGCTGCAGTTTATCGATTACAGCTCTGCATTCAAAACCATCATCCCCTCAGTATTAATCAACAAGCTTCAAAACCTGGGCCTCTGTACCTCCCCCTGCAACTGGATCCTCAACTTCCTTATAAGGAGATCACAGTCAGTGCAGAGGGCACAGGAGTGAGATAGATCAGCTGGCTGAGTGGTGTCACAACAACCTCACACTCAACATCGGCAAGACCAAGGAACTGATTGTGGACTTCAGGAAGGGGAAGTAGGGAGAACACACACCAGTCCTCATTGAGGGGTCAGCGGTGGAAAGGGTGAGCAGCTTCAAGTTCCTGGGTGTCAGCATCTCAGAGGATCTATTCTGGGCCCAACACATTGATGCAATCATGAAGAAGGCACGCCAGTGGCTCTACTTCATTTGGAGTTTGAGGAGATTTGGTCTGTCACCAAAGACTCGTGAAAATTTCTATAGACGTATGGTGGAGAGCATTCTGACTGGTTACATCACCTCCTGGTATGGAGGCTCCAATGCACAGGATCACAAGAGGCTGCAGAGGGTTGTAGACTCAGCCAGCTCCACCACGGGCACAACCCTCCCCACCATCGAGGACATCTTCAAGAGGCGGTGCCTCAGGAAGGCAGCATCCATCATTAAGGACCCTCAACATCCAGAACATGCTCTCTTCTCGTTACTACCATTGGGAAGGAGGTACAGGAGCCTGAAGACTGACACTCAACAATTCAGGAACAGCTTCTTCCTCTCCACCATCAAATTTCTGAATGGTCCTTGAACACTACCTTGTTATTCTTTTTTAGCACTATTATATTTATTTTGTCATTTATAGTACTTGCACTGTCCTGCTGCCGCAAAACAACTAATTTCACAACATATGTCAGTCATAATGAATCTGATTCTGATTCTGATTCTGAAAGGGTAAGAGAGAGGCTAGAGTGGACATTGGACGGCTTGAAAGTGATGCTGGAGGAATAGTAATGGGGAACGGGAAAATAGCAGAGGAGCTAACTAAGTATCCAGCATCACTCTTCACAGTGGATGGCACCAGTAACATGTCAGAAATTCATGAGAGCCAGGGAGCAGAAGTAAGTGTAGTTGCTGTTACTAAGGAGTAGGTGCCGGCGAAGCTGAAAAGCCTGAAGGTGGAAAAATAAACTGGACCAGACGGACTGCACCCTACGATTCTGAAGGAGGCAGCTGAAGAGAATATGGAGGCATCAGTAGTGATCTTTCAAGAACCACTGGAGTCAGGGATGGTCCCAGAGGACTGGAAAATTGCAAATGTGACACCCCTGTTTAAGGGAGGGAGGCTAAAGACAGGAAAGCCTGACCTCTGTGGTTGGTAAGATTCTAGAGTCCATTGTTAAGGATAAAGTTCTGGGGTACTTGAAAGCACATGATAAAATAGGCCAAAGTCAGCATGGTTTCCTTAAAGGGAAATCTTGCCTGACAAATCTGGTGGAATTCTTTGAGGAAGTAACAGGCAGGATAAGGAAAGGAGAGTCAGTGGATGTTGATTACTTGGATTTTCAGAAGGCCTTTGACAAGGTGCCGCAGACAAGGCTGCTAAACAAGATAGGAGCCCATGGTGTTACAGACAAGGTACCAGCACGGATAGAAGATCGGCTGACTGGTAGAAGATAGAGAGTGGGGATAAAGGGGTCTTTTTCAGGATGGCTGCCGGTGACCAGTGGAGTTTCGCAGGGGTCAGTGTTGGGACGGCAGCGTTTCACTTTATACATTAATGATCTGGGTGAAGGAACTGATGGCATTACGGCCAAGTTTGTAAACAATATCAAGATACAGATAGTGTCATGAAGGCAGGGAGTCTGCAGAAGGACTTGGACGGGTTGGGAGAGTGGGCAAAGAAGTGGCAGATGGGATACAGCGTAGGGAAGTGTGGGGTTATGCACTCTGGTGGGAAGAATAGAGACATAAACTATTTTCTAAATGGGGAGAAAATTCAGAAATCAGAGGTGCAAAGAGACTTGGGAGTGCTAATTCAGGATTCCCTCAAGGTTAACTTGCAGGTTGAGTCACTAGTAAAGAAAGCAAATACAATGTTAGCATTCATTTTGAGAGGACTAGAATATAAAAGCAAGGATGTAATGCTGAGGCTTTATAAGGTGTTGGTCAGACTGCATTTGGAATCTTGTGAGCAATTTTAGGTCCCATATCTAAGGAGGGATGTGCTGGTATTGGAGAGGGTCCAGAGGAGGTTCACAAGAATGATCCCAGGAATGAAAAGCTGAAATTATGAAGAATGTTTGATGTCTCTGGGCCTGTGCTCAATGGAGTTCAGAAGCATGAGGGGGATCTCACTGAAACCTACCAGATACTGAAAGGCCTGGATAGAGCAGATGTGGAGAGGATGTTTCCATCAGTGGGAGAGTCCAGGATCCGAGGGCACAGCCTCAGAATAAAGGGACGTCCCTTTAGAATTGGGATGAGGAGGAATTTCTTCAGCCAGAGGGTGGTGAATCTGTGGAATTCGTTGCCCCAGACGGCTGTGGAGGCCAAGTCATTGGGTGTATTTAAGGCAGAGATTGATATGTTCTTGACTGGTAAAGGGATTAAGAGTTACAGGGAGAAGGCGGGAGAATGGGGTTGAAAAAAATCAGCCATGATTGAATGGTGGAGCAGACTCGATGGGCCGAATGACCTAATTCTGCTCCTATCTCTCATGGTCCCATGGTCTCATGGAATTTTTCTGAACCATATTGCCTCCAAGCTCCTCATTCCCATGTTCTGTGGGTTTCACTGGGTGCAGCCTCCTACGTCAGCCACACATTGCCCCAACCCTTCAGGATTTACCACTGGAGGCTCCCAGAGCAGGATCCACACAGGCAGCTCAGACAACGGATATTGCTTCCATCTGAGGAAGAGAGGAGAGGGAGAGGGAGAAGGTGGAGACAGGGAGGGAGTCTCTGTCACCACTTGTTACTGGCACTGAGAAGGAACCCACAATGGGACACACCTAGCACCGGGAGACCACCTTCCTGACAAGGGCTAGCAGACAATTCAATGCTCAGTCTAACAATCCTCCAGGTAGCTGGTCCTGCCCTGAGATTCCCCTCCTTTGGGACTGTGGCAACCTGTACTAAATGTGGGCTCAACTGGGGTTTAAGTATCCCACCTTGGTCAGCTCAGAGGCACCTGAAGTCATGGGCAGTCAACCAAGGATGAGCAGAACTTGCTTCCCCTTGGGTTCTCTGGGTTCTGAGGAGCTTAGTATCAGTACAGCAGGCTCCACCAGAGATGGAGCAGGGTCTGCAGGGCTGGTTTGTAACGAGGTTCATTGCTTCTGCAGGTTAAGCTGCATTTCTGTGTGGGCCACCAAATCAAAGATTCTCAATATCATCCCGAACATATGAGGAGCCTCTTAGGAGACTCTTAGATAGACACATGAATGATAGAGAAATAGGGGTCTATGTGGGAGGGAAGGGTTAGATAGATCTTAGAGCAGGATAAAATGTCAGCACGACATTGTGGGCCGAAGGGCCTGTACTGTGCTGTAATGTTCTATGTTCTATGATTATTTCAGTGCTCCATTTCTGCTTTGAGCAATCGTGGGCCAGCGATTCCCAAGGTCAGTAGGACATTGTGTTTTGTCAAACAGGTTGGGAGCACATCCTTGAATCTTTTACTGCTAACAATCTGCTGGAGGAACTCAGCAGGTCAGGCAGCATCTGTGAGGAGAAATAATCAGTCGATGTTTTGGGTTGAGACCCTTCATCAGAACTGGAAAGAAAGAGGGCAGAAGCCAGAATAAAAGGGAAGGAGGAGGGAGAGGAGCACGAGCTGGCAGGTAATAGATGAGAGAGTGACTTACAGTAACCCCTCCCCTCTGTTTTTGCCCCCCTTTGTCTTCCCTCATTCCTGTAGCCCCCCTCACCCCTTCTCTTTGCCCTCCCCCACCCTCACAACCTGCCCGTCACCTGCCTCTGGTTCCCCACCTCATAGAATATAGAACATAGAACAGTACAGCACAATACAGGCCCTTCGGCCCACAACGTTGTGCTGACCTTTAAACCTCTCCTAAGACTATCTAACCTCTTCCTCCCACATTTCCCTCTGTTTTAAATCCCTCCATATGCTTATCTAGTAATCTCCTGAATTTCACCAATGTACCTGCCTCCACCACCACCCCAGGCAGCGCATTCCATGCCCCAATTACTTTCTGGGTAAAAAACCTTCCTCTGATATCTCCCTTGAACTTCCCATCCATTACTTTAAAGCCATGCCCTCTTGTATTGAGCATTGATGCCCTGGGGCGCTGGCTGTCTCCTCTTAATATTTTGTACACCTGTATCATGCCTCCTTCCCTTTATTCCATGGTCTACTGTCCTCTCCTCTCAGATTCCTTCTCCTTCAGCCCTTTGCGTCTTCCACCTATCGCCTCCCAGATTCTCGCATCATTCCCACTTTCCCCTTCTCCCACCCACCTATCTTCCCCCTCTCACTTGGACTCATCTATCACCTGCCAGCTCCTGCCCCTCCCCCTGCCCCAACCTTCTTATTCTGGCTTCTGCCCTCTTCCTTTCGGCCCGAAACGTCAACTGTTTATTTCCCTCCACAGATGCTGCCTGACCTGCTGAGTTCCTCCAGCATTTTGTGTGTGTAGCTCCAGATTCCAGCATCCGCAGAATCTCTTGTGTGCTGCAGGAACTCAGCAGGTCGAGCAACACCTGTGGGGAGGAAAGGAATTGTCGATGTTTCAGAATGAAACCTTGCACCATTCCTGAGTTCATCCAGCAGATTGTCTATTGCTCCAGATCCCAGCATCTTCCATCTCTTGTGTCTCCCTGAATCTTTTCCGGTGTCCACCTGTAATGTCTTCCCATGGTAGAATTGAGCAGGGTGTCCATTTTGGGAATCTAGAGTCAGGGACATGAACAACATGGCCAGCCCAACGTAGCCAAGTGTGAGTGACTAGGGCCGGTGTGTGGGGATGTTGGCCTGGGTGAGAACACTGACCTTGGGTCTCTTCTTTTTCCACTGAATTTGGAGGGTTTTGCAGAGGCAGCAGTTGTGAGACTTTCCAGTGCCTTGACATATCTGCTGTAGGTAGTCCAGGTCTTCGAATTCTACGGACGGCAGGGATATCTGGTGCCAGATCTGAGATCTTGATCTTCAACAACCAAAGAGCACGGGGGCATTGAAGGCAGTGGTGAGTTTTACCATCGATGTCTGCCTGCACCCAGGGATGGTTCCCAGACCAGGGAAGGTGATCCACACCTGCTAGCTTCTCACTGTAAACCTTGATCTTCAAAGGGCTGCATGGTGTGGTGGGATTGGGCTGGATGTGGACCTTGGTCTTGTGGGTGTTGAATGAATGACCCATCCTCTTGTATGCTTCTTTGAATGAGCAGATGATGGTTTGGAGCTTGGCCTCTGAGCATTCACAAGTACAAGTATCATCGGCACTCTCCAGCTCAAGTACTGAAGCTGGGGGTACCTTGGTTCTGGAGGGTAGTTGCCACAGATGGAGCAGTTTCCCGTTGCTTGAGAAGTTTGTTGGAGGTGAAGTGTAGTGTGGCAGTGAATAACATTGATCAAAGTGTTGGGTGATGGAGGAGCCTTGTTTGACACCAGTCTTCCCTAAGTTGGCCTCTACTGGAGAGCAGTTAGAATCATGACTTGCTTGCTATTGTGAAGCAAGTGTAAGATGGGAGATGAAACATCAGTTGGCAGCCAGATAGGAGGATTACCTCCTGATTGATGGAGTCAGAGGCTTTAGAGAGGTCAGAGAAGATTATGCACTGTGGTTAGTGTTGCTCCCTGCATATCAAAATACCTGAAATATTCACCCAATTGCAAATATCCCCTTGCCCAAGACCTCCTTTCATCCCTGAACATGGGCAGCAGCTAGGTGAATTGCCCATTTCTGTGCTGTATCTCTGTCTATTACTCGATGATGAGACCTGACCCAGTCATCTATCTACTGACCTGCTGAAGAGTATTGTCCATCACTCCCTCGAATCAGTGACTGCTCTTTGTCAGTGTTAGATTGCCTCAGAGATGATTAAGACCTGGACCTTTCGCCAGAGCTGGTCAACTCCCCTGTGCAGTGAAACCATCCCTATGCCCAGTTTCATTAAATCAGAGGGTCTAACATTTCCCCAAATCCTCTGGTTTCCTATTGAGAATCAGAATCAGGTTTATTATCATTGACATATGACATGAAATGTGTTGTTCTGTGGCAGCAGTACCGTACAAGACATAAAAATTTATAACTTGTAAAAATAAATAATTGGTGGATAAAAAAAGGAATAACAGGGTAGTGTTCATGGGTTCATGGACCGTTCAGAAACCTAATGGTGGAGGGGAAGAAGCTGTTCCTAAATTGTTGAGTGTGGGTCTTCAGGCTCCTGTACCTCCTCCCTGATGGTGGTAACGAGAAGAGGGCATGTCCCGGATGGTGAGAGTCCTTAATGATGGATGCCGCCTTCTTGAGGCACTCCCTCTTGAAGATGTCCTTGATGGTGGGGAGGGTTGTGCCCGTGATGAAGCTGGTTGAGTCTACAACCCTCTGCAGCCTCTTGCGATCCTGCGCATTGGAGCCTCCATACCAGGCTGTGATGCAACCAGTCAGAATGCTCTCCACTGTACATCTGTAGAAATTTGCAGGAGTCTTTGGTGACATACCAAATCTCCTCAAACTCCTGATGAAGTAAAGCCACTGGCATGCCTTCTTCATGATTGCATCAATGTGTTGGGCCCAGGATAGATCCTCTAAGATGTTGATGCCCAGGAACTTGAAGGTGCTCACCCTTTCCATCGCTGAGCCCTGTGAGGACTGGTGTGTGTTCTCCGGACTTCCCCTTCCTGAAGTGCACAATCAGTTCCTTGGTCTTGCTGACGTTGAGTATAAGGTTGTTGTTGCGACACCACTCAACCAGCCGATCTCATTCCTGTATGCTGCCTCATTCACCATCAGAGATTCTGCCAACAACAGTGGTGTCATCGGTGAATTAATAGATGGCGTTTGAGCTGTGCCTAGCCACACAGTCATGAGTGTAGAGAGAGTAGAGCAGTGGGCTAAGCAACGCATCCGTGAGGTGCGCCTGTGTTGATCCTCAGCAAACAGGAGATGTTATTACCGATACGCACTCACTGTTGTCTCCCGATCAGGAAGTCGAGGGAGGTACAGAGGCTCAGATTTTGAAGCTTGATTATTAGCACTGAGGGAATGATGGAATGATTGCAAGATCGTCAGGACAGTTTGCTCCTCACAACTTGTTATGCGACTTTTCTAAAGTTTGAGGGATCTGATGGGGTTTTGGCAGAACCCACCCAAGTAATGGTACCCCCTTGAACTTGTTTAATGTTGGAGAAGTTCCAGATGCAAACAGTGCATTGCTGTGAAACTCCCCATGGCTGAGTCTGAACCTACGGCTGGAAGTGAAACATTTTATCAGGAGACGTCATGACCAGACAGTATTGCAGTGACACACCAGTGTCCTTGAAGCTTATATCACTGACGCTTGATAATAAACTCTTGAGCAAACACAGAGATAAAAGTTGGAAAACCTTGCTGTAAGTACCCATCCCATGAAAGTGAAGGTGCAGAATGCTAGCAGATAAGGAAAGCCATTTGTCCAATCTAATGCTGAAGCATCCAAGTGTTTCCTAAAGCTTAACCATTCGGCTGTCCTCTGCTGGCCTGGAGATTTATTCAACATCACGATAGTTCTGCGCAAACAGAAATCAGACAGTAAAATGTCACAACTTTAAAACAACATTGGATGTGGAAATCTCCCGGCAATGTTATAAAACCTGGAGCTTAGAGTCATACAGTCATACAGCACAGAAACAGGGCCTTTGGCCCAACTCATCCATGCTGACCAAATTGCCTAATTAAGCCAGTCCCATTTGCCTGTGTTTGGCCCATGTCCCTCTAAACCTTTACTAATCATGAACCCACCCAAATGCAACTGTAATTGTACCCGCCTCAACCACTTCCTCTGGCAGCTTGTTCCATATCCCCACCGCCCTCTGACTGAAAACACTGCCCCTCAGGTCCCTTTTAAATCTTTCCCCTCTCAGTTTAAACTTGTGCCTCTAATTTTTGGCTCCCCTACCCTGGGACGAGATTGTGACCATTCACCTAACTACCGTAGTATAGGAGTTAACGTGACACTATTACAGCGCCAGCGACCCGGGTTCAATTCCGGCCGCTGTCTGTAAGGAGTTTGTACGTTCTCCCCGTGTCTGCATGGGTTTCCTCCGGGTGCTCCGGTTTCCTCTCACATTCCAAAGACGTACGGGTTAGGAAGTTGTGGGCATGATATGTTGGTGCCGAAAGCATGGCAACACTTGCGGGCTGCCCCCAGAACACTCCACACAAGGATGCATTTCACTGTGTGTTTTGATGTACATGTGACTTACACAGATATCTTATCTGATCTTCTATGCCCTTCATGACTTTATGAACATCTATAACCTCTTTGGGTCTGAAGTCCATGTTGACAATTCCCTTGTCCCAGTTTGTCACTGATGGGCCTAACCTGCCAGTGAGACAGGATGTACTCAAGGACTGCGGTGGAGGAGGCTGTTAGTTGGATTCTTCGAGTATGATAGTCTGAGGAACCACTCTATCCAACTCTGACGTCAATCCCCGGATGAACAATACCCACCAATGGATCACTGCTCCACGCTCAGACCCATCGCTTACCAGCAAACATAGCTCATACTCCACGCCATCCCTACACCAAACACTGCTGCCAGCTTCACAACTCCAAAACTACAACAGTCACCTGACCCAGGCGCATGGCACACACCCCTCCCTCAATGGTTACATCTCCTTCCCTCGTCATGTGTCAGCAACCGTAACTGGATTGGCCTTTTATTGAGCCCCCCTTTCAGCAACGAGGTCTAGTCCACAGAAGACGGCAGAATCTGTAAACCCAGCCTTCCTCCTTCCCTCCCACTCCCCCCCATCCCCAAACGTCCTCTGATTAATAAGTTCCAAATGGAGAATCCATTCTCCAAAGGACCGTATTTTGTATATTTCTATTTTCAGATGTCTGAGGTCTGCAGACGAGTGAGGTAGTGAGAGGAAGAGAGTGATGAAGCCAGAGATACTCACTGTAACACTCACAGCCCCCAGACAGATACCAGCACTTTACAGAGGGTCACAGATCTTAGACAGGTCACAGAGTCCTAGTGTCGTACAGCACGGAAACAGGCCCTTTGGCACAACTGGTCCATGCCGACCAGGATTCCCATCTAAGCTAGTTCCGTTCTCCCACATTTGAGCCATATCCCTCTAAACCTTTCCTATCCATGTACCTGTCCATATGCCTTTTAAATGTTGTTAATATACCTGCCTCAACCACTTCCTCTGGCAGCTCGTTCCATATACTGGCCATTCTCTGGGAGAAAAACTTGCCCCTCAAGTTATACTTAAATCTCTCCCCTTTCACATTAAACCTCTGCTCTCTAGTTCTTGATTACCTAACCCTGGGAAAATGACTGAGACCATTCACCGTCTCTACGCCCCTCATGATCTTATACACCTCTACAAGATCACCCCTCATTCTCCTACACTCCAATAAAAAAAGTCCCAACCTTCTCAACCTCTCTGCATATCTCAGTGCCTCGAGTCCCGGCAACATCCTTGTAAATCTCTTATGCATTCTTCCCAATTTAAAAACATCTTTCTTATAGCAGGGTAACCAAAACTGAACACTGTACTCCAAGTGTGCAGCCTCACCAGCGTCCTGTACAACTGCACCATGACCTCCCAACTTTTATATTCAGTGCCATGGCTGATGAAGGCTAGCGTACCACTCTTCACCACCCCGTCAACCTGCGACACCACTTTCAGGGAACCATGTACTTGTACTCCAAGGTCCCTCTGTTCTACACCACTCCCCAGGGCCCTACGTTCACTGTGAAAGTTCTACCCTCATTTATCTTCCCAAAATGCACCAACTCACACTTATCCAAATTAAACTGCATTTGCCATTCCTCGGCCCACTTACCCAGCTGATCAAGATCCCTGTGTAAATCCTGGTACCATCTTCACCATCAACGACACCACCTATTAATACCTTTTCTCACTAAGTCCATGCCATCATGCTCCCATTTACACCAACCTTATTTTATTCTCCCTGGGTTCTCCCCTAAGATCTGTCATTTAGCCACATACAAGAGACAATTTACTTCGGAGCCACATGAGACAGCAGATGCTGGAATCTGCAGCAAGACCCTTCATCTGGATAATCTACTTCAGCCATTTAACCTAATAACCCTTTGGGAAGTGGGAACAAATCAAAGTATCTGGAGAGGGGATGGAGTGAAATGTGAGGAAGCTTTGCAACAGATGTAAAGGGGGTTGGTGAGTCCACACCAGCAGTACTGTGTCTCGTGTTGGCCTGCTTCATTAAGGTGGGACGTGCTTGTACTAGAGGCAGTTCAGAGAAGGTTCACGAGGTTGGTTCTTGGGATGAAGGGACTGGTTTCAAAGGAAACCTTGGCCTATATCACTGGAGTTTCGATGTGATCTTATTGAATCATATAGTATTCTGAGAGAGTTTTTTATGGAACGCTCTACCTCAGAGAGCTGTGAGGCAGATAGTCAAGGCTGAGGCAGGTAGACTTTTGGAATTTTGTGCAGTCAAGGAATACAAGGATCAGGCTGGAAAGTGGGATTGAGGCCAGAATTAGATCACCGATGATCTTACTGAGCGGTTGAGCAGACTGAAGGGGTTAATGGCAGCCTCGCTCCTATTTATTATGTTGTTATGTGTATGTCAGTGGAAGCCAGTGTCCACCAAGAGCTGCTGCAAACAGCAACAAAGAACAAGGACACACAATAAATCTGTGAAGGTGAAGAATAAATAATGGCTAAAGTTCTAGTAACTTTGGTAAGTTGGTAAATTGGTCTATTATTGTCACATGTACCAAGGTACAGTGAAAAACTGTTTTGCATGCCATCCATACAGATCATTTCATCACATCAATGCATCGAGGTAGTACAAGGGAAAACAATAACAGAATGCAGAATAAAATTTTGCACAGAAGGTGCAGTGCAGGCAGACAATTTTCAGATAATGCCATAGATTTTTGTAGCTGGACTGTCTCAGCACTGTACTGGGTACTGGTCTGAATCACGTCCTCTCCAGATTGGATTTTGAACCTAAGGCATCACAACTTAGAAGTGTGACTGCTGAAGCTGAGCAAAGATGGTGCCTAAGGAATGAGACAAGTACGAGTTAATTTTAAATTGTTCAGTCTAACCTCAAATAAAGCACTCAGATGATAGGAGTTAGGTGATGCATTCACTTCAAGGATAAAACCTTGGATCATATTGTAAGCTTATCACTGAATCATGTCATAAAAGAACCCACCCTAGGGACGTTAATCTTCACTCAAACTGTCAGTTCAACCTAGATTTATCTCATTAATCAATAAACCCATAAAATTCAATAACAGAAAGTATTTGTGTAATGTCTCCAAAACACAATAGAGTTGGTGTACTGTAACAGGGTAATTCCTCTGTAAAAGTTTAAACATTCAGGTGAAGATTGCTTCAGTGACTATTCAGCAAGATTTAATGATGGAGTTAATGCCCCTTATGTAATGCACAAAATAATTACTCACACCAAAAATATTGTGGGTCATGAAATAAGTGATGAGTTGGGTTCAATTTTCCAAAATTCCCTGGTTACAGGAAAGGTTCCATTAAATTGGAAAATAGCAAATATAACTCCTTTATTCAAAAAGAGAGAGAGACGGAAAGCAGGAGACTATGAGCCAGTTAGCTATACGTGGGCCAGAGGGAAAATGTTAAGAGCCATTACAAAATACATTGCAGGAAGGCACAGAGAAAAAAAACAGTAATCAGGTGGTCTTGAGGAAGTCATATTTAGATTGATTTATTTGAGATTTCTGAAGAAGTAACATGTGGGTAAAGAAAAGCTCCAAGTCCCTCAAGGTAGGCTGGTCCAGAAGATTAAGTCACATGGGATCCACAGTGAGGTGGCAAATTGCAGCCAAGGTTGGCTTCGTCGTGGAAAATTGGAGGGGTGGAAGGGTAGATTGGTGGAGGGGTGGAGGGGTGGAGGGGTGGAGGGGTGGAGGGGTGGAGGGGTAGAGGGGTGGAGGGGTAGAGGGGTGGAGGGGTGGAGGAGTGGAGGGGTGGAGAAGTGGAGGGGTGGAGGGGTGGAGGGGTGGAGGGGTGGAGGGGTGGAGGGGTGGAGGGGTGGAGGGGTGGAGGAGTGGAGGGGTGGAGAAGTGGAGGGGTAGAGGGGTGGAGGGGTGGAGGAGTGGAGGGGTGGAGAAGTGGAGGGGTGGAGGGGTGGAGGGGTGGAGGAGTGGAGGGGTGGAGAAGTGGAGGGGTGGAGGGGTGGAGGGGTGAAGGGGTGGAGAAGTGGAGGGGTAGAGGGGTGGAGGGGTGGAGGAGTGGAGGGGTGGAGAAGTGGAGGGGTGGAGGGGTGGAGGGGTGAAGGGGTGGAGCAGTGGAGGGGTAGAGGGGTGGAGGGGTGGAGGGGTGGAGGGGTGGAGGGGTGGAGCAGTGGAGGGGTAGAGGGGTGGAGGGGTGGAGGGGTAGAGGGGTAGAGGGGTGGAGGGGTGGAGGGGTGGAGGGGTAGAGGGGTAGAGGGGTAGAGGGGTGGAGGGGTGGAGGGGTGGAGGGGTAGAGGGGTGGAGGGGTGGAGGGGTGGAGGGGTGGAGGGGTGGAGGGGTAGAGGGGTGGAGGGGTGGAGGAGTGGAGGGGTGGAGAAGTGGAGGGGTGGAGGGGTGGAGGGGTGGAGGAGTGGAGGGGTGGAGAAGTGGAGGGGTGGAGCAGTGGAGGGGTAGAGGGGTGGAGGGGTGGAGGGGTGGAGGGGTGGAGGGGTGGAGCAGTGGAGGGGTAGAGGGGTGGAGGGGTGGAGGGGTGGAGGGGTAGAGGGGTAGAGGGGTGGAGGGGTGGAGGGGTGAAGGGGTGGAGCGGTGGAGGGGTAGAGGGGTGGAGGGGTGGAGGGGTAGAGGGGTGGAGGGGTGGAGGGGTGGAGGGGTGGAGCAGTGGAGGGGTAGAGGGGTGGAGGGGTGGAGGGGTGGAGGGGTGGAGGGGTAGAGGGGTGGAGGGGTGGAGGGGTGGAGGGGTAGAGGGGTGGAGGGGTGGAGGAGTGGAGGGGTGGAGAAGTGGAGGGGTGGAGGGGTGGAGGGGTGGAGGAGTGGAGGGGTGGAGAAGTGGAGGGGTGGAGGGGTGGAGGGGTGAAGGGGTGGAGCAGTGGAGGGGTAGAGGGGTGGAGGGGTGGAGGGGTGGAGGGGTGGAGCAGTGGAGGGGTAGAGGGGTGGAGGGGTGGAGGGGTGGAGGGGTAGAGGGGTGGAGGGGTGGAGGGGTGGAGGGGTGGAGCAGTGGAGGGGTAGAGGGGTGGAGGGGTGGAGGGGTGGAGGGGTAGAGGGGTGGAGGGGTGGAGGAGTGGAGGGGTGGAGAAGTGGAGGGGTGGAGGGGTGGAGGGGTGGAGGAGTGGAGGGGTGGAGAAGTGGAGGGGTGGAGGGGTGGAGGGGTGAAGGGGTGGAGCAGTGGAGGGGTAGAGGGGTGGAGGGGTGGAGGGGTGGAGGGGTAGAGGGGTGGAGGGGTGGAGGGGTGGAGGGGTGGAGGGGTGGAGCAGTGGAGGGGTAGAGGGGTGGAGGGGTGGAGGGGTGGAGGGGTAGAGGGGTAGAGGGGTGGAGGGGTGGAGGGGTGGAGGGGTAGAGGGGTGGAGGGGTGGAGGAGTGGAGGGGTGGAGAAGTGGAGGGGTGGAGGGGTGGAGGGGTGGAGGAGTGGAGGGGTGGAGAAGTGGAGGGGTGGAGGGGTGGAGGGGTGGAGGGGTGGAGAAGTGGAGGGGTAGAGGGGTGGAGGGGTGGAGGGGTGGAGGGGTGGAGGGGTGGAGCAGTGGAGGGGTAGAGGGGTGGAGGGGTGGAGGAGTGGAGGGATGGAGAAGTGGAGGGGTGGAGGGGTGGAGGGGTGGAGGAGTGGAGGGGTGGAGAAGTGGAGGGGTGGAGGGGTGGAGGGGTGGAGAAGTGGAGGGGTGGAGAAGTGGAGGAGTGGAGGGGTGGAGAAGTGGAGGGGTGGAGGGGTGGAGGGGTGGAGAAGTGGAGGGGTGGAGGGGTGGAGGGGTGGAGGGGTGGAGGGGTAGAGGGGTGGAGGGGTGGAGGGGTGGAGGGGTGGAGCAGTGGAGGGGTAGAGGGGTGGAGGGGTGGAGGGGTAGAGGGGTGGAGGGGTGGAGGAGTGGAGGGGTGGAGAAGTGGAGGGGTGGAGGGGTGGAGGGGTGAAGGGGTGGAGCAGTGGAGGGGTAGAGGGGTGGAGGGGTGGAGGGGTGGAGGGGTAGAGGGGTGGAGGGGTGGAGGGGTGGAGGGGTGGAGGGGTGGAGCAGTGGAGGGGTAGAGGGGTGGAGGGGTGGAGGGGTGGAGGGGTAGAGGGGTAGAGGGGTGGAGGGGTGGAGGGGTGGAGGGGTGGAGGGGTGGAGGGGTGGAGGAGTGGAGGGGTGGAGAAGTGGAGGGGTGGAGGGGTGGAGGGGTGGAGGAGTGGAGGGGTGGAGAAGTGGAGGGGTGGAGGGGTGGAGGGGTGAAGGGGTGGAGCAGTGGAGGGGTAGAGGGGTGGAGGGGTGGAGGGGTGGAGGGGTGGAGGGGTGGAGCAGTGGAGGGGTAGAGGGGTGGAGGGGTGGAGGAGTGGAGGGATGGAGAAGTGGAGGGGTGGAGGGGTGGAGGGGTGGAGGAGTGGAGGGGTGGAGAAGTGGAGGGGTGGAGGGGTGGAGAAGTGGAGGGGTGGAGAAGTGGAGGAGTGGAGGGGTGGAGAAGTGGAGGGGTGGAGGGGTGGAGGGGTGGAGTGGTGGAGAAGTGGAGGGGTGGAGGGGTGGAGGGGTGGAGGGGTGGAGGGGGGGAGGGGTGGAGGGGTGGAGGGGTGGAGGGGTGGAGCAGTGGAGGGGTGGAGGGGTGGAGGGGTGGAGGGGTAGAGGGGTGGAGGGGTGGAGGAGTGGAGGGGTGGAGAAGTGGAGGGGTGGAGGGGTGGAGGGGTGAAGGGGTGGAGCAGTGGAGGGGTAGAGGGGTGGAGGGGTGGAGGGTGGAGGGGTAGAGGGGTGGAGGGGTGGAGGGGTGGAGGGGTGGAGGGGTGGAGCAGTGGAGGGTAGAGGGGTGGAGGGGTGGAGGGGTGGAGGGGTAGAGGGGTAGAGGGGTGGAGGGGTGGAGGGGTGGAGGGGTAGAGGGGTGGAGGGGTGGAGGAGTGGAGGGGTGGAGAAGTGGAGGGGTGGAGGGGTGGAGGGGTGGAGGAGTGGAGCGGTGGAGAAGTGGAGGGGTGGAGGGGTGGAGGGGTGAAGGGGTGGAGCAGTGGAGGGGTAGAGGGGTGGAGGGGTGGAGGGGTGGAGGGGTGGAGCAGTGGAGGGGTAGAGGGGTGGAGGGGTGGAGGAGTGGAGGGGTGGAGAAGTGGAGGGGTGGAGGGGTGGAGGGGTGGAGGAGTGGAGGGGTGGAGAAGTGGAGGGGTGGAGGGGTGGAGGGGTGGAGAAGTGGAGGGGTGGAGAAGTGGAGGAGTGGAGGGGTGGAGAAGTGGAGGGGTGGAGGGGTGGAGGGGTGGAGGGGTGGAGAAGTGGAGGGGTGGAGGGGTGGAGGGGTGGAGAAGTGGAGGGGTGGAGAAGTGGAGGAGTGGAGGGGTGGAGGGGTGGAGAGGTGGAGGGGTGGAGGGGTGGAGGGGTGGAGGGGTGGAGGAGTGGAGGGGTGGAGGGGTGGAGGGGTGGAGGGGTGGACGGGTGGAGAGGTGGAGGGGTGCTTTTCTGACTGGAGGTCTGTGACCAGTGGTGCTCTGCAGAGACCAGTGCTGGGACCTCTGCTGTCTTTATTAATGATTTGGATAAATGTGGGTGGTCTAATTTGTGCAGATGTCACAAAAATTGGTGGAATTGTGAATAGCAAGGAAGGTTGTTAAAGGATATAACAAGATATTCACCAGTTGGAAACTTAAGCAGAGAAATGGAAGATGGAGTTTAATCTGGACATATATGAGGTGATACATTTTTAGAGGAATATACAGTAAATGGGAGGACCCTCAGGAGCATTGATATACAGTGGCATCATTGGGTGCAAGTTCACATGTAAGTGGCACATATGTAGATAGGGCAGTAAAGAAGGCGTACAGCATGCTTGCCTTCATCGATTGGGGCACTGAGTATAAAAGACGGGGAGTCATGCTGCAGCTGTGTGCAACTTTGCTTCGGCCACATTTGGAGTATTGTGTGCAGTTCTGGTCACTGTACTCTGGGAAGGATGTGGAGGCTTTGGAGAGGGTACAGAAGAGGACGTTGCCTGGATTGGAGCATTAGCTACGCAGAAATGTAAGACGAACTTGGATTGCTTCCTCTGGAGGCTGAGCCTATGGAAGTTTATAACATGATGAGAGATATAGAGTTGACAGAGTTATTTTCCTAGGGTGGAAATGTCAAATACTAGAGGACAGAGCTTTAAGGTGTGAGGGAAAAAGTTATAGGAGATTGTGGGGCAAGTTTTTTTTACACAGGGGGAGTGGTAGGTGCCTGGAACACGCTGCCAGGAAAGGTGATAGAAGCAGATATGAAAGCAATGTGTAAGTGGCATTTACACAGACGCATGAACAGGCAGGGATGGATGGATACGGACCATATGCAGGCAGATGGGATTAGTTAGATTGGCATCATGGTTGGCACAGACATCGTGGGCCGAAGGGCCTGTTCCTGTGCTGTACTGTTCTACGTTCTAAATTTTTCGTATTTTATGCATTAATTTCTTGAAGGCACTTGATAAGGTGTAACGTCAAATGTTTATGGATAACAAAAGTTCATGATGTAGGAGTAAATAGATTGCAAGAATAGAAGATTGAGTGGCAAACAGGAACTGGACAATAGGCATAAATGGGTCGTTTTCTGGTTGGCAAGATGTAAGTGGTGTACCATGTACAGTGCTGGGGCCTCAATGTCTTATAAAATTTCTTGGGAGAAGGCTGGTGACCCAAACATAGGTAGGAAAGTATGTTTGAAGAGGGTATAGGGAGGTTACAAGGGATATAGATAGGTTACATGAGAGGCCAAAATTCTAGCAGATTACACACAATGGGCAAAAATATGAAATTGTCCATTTTGGCAAAAAAGATAAATAAAGGCAAGCTCATTATCGAAATGGAGAGAAGTTGTAGAACTGTGAGCTGCAGAGGGATCTGGGCACCCTAGTGCAGATTCACAAAAGATGCATCAAATCCCAGGGAAGCTTACAGAATTATCATGAAGTTGTAGAGGCATTCCACGAGGAGCCTTTGAAAAGCCCACACAATTTGTTTGAGCCCTTCATGTTGACCACGTGTGAGTCTAAATTTTGGAATGGATTTTACTCGAAGGTAAGAAGCACCAGAGTGCAGATACTTCACAAAGACGTTATCCCTTTTCACAAAGGTCTCCTTCCATTTCAGATTGAGCTTGACATGCAGTAGGTAATGATGAAGGAGTGGATTAGAGCAGTACTGGCTAACAGAAATTGTTAACTTGCCACAGATATTGACACTGACTTAACCAGGATCACTAAAGTTCGTGGAGAACGCCTTAGTCACAGAGGAAGTAAACATATCTTGTGCGTATTTACTGAACAAATATTTCCTACCACTCAGTCACTGAGGAACTATTCAAAATGGTCAACAATACTTTCATACTCAGCCTTTTGTGGTAGCATTTTTATCAATGCACATATAAAATTCGCCATGGACATTATGACTGTATATCTGATGACAAGTCTAGCACTTCTATTTTCAACAATCAGAAATGAATTCACCACATGGGGACATTCAGGTAGCTACTTGTTGCAGGAGGCTATCATATTGGAGAACACTGAACTCGTTTCTACCCAATCAAAGTTCAAAGTGAAGCATTGACCATGTTACATAAAGCCAGAAATGACTGGACAGGACTGGACTACAGAAATGTATTCTGGTATACTGAGTGACTAATGCAACTAATAGGGGACCTGCAAACTCTTCTACGGATGGAGCAGATGGTGGCTGACAGAGCAGGTGGCTAGTTTGTGAGGTGGTGCACTCTTTCCACTGCTTTCATAGGGCCACTGGGTGCTCCTGATTTTCAATACGGTCCCAACTACTTCTGCACTTTGAGCAATCATGGGTTCCCAGAAGTCTGTTTCATTTCTTCAAGGTGTCTTTGAGGACATCCTTGAATTTTTTCTTCTGTCTGTTTTATAATTTCTTCCTATGACAAAACTTGGAAGAGAGTGCCTGTTACTGGAGTCTGGTGTTGGCATGGCAACAAGATTATGTCAGTCATGAGACATAAGCTACCTAGCACCTCCTAGTTACCTCCTCCACATGGCTGAAGACATGTTTCCCAAATCACAGTGAGGAGTCTGTCCAAACACAGACAGAAAGCACATGAAGTTCACTGAGAAGTGTAGGAGGCAGTACCTACACTGTCTGTGGCCTTTTCTGACTCCGTCAGTCGAGAGGACTATTCACAGAGTCATAGAGTCATACAGCACAGAAACAGGCCCTTCAGCCCAACTGGTCCATGCTGATTAAGTTTCCCATCCAAGCCAATCCCAGTTGCCTGCGTTTGGCCCATATCCCTCTCAACTTTTCCTATCCACGTACCTGTCCAAGTGTCTTCTAAATGTTGTTAATGTACCTGCCTCAACCACTTCATCCGGCAGCTCATTCCATATACTAACCACCCCCTGTGTGAAGAAGTTGCCCCTCAAGTCCCCTTTAAATCTTTCCTCTCTCACCTTAAACCTATGCTTTCTAGTTCTTGAGTCCCCAGTACAGGGAGAAACGACCTATGACCCTCATGATTTCATACACCTCTGTACAGTCACCCCTCAGTCTCCTACGCTCCAAGGAATAAAGTCCTCACCTGCCCAACTTCTCCCTTTCACTCTGCTTCCTGTTTACACCCCTCTATGGTGAGGTCTTATGTTGGGAACTCCATCTCACAGCATCATCTCTCTGAGGAAGGCAGGCAGATAGTATTTTGCTGAAATACGGTTTTAATGTACTCGTGAGTGAGCAGAACCTGCACCCTGTGTTTCCACTGAAATGAGGAGATTAGATTGTGTTTGGAATTTATTCCAATGGTCTGTTACATTCCTCATTATCTTTATTGCCTGACCAAATGAAGGGTATTAATTAGGTTTAAGTTAGTTTTTGTGCTAATAGCAATCCAACAGAGACAATAATGAATTTGCCTTTGATAACCAGAGTATAAGGGACTAAATCATTCCCTGCTGTCAAATGCAGCAAAATGCTTCTCATTAACACTCCATCCCTTACGTTCAGTTCAGCAGGATTTAAACGGCTCCTTCTGTCAGACAGCAATGAAAGAACGTATTCATTCCTCAAGTTTTTTAGAATGTTGAAGCCAAGTTTCACCCTCAGCGGTGTTGGTGCTGGAAGAGGTGATGGAGCTTGGAGAGAAGGGGTGGAATAACTGGTCCAAAACCTGAAACCAAATTTCTCTTTCCACTCTGAAGCGCACACTCCATGCACCTTCACACCTGTTGTTACATGATCTGCAGTCACAGAGCAAAGGTTAAGGTAATTTGACAAGCAGCTCGGTCGAAACGGTTGGAGCACTGGGACCTCTTCACAGGACAGGGTGAGCAGCTGAGAATCAGAGACTGGTTCTCCATACCCCAGAACAGAAGAAATCGGAGAGAGAGCAAATAAATAGGATCCTGGTTGATCTGATCTTGGCCTCAGCTCTACCTCCCTGCCTTTCCCTCATGACCACTACAGACCAAAAATCTTCCACGAAACAAACCACTGGAGCTACTCAGCAGGTCAGGCAGCATCTGTGGAGGCAGAGGGATAGTCAATGCTGATACCCAGCATCCTTCTGACTCCACAGATGCAGCTCGACCCACCAAGTTCCTCCAGCAGTTTGCTGTTTGCTCCAGATTCCAGCATCTGCCGTTCTCTTGTGTCTCTAAAAATATTTCACTCTGGGTCCTGAATCTATTCAACAATTGAACATCGACAGCTAGAGTCGCTGAGAGTCACAGAATCGTACAGCACAGAAATGCCCCCCTCAGCCCACCATGCTGACCTTTTTGCCCATCAATCCAAAATTCCTCTGTAGCTCTGCCTTAAGTGGGTCACCCCTTTTCCTAAACTCATAGATACCCCATGTACCTACCTTGTCAAACCTCTCAGCATCTATTTTTTTCGATCAACTCGCCTCTCCAGCTCCCAATGAGTTTAGACCCAATTTGTAAATCTTTCATCAGAAGGCTTCATCCCAGAAATCCATCCAGTAAACCCTTTCTGAACTGCTTCACCTGAAAGTATATCATGGTTATTGCAAGACTTCTGTACTTTTATATTTCATTTCTTTTTCAGTAAAGGTGATCATCCCATCCACCTATCTATTAACCTCCCTAATTTAAGCTGTATCTGCTTGCTATCAAACTCCTGGCAATATGGTTTGTTGTTTCCTTGTGAAAAGTTTACACTGGCAATTTCCATTCTGAATGTGGACGTTGAAGTTACAACGGAAGGAAGTTAGTTCCACAGTTGTCCATCGGTCAGGAAGTCCGGTGTTAGTGGAATGCCATCGATCCCTGGCTCACTGTCTCAGTCTCGATGTGAAAACCCACATCATCGGCAATGCCTTTCCTTTGTGCCACATGAAGTCTATTGCCTTCCTGCAAGACCTTGTCCCTCCAAAGGAAATATATCTTCCTAATTAACTTACCAGCACAAGAAGGTGGTGGTCAGAATGTGGGGCAATCTGTACAGTGGAGTTTCTGTGGTGTCCATGAAACGACAGAGTGCACCACCTCCTGGGACAAGAATGTGTCTTGAGTCAGATTGGTGATGAGTTGCCTTGTCCCTTGTTCATTCTGCAAGTGTGATGAACGAGGCGTTACACTGTGGATTGGATAAAATTACACGTACTCAAGGCATTAATCAGCCTATCAGAAGTGCCCTTGCTGATTCGTGTCTAGAGCACCTGTTCATCAGCCATTTAAGGTTAACATCCACAGTGCTAGAATTCTGCATAAACTTACTTTATCCCACTCACCATGAAAATGTTTTGTCCTGCTTTTCTTAGGATGTACTGATATTTCTGCATCTTGTGATTTCTATTTTGCTTCATTCCAAGCACAACCCAGCGTACAACACATGGGGCTGTTCCAACAATAATTCCTACCTTTGTAGTTTGACCAATATATCATGAGATGGATGAACTGTGGCATGGCCCCACTCCAAGGTGAACCACCAGCCAGACGGTGACTGAAGCCAAAGTACTGTGTTGTGTTTGGGTAATGAGTTCAGAGGATGCTTGGGCTTTGATGTTAATGGGACCTCATCTGATGACGTTTGTGCCTCCAGCTTCCCAAGCACCTTACCACATTAACCAGACACCTGTATTGTGTAACCTGACCGTACTGGGTGCTGAGTCTTTCAGATGAGGTGTTAAAGTGGGATTTTGTTCTCATCGATGGTCACTTACCAGTATTCTGCAGAAAGGAAGGGGAGCCCTCCCCAGATTCAATGACAGTATTACTTGCTGGTCAACAACACCACAACAGATCATTTCATTATCACATCCCTGATTATGGGAACTTGTTGTGCACAAATTGACAGCCCTGTTTGTGCATTATAACTGTGACCACATTTCAAATACTTCATCAGGTGTAAAGTATCATCGAAGTCATTAGATGCAGGTTGTAGAGCAAAGAACACAGAACAGCACAGCACAGGAACTGGCCTTTCGGTGTCTGTGCCAACCATGATGCCAATCTAACCAATCCCATCTACCTGCACAAAGTCCAACTCCCTCTGTTGCCTGTCTGTTCATGTGCCTGTCTGAATGCCTCTTCAATGTTGCTGTCGTATCGGTTTCCACCACCTCCCCTGGCAGCACGTGCTACACACCTACCTGTGTAAACAAGGTTACCTTCCTATGGTGTGGCAACCAGAACTACACTCGGTACACCAGACGTGACCTAACCAAAGTGTTTATACAGCTGTAACATGACTCACCAACCTTTATACTCACTGGCTTAACCAATGAGGGCAAGTATGCCTTACACCTTCTTTGCCACCATATTCACTTGTGTGGCCACTTCCAGGGAGCTACAGACTTGCATCCCAAGATCCCTGTGTACATCGATACTCCTAAAGGTCCTTCTTTTAACAAATACTTTCCTCTTAAATTTGACCTCCCAAAATCCACCATCTTGCACTTGTCCAGATTAAACTCTAGCTGCAGTTTCTCCAACCAAATTTTCAACTGATCTACATCCTTGGACAACCTTCCTTGCCATCCATAACTCCACCAATTTTAGAGATACCCGCAGACCTAGTCATCAGAACTCCATCTACATTGTTGTCCAAATCATTCATATATATTACAATCAACAGAGGTCTCAGCACTGATCCTCGCAGAATACCACTGGTCGCAAACTTACATTCAGAGAAAACACTTCTCTACCACTACCCTCTGTCTTCTACGACAAAGCCAATTTTGGATCCAATTTACCAACTCACTGTGTGAGTTAATCTTCTGGGCCAGACAACACCTATTGCCCTTACCTTTATCAATCATCTTCACCACTTACTCAAAAAGCTCAATCAAATTGAGTTACCAGCACGGTAGCGAAGTAGTTAGCGTAATGCTATTACAGCGTCAGCGATCGGGGTTTAATTCCCATTGCTGCCTGTAAGGAGTTTGTACATTTTCCATATGTCAGTGTGGGTCTCCTCTGGGTGCTCTGGTTTCCTCCCACATTCCAAAGACGTACAGGTAGGTTAATGTGGGTTTAAATGGGCGGTGTGGGCTTGTTGGGCCAGAAGGGCCTGTCCCCATGCTCTATAAATAAAGTTTTAAAGTTTAGAAATTTGTGAGACTTGAACTCCCCTGACAAACCCATGCTGCCTATCCCAAATAAGTCCATGCTTTTCTGAATGCAACTAGATCTTGTCCCTAACAATATTCTCCAATAGTTTCTCCATCACTGATGTAAGTCTCACCAGCCTATAGGTTCCTGGTTTGTCTCTGTTACCCTTCTTCAACAAAAGAACAACATTGGCTATTCTTCAATCTTCTGGCACCTCATCTGTGGCTAAAGAGGATACAAAGTTCTGTCGAGGCCCCAGCAATCTCAATAACCTGGGGTAGATCCCATCAGGCCCTGGGGACTTATCCACCAGTTTTCCAAGACACCCAACAATACCTCCTTCTTAACATCTACATGCCCCAGAATACCAACATACCCGTCCCTAATCTCACCATCGTCCATGTCCTTCTCCTGGATGAACATTGATGCAAAGAACTCACTCATCAGGACATGGCCCACTTCCTCTGGTTTCACACATAAACTTCCTTCTTTGTCTTTGAGTGGACCTACCTGTTCCCTAGCTACTCTCTTACTCCTAATACATATAGAATGTGTTGGAATTCCTTTTAATCCTACTTGCCATGGATATTTAATGGCCCCTTTTTAGCCCTCCTAATGTCTTGTTTAAGTTCTTTCCCACATCCTTCATGGTCTTCAAGGACCTTGTCTGATTTTAGCTTCCTTTTATTTTTTGACCAAACTTAAAATACCTCTTATGGTCGCCCCATTATAGGAAGGATGTGGAGGCTTTGGAGAGGGTGCAGAAGAGGTTTACCAGGATGCTGCCTGGAATACAGGGGGTGTTCTATGAGGAAAGGTTGGACAAACTTGTGTTGTTCTCTCTGGAGCAGCGGAGGCTGAGGGGAGATCTGATCAAGGTTTATAAAATTATGAAAGGCATAGATAGAGTAGAGAGCCAGTACCTTTTCTCTAGGGTTGAAATGTCTAATACCAGATGGCATGCATTTAAGGTGATAGGGGGTAAGTTCAAAGGAGATGTGTAGGGCAAGTTTTTTACACAGAGAGTCGTGGGTGCCTGGAATGTGCTGCCAGGGGTGGTGGTGGAGGCAGATACGATAGAGGGGTTCAAGAAGCTCTTAGATAGGCACATGAATGTGAGGGAACTGGTAAGATATGGACATTGTGTAGGCAGAAGTGAGTAGTTTAGTTGGGCATTTTGTTACTAGTGTAAATGGTTCGGGACAACATTGTGGGCCGAAGGGCCTGTTCCTGTACTGTACTGTTCTGTGTTCTATGTTCTCTTATCATCCAGTCAATTCTTGTTTTCTGTTTGTTAAATGCATAATTTAAAGATGTGTCATTCTATTGTTGGTATTGAACAGTACTGAAAATGCCCAAAGGTCTCTTTGTAGGATAGGTTACCCCCTTAAATCCAGTGTTGCCTTTGATGTGTATAGTGTGCCCATTGCATTTCCTAATATTACCCTGGTGCTGTGTTTATTTCCTGGATGGTCTGCGAAGGGTAATTGTGGTTGGAAGTTTTGCAATCCCTCTAATGGCAGCGCACACCAGATTCCCTGGCCACACCTCTGGCTGATAGTAGCCGTCTGTATACAGAGCTCCTCTGTTATAAGCAGCACAGATGGCAAGTCTCTGGGTGATTTGTATGGTTACACCTTAAATACAATCGCAAGGCAAACTCCACACCAGTCGTGGAAACTGTTCACCTGACGCAGGGAACATTCATACCGTGGTCTCCTTCAAATGCTCCGCCTGTTCTTTCATCTGAGACTCACACATTGTTCTCCTGGAGCAGTGCAGACATAACAACAGGTCGGTTCACTGGGAGCAGGTGGATGCTGCGTTGCTTTGTCCAGCAAACGAGGGCATCCCACCTGAACGGTATTCCTGCTGAATCCCTACTATCTACTCTAAGCAGAAGGTGGCAAGGACCACAGACCCCCACTTCCCACTCAGTTGGAGCCGCAGTGTCACTCAGCACTCCCTCATCCACCAGTAGGAATTCCTATGGTATTCACACTGGAAAATCCCTTCATCCTGACTTTCCCAATATCAACTGGGATTGCCTTGGTGTAAAGGCCTCAGATGGGCTGAAATTTATAAAATGCACCCAAGAGGGTTTTTTGAAGCAGTCTGTAGGGTCCTGGTGAGAAGGAGGCTGTACTCAATCTTGTACCAGGAAATGAGGATGGGAGGCGGTGGAACTGTCAGTGTAGGAACCCCTTGTGAACAGTGACCATAATTCAGTACATTTCAAGATAGTAGTGAAAGAACACAAGGTTGGTCCTAGAGCTAGGGTCTTAAATTTGGAGAGGGCTGTTTTCAAAAGTATGAGATAGGACCTGACAGAAGTAGGTTGGGAGCAGCTGCTAGCAGGGAAAACAACATCCGATAAGTGAGAGACGTTTAAAGGTAAGAGTTCCAAGTCAGCATGTCCCATAAGGGTAAAAAGCAAAGGTGGTAGGATTAGGGAAACCTGGTTAACAAAGGATATTGAAGGTTTGTTCAGGGAAAAGAAGGAAGTATATGTCAGGAATAGGAAATTGCTATCAAATGAATCCTTTGAAATTTATTGGGATTTAGGACAGAACTTGAGAAAGTTAGGAGAGCTTAAAGGGGTCTTGGCAAGCAGGATTAAGGAGAATCCCAAAACCTTTGTAAGTGTAAAGGAAGTAAGGGGGTAGCTATGGAAGGAGTAGGTGCCCTCAGTGACCAGAGGGGTAATCTATGTGTGGAGCCAGGGGATATGAATGTGGTGCTAAATGATTACTTTTCATCGGTATTCACCAGGGAGAAGGATGTGGGGGCTGAAGAGTTAAGGGAAGGGTACACTGATATTCTGGAGCAGGTCTGGATCAGGAAGGAGGAAGCGTTAAAGATACTGGCACACATTGGGATGGATAAATCCCCAGAGCCTGACAGGATCTATCTCAGGATGCCATGGGAGGAAAGGGAGGAGAATGCTGGGGCCCTGATGGAGATTTTTCCATCGGTGAGGCACCAGAAGACCAGAGGATAGTGAATGTTCAGAAAGCCTGGAAACTACAGACCGGTGAGCCTTCTATCAGTCATAGGGAAGTTGTTGGAGAAGATTCTGAGGGACAGGATTATGTTCATTTGGAAAGGCAGGGACTAATTAGGAGCAGTCTGTATGGCTTTGTGCAGGGGATGTCACAAATCTGACTGAGCTTTCTGATGAGGTAACTAATACAATTGATGAAGGCAGGGCAGTGGACATGGTTTACAGGGACTTTGGTAAGGCATTTGACAAGGTCCCTCACAATAGGCTAGTCCAGAAGGTTAATGCACATGGGATCCACAGTGAGTTGCCAAACTGGATCCAAGCTTGGCTGGGCAATAGGAGTCAGAGGGTAGTAGTGGATGGCTTCTTTTCTGACTGGAAATCTGTGACTCGTGGTGTTTTGCAGAGATCAGAGCTGGGAACTTTGTATAATATATAAATGACTCACATGTGAAAGTAGGAGGTCTGATTAATAAGTTTCCAGATGGCACAAAAACTGATGAAATAATAGATAGCAAAGAAGTTTGTCTAAGGAGACAGAGGGACATAGGCCAGCTGGAAAGTTGGGCAGAGCAGTGGCAGATGGAATTTAATCCAGGCAGGTGTAAGTATATCAAATACTGCCACGGCATATAACGTTAATGGCAGGGACCTCAGGAGAGTTGATGTACAGATAGACCTTGGGGTGCAAGTTCATAGTTCCCTGAAAATGGCAATGCAGACAGATAAGGTAGTGAAGAAGGCACTCGGCTCGCTGTCCTTTATAGGCTCAGGCACTGAATATAGGAGTTTCAGCTGTACAAAACACTGGTGATGTGGGCCTGTCCCACACCGGTGAATATTAACCTGTGTGCTGTGTCAGCTTTACGTGCTGCTGTAATCATGACTGGCATAAAAAGGAGCCATTCACACCCCATTAATCAGGCTTTGTCTGTGGTTCAAGGCTGCAGAGTGAGCAATGCGTTCACCTATAGGCTTCAGCTGCAATCTTATGGTGCAATAAAGAGCATGGTGTTAATGATTAACACCACCAAGACTTTTTTACATATGTTTATTCATGGCATATGGGCCTTGATGTAGAATGTATTGCCTAACTCTTAAACTGAAGCCATTTCAGAGGGAACTGAGGAGTTTTGGTCTGGAGTCACAGTGGGATAAGGGCAGTGAGGTTCCCACCCTGATTGGAAAGCAAAAAAACTGCAGATGCTGGAAATCTGAAAGAAAATGAAAGATCATCAACCTGAACCATTAACACTGCTTCTCTCTCCACAGATGCTGACCAACCTGCTGAGTATTTTGAACATTTTTTGTTTTAATTTCAGATTTCCTTCCCATGATGGGTAAAAACCCAGAAATTATTTAATTAACTGAATTTAAATCCCCCAGTAATGACCTCTAGGTCATTAGTCCAGACTTCCAGTTCACTAAACCAGTAAAATTACTACTATCCTGCCTTGATAACCAATCATAATTCCCCAAGCCCTGACAACATTGATTACAAACTATTGAGAAGTTAGTAAAAAGGGAGTGAAGGCTGCACATCTGAGTGCTATTGTAGAGTTGTTTGAGGAGCAGGACACTTCACTCTCACTATGCACAAGTCATGTCTACATTTTCAGATTAATGCTGACCATTAAATACCACTTATCCTTGCTAAACGTCTCCTCATAAAAGGCTCCAAAGCAGAAGCAACAAGATCTTAAGTTATACAGAAAGAAATAGTCAATCTTTGTTGTCAGCCTACATTACAAGTGTCTTTTCTTATACCTTGCAGAAAGATCCATTATCACTTTCCTGTAGTGTCCTCACATTACTGATTCACTGTGTTTGTTGCAGTGAATTTCCTTCAGTCTCACTGTGGATGGTTGTGGTGGGAAGGAAAAGAGAACACAGTGAGTGAGTGATGATTTTGCACTTTTCTAGCACTTTGCCAGAAACTGTGAATCCGATCCCTCCCAAGGGGATTGTGCCACATAGATTTTACTAAGACAATTTTACCATTACTGGTTTTACTTTTGGATTGACAGGTAAACACTTGCCAACTGTTTGCCAAAGATTTGCAAATGTTTGAGGTCCAAGGCCATAGCTCCCTGAAAGTGGCCGCACAAGTTGATAGGGTGGTAAAGAAGGCGTGTGGCATGCTTGCCTTTATTAGTTAAATCACTGAGGTCAAGAGTTGGGAAGTTATGTTGCAGCTTCATAAAACTCTGGTTAGGCAGCATCTGGAGTATTGCATTCAATTCTGGTCACCCCATTATAGGAAGGATGTAGAGGCTTTGCAGACGGTACAGAAGAGGTTTACCAGGATGCTGCCTGGATTAGAGGGCAGATGCTATAAGGAGAGGTTGAACAAATTAGGGTGGTTTTCTCTGGAGTGGTGGAGGCTGATTGTTTTCATTTTTGTATGGGAAGACCTCATAGAAGTTTATAGAATTATAAGGATATATAGATAGAGTAGACAGCCGGTATCTTTTTCCCAGGGTCAAAATACAAGAGGGCATGCATTTAAGGTTAGTGGGAGTAAGTTCAAAGGAGATGTACGGGCAAAGTTTTTACCCAGAGAGTGGTGGGTGCCTGGAATGCGCTGCCAGGGGTGGTGGTGGAGGCAGATACAATAGAGGTGTTTCAGACGCTCTTAGACAGGCACATAAATGTACAGAGAATGGAGAGATGTAGACATTGTATAGGCAGAAGGGATTAGGTGACATTCGTTTAGTTAGTTCGGCACAACATGGTGGGCTGAAGGGCCTGTTCCTGTGCTGTACTGTTCTATGTTCTATGTTCTAACTTGCTGAAGCTGCACCTCTTGCACCACGTTACATTCAGGAGTTTTCCCATAGAAATCTCTGCACGCTCCCATAGAACATTACAGCACAGTAAAGGCCCTTCAGCCCACAATGTTGTGCCAACATTTTATCTTGCTCTAAGATCTATCTAACCCTCCCCTCCCACATAGCCCCTTTTTTTATCATTCACGTGCCTATCTAAGAGTTTCTTAAATGTCCTGAATGTATCTGCCCCCACAACCTCTGCCGGCAGTGCATTCCACACACCCACCACTCTGTGTAAAAAACTTACCCCTGACATCCCCCTTATACCTTCCTCCAATCACCTTAAAATTATGTCCCCTCGTATTAGCCGTTGTCGCACTGAGAAAAAGTCCCTGTGACCACGCGGATCTCCCCCGTGGGCTTCAGCCCCCCCCCCCCCCCCCCACAACGTGTGGGTCATTGGGCCAATTGGCCGCCACAAATTAACCCTAGAGTGTGGGTGAGTGGTTGAATCTGGGATTGAGGGAAAATAAAAATAATTGGCATAGGATTAGTGTAAATGCATGTTGAGGGTCAGCATGGACCTGGTGGGCCGAAGGGCCTGTTTCTGCACTGTATCTCTCCAATGACTCCATTAACCAGAGTACACTGGACAGATACAACATTTCCTGCCATTTCTGATCACCTCCAATAACCACTGTGCCCAGCTCGTATTTCATTTTCATTGCCTTTGGCCCCTGACAAAGAGAAATTGAATGATTTAGAGATCTGTTTAGAAGCAGGCAGTCAGGATTATCTCCACACATGGATCCTCACAACAGCAGCTGGGGGCTATAAATACCAGCATACATTCAAGGCTGACATCAACTAACTTTGTGTTGTAAGGAAACCAAGGGATTCGGGAACCAGACAAGGAATGGGAAGTTGGAACTAAAGATCAGCCACACTCTTCCTGAATGGCTTGGTGAATTTGAGGGGCCTTATCGTTCTTTTGTTCCTTTTCTTATGTTCTCCTCTGTCCTTTTCTTCTGTTAAATTTATCCTTGCCACCTGTTTCTTGGAGCAAGTTACAGGCAGCATCATGGCTCAGCTGCTTCCTCACAGCGCCAGAGACCTGGGTTCAATTCTAACCTTGGGCGCTGTCTGTGTGGAGTTTGCACGATTGCTCTGTGACTGTGTGGGTATCCTTCAAGTGCTCTGGTTTCCTCCCAAATCCCAAAGATTAATTGACCACTGTAAATTACCCCCAGTGTGTCAGGTGAGTAACAGACTCTGGGGGAGTTGATGGGAATAACAGTAGTATAAAGAAATGTGGATTAATGTAGAATTTGAGTAAATTAGTGTTGATGCTCAGCACGGACTCAGTGGGCTGAATGGCCTGTTTCTGTGACTCACAATTCTGCTTAACCAGTTATTATTTCCTTACGTTTTTGCTTTGGTGCTCACTCGCTCACTTTCTCCTCTATGCTGGAGAAAGCAAATGCAGATAGGGTGATCACTTTGTGGGGAACCTTCATGCAGTCTGCAAGGACAGCTCTGAGCTTCCAGCTGCCTGCCGCTATAGTTCTCCATCTCCATCCCATTCCCACTTTGACTTATCTGGAGCCTCCGACACTGTTCGAAAAGGCCCCATCGTAAGCCTGAGGTGCAACACCTCATCCAGTATCTGGGCACATCGCAGCCTTTAGGCAGGCGATGGGTTGGGGGGATTCCACATTGAATTCAACCATTTCAGGGGAACTCATCTTCTGTTTTATAAGAACTGGACAGTTTTGCGATAAGGTTATCCATCTGTAATATTAACTCAGTATTTCTCTGCCTGATCTGCTCAACCTTTTCAAATTCTCTGCAATTTCATAACTTTTACATGCCGCTTCGTATTCTCTCTAACTTCCCGCATTCATCTACCAACCAGATTTCTTTGTTACCAGTGTGTCACCATGGAAACCCTCACCCTATCAGAGATATTCTCTTTGTCCTATCCATCCCTTCCCCATGCTCTCTGTAACTTTTCGACATTTCCAATTCTGATGAAGTGTCTTTGACCTGAAATGTTAACTTGCTTTCTCTCTCCACAGATGTTGCCTGACCTGCTGAGTGTTTCCAGCATTTTATGCTTTTACTTCAGACTTTGCCACCTGCAGTTGTTTGATTTTCAAATATTTGTTTATGTGGTTCAGTATCAAATTGTACATAACGATAATGAAGCATCTTGGGCGATGTCACCAGGTTCAACGTGCAAGCAAGTTGGTTTTATCATTGCTCTCATGTTGTCTGCATTGATGGATCAAACTCTAGTTAATGCACAAAATGGGTTGGGTAGGGCAGAACGCAGGGTAAATTTGGATTACCAGCAAGACTCCTGTTGAGAGCAGCATATAGATGAATAGACTGAGCAGAGATCAAAGGTGGAGATAATAAGGAGATAAGAGCTGAGAATAAAATAAAAGTGAAACACTGCAAAAACCTGAAATAAAAATGGAAAATACTGGAAGTGCTCATCTGGTCAGGCAATGGCTGTGGAAGGAGAAACAAGACTAATATTTCACATTAACAACATTTCACAGGTTTCCAACAAGTGGAGAGGCTGGGAAAGTGGGGGGAGGGAAAAAAACAAAAGGAAATATCCAGGGCAGGGACATGTACAAGGTGACAGGCAACCCATTGAAGAGCCTCAGGCACATGGACACTTGCAGGGGTGTGTGTAACATGTGTGGTTAAAGCACAGCTGATTTCAGTTCTGCCTATGTCTGAGGTGAAGGGTGAGAGGCAGGACTGCTTAAAGACAGAAGGACAATCGTGTGAAGCAATCAAAGTGGTAACAAGTCAAGTTAAGGAATAAAGAATAGACAAAGTGGGTGTGGTGAGTCTCTGGTGCAGACTGCAGATGTAGTGCAACGGAATTAGAGGGAGTGAATGTTTAGTGTCGTTTGGAATAAAAATGCTGGAAACAATGAGCTGAGGGTAGTTAGAGACTAAGAATAAAATCCAGGAGACATGAGAAGTCGCAGGGTGCAGGGCTGTGGAACGTGGCCAGCAGGTGAGGCTGTAATATGGGGAAAGGAGACAATATCACAGGTGGATGACCTGAAGCAGAAACGGCCACTTCTGACACAGGTGGAGAAAGGAAGTGATTGGAAGCAGTAGAATTTGACACTGGCTCCGGAAGTCTGCAACAAGCCCAGGTGAAGAAGAGTTATAACTCTGCAGGAAGCCACAGTCAGAGAGGTGAGAGTGTGAGGAAGATGGAGAGGCTGCCAAATAACCAGGCTGCTTTGCCAAGAATGGGGTCAACATCCCTGAGCATTGTTGAAGCTGCAATCACCCAGTCAGACAGAGTGGATTCCACTGCAGTCCTTGTGCGTTGTAGATGGAGGAAAAGCTTTGGAGAGGTGGCTGACATCTGACCTCTTCCTGTTTGTCCCAGATTTGTACGGTGGATCCAGCACAGTTCCTGCCCGAAACATCCTGTCAGGTGTTACGGGGAGGTCTCCTCTAGGGCACCAACCTACGTAGCCAGACCTGCGGCAAGAGTGCACTTACCTCATCGTCATCCAACGTGAAAGGGGCAGGGGCTGTAGTGCAAAGGCTGTTTTATCAACTTCACACATAAGAATTATCCGGAGTTTATATTCCAGCATGCCATGAGGAAAGTGGGGCAGGGGTGGGGGGAGGAGGGAGAATTCAAATGAACTTTTAAAGGTGACTGAGCTGAAGGCAGTGCAGGGGGATGAGCTGGGGTTTTTCTAATTGTCTCTATATCTTCCTGTGGTCTGGCTGCCCAAGACTTATAAATCCACAGAGAAATAATCGTGGTTCCACTACATTTGGATTCATCCCCAAAAGCCTTTGAAAGTATTAATACCCATATCCTTCCTACAATAAAATCCATCAATCAATCTTTCTGATTGCTGATTGACATAGAACGGTTCCCATCAAAACATCATATTCAGAATATCAAATTGGACGACTTTCCCTGGAGAGGACAATGGATAATTTCACTGACACGGGAGTGACAAAGAACCACTTCACAGGCTTAAAGCAAACAGACAAGTTTGAGATAAAGTTGGTGGAAGGATTGCTGCAGTCAAGTTGCCATGGGTGTGATATTTGCATTCATAAAGATCAGGGTAAACATTGGCAACTGGCAATGGAAATGCACAGGGCTGATCTCCTATACAAAAAGGAGCAGGAACTCAAAATGAATCAACATCATAAAATGAATCATCGTCTAAATGAACCAAAGTCAAATCATACATGAAGTTTTAAATGAAATCATGTGCCAAAGGGGAGGGCATGCTGATGTCAGTATGGAACAGAAGAAGCAGGGGAAAGAGTTGGCCAGCAGGATCCTTGAGCCTAATCCGTCATTCAATAGGATCATCACCTTAGCCGCAGCACCAGTTCCCCAACCTTGTGGATTCTCTTGTAGTTCAATCGTCAGGCAGTTTCAGCCTTGAACTCACGCCACCTGCACAGCTCCTTGTGCATGGAATTGCAACGATTCACAACCTCCTGCGAGAAGAAGCTCCTCCTCACCTCCATCTGGAATGACCTATTCCCAATAGTCTCCTCACCCATCAACCTCCTCAGCACCTTACATGTTTCAGGAAGATCACCTTTCATTCTTCTAAACTTTGATAAATGCAAGTCCAGCTTGTTCAATCTCTCTTCAGGCCTCAACCTGAACCTATCGGGAGGAGGAGCTGAGCAGAGCAGTGAGAGAGCGGGAGCCTTGAGAAAGGAGCCATTTGTGACAGCTGTGTTTCTGATTGGCTAAGTGGGTGGCAACTCAGCCAATGAGAGGAAGGTAAGGTCAAGCGGAGTGGCCATTTTGGAGCAGCCATTGTGAGAGTGGCCAGTGTAGGAGTGGGATTTCTGAGGCTTTGGCTCAAGAGGCTTCGGCGAGGAGACACAGGTGAGCAGCAGGTAAAGTTTCTAGTTTCCTGTTAATCCGTGACCTTTGACTTATTGTAGACAAAATGGCAGTCAGGGCAGTGGAATGTTCCTCCTGCAAGATGTGGGAAGTCAGAGGATCTCGTGGTCTCCCTGATGACTACATCTGTAGGAAGTGCACCCAGCTGCAACTCCTGATGGACCAGGTCAAGGAAAAGGAGGTGCAGTTGGATGTACTCAGGATCATCCGGGATGATGAGAACATCATAGGTGAGTGTTTTAGTGAGGTGGTCACATCTCAGCTGCAGGCTGCGGATGATAGTGACCACCAGGTGAGATAAGGGGAGTAGGCAGTCAGTGCAGGATTCCCTATGGCCATTCCCCTCACTAACCAGTAGACCCCTTTGGATACTGTTGGAGGAATGACCTTTCAGAGGTCAGCAGCAGTAGCCAGATCAGTGGCACCGTGCCCGGCTCTGAGGCAAAGAAGGGAAGGGTGAAGTCAGGCAGTGTCTCAGGCAGTCAAGAGGGCTTCAGATTTATGGATCATTGAGCTCTCTTCCAGGGCAGGTGGGACCAGTACAAACGAGATGGTTTGCATTTGAACCAGAAAGGAACAAATATCCTCGCCAGGAGGTTTGATGGTGCTACTTGGAACGGTTTAAACTAGAGTGACAGGGGGGTGGGGACCACAGTAACAGGGCAATAGGTGGTAGGGTTGGGGGCAAGAAAGATGGTGTGACAAGTAAGATTGAAAGGAAGGACAGTGAGGGGCAGGCGAATAAACACGGTGGGACTGATGGGCTGAAATGTCTTTATTTCAGTAATAGGGGTATTATGGGTAAGGAGGATGAACTTCGAGCATGGATCAGTATGTGCAATTATGATGCTGTGGCCATTACAGAGACCTGGTTGCGTGTGGGACAGGACTGGCAGCTCAATGTTCCTGGATTTCGTTGTTTTAGACGTGATTGGGGGGGGGGGTGTAAAAGAGGTGAAGGGGTTGCACTACTGATCAGGGAGAATGTCACACTGGAGGGCTCATCCACAGAGGCAATTTGGGTGGAGCTCAGAAATAAGAAAGGTGTAAATACACTGATGGGATTATACTACAGGCCACTGTTACAAAAGTTTGAGTTTTCTGAGGAGGTGGCAAAGGCACATGATGAGAGTAAGGCAGTGGATGCTACCTACGTGGACTTCAGTAAGGCATTTGGCAAGGTCCCTCATGGTAGGCTGATTCAAAAGATGCAGGGGATCCAGGGTAAATTGCAGGTTTGGGTTCAGAACTGGCTTGCCCAGAGTAGACAGAGAGTAGGGGTGGAAGGCTGTTATTCTGGCTGGAGGTCCGTGACTGGTGGTGTTCTGCAAGGATTGGTGCTGGGACCTCTGTTGTTTGTGATGTATATCAATGATTTGGATGTAAATGTAGATGGGTGGATTAGCAAATTTGCGGGATGACACCAAGATTGGTGGAGTCATGGACAGTGTAAAGGGGACATAGATCATTTACAGATATGGGCAGAGAAGTGGCAGATGGAGATTAATCCAGGCAAGTGTGAGGTGTTGCACTTTGGGAGGTCAAATGAAAGAAGAAAGTATACAGTTAATGGTAGGCCCCTTAATAGCACTGAGGTACAGACGGATCTTGGGGTCCAGGTCCATAGTTCACTGAAAGTGGCTCCGCAAGTGGATAAGGTGGTAAAGAAGGTGTATGGAATGCTTGCCTTCATTGGTATAAGAGTAAGGAAGTCATGCTGCACTATACAAAACTTTAGTCAGACCGCACTTGGAGTCTTGTGTGCAGTTTGGTCACCCCATTATAGGAAGGATGTGGAGTCTGTGGAGAGGGTGAAGAAGAGGTTCACCAGGATGCTGCCTGGATTGGAGGGTCTGAGCTATCAGGAAAAGTAGGACAAACTTGGGTTGTTCTGCATAAAGTGTCAGAGGCTGAGGGGAGACCTGATAGAGGTTTTTATAATTATGAGAGGCATAGATAGGGTAGACAGTCAGAATCTGTTCCCCAGGGAAGAAATGTCAAACACCAGAGGACGTGCTTTTAAGGTTAGAGGGGGAAGTTTAAAGGCAATGTGAGGGGCAAGTTATTTACACAGAGTGTGGTAAGTACCTGGAATGGGTTACTGGAGTAGGAGTGGAATCAGACAGTTTGGTGGCATTTAAGCAGCTTTAGATGGACACATGAATACGAAGGGAAGGGAGGGATGTGGATGATACACAAGAGGAGGACACTTAGTATAAATTGACATCAAGATTGTACAACATCGTGGGCCAATTGGCCTGTCCAGTGCTGGACTGTTCTATGTTCTATGTTTTATGTTAACCCCTTCATCCCTGGAATCAACCTGATGAACTTTCTCTACATTCCCTTCAATGCAAGTATGTCATTCCTTCGACTGTATGCAGTCGTCCAGGTGTGGTCTCACCTGTACCTGCAAAGTTGCATCAAAACTCCCCTAATTTTATCCTCCATACCTCTTGCAATGAAGGCCAATGTCCCATTAGCCTTTCCAATTACTTGCTCTACCTCGATGCCAACCCTTTGTGGTTCATGTACCAGGACCCCCTGAACCTTGCTGCACTACAACATTTCCTCTCTCCATTTAACTAATCATTTGCTTCTTCATTCTTCCTTCCAAACAGGATAATCCCACCTTAACTTCTTCCTACCAGCTTCTTGCCTCACTTAATCTTCACGGGCTCACTGTCCTCCTGACAACCAATTAACTCACCTGACCTTGTATCGTCAGCAAATTTGGCAACAGTACAGCTCTGCAAGTCATGAACATAGATTGATGCTATAGCACTAATTAAACGAACATATCACTTTGGAAGCACTTTGGAATTTTACACCACTTGATTGAATACAAGTCAAATTCAGGAAAGATTACATCAGAGGAGTTACCTGACTATTCTTGGAAATCAAGCCAGATAGCCATGGAGCGGCGCAGGTTGTTGGATTCTACAACATTCCATCACTGTGAAATGTCGAACGAACAAAAATCTAGTCTTTGACAACTTTTAGGACACAGAGTGGACCTCTTGTTTGCAACATCTCCAAACTCCTGGAACTGGAACTTAACTCCTCCCTTTGCAACTGGAATCCTTGACTTCCTGGCCAATAGACCGCAATCAGTGAGAATAGGCAGCAACAAGGTGCTCCACAAGGCTGCACCCTCAGTCCCCTACTCTACTGCCTATGAACTCACTATTGTGTGGCCAGATTCTACTCTAACTCCATCTACAAGTTTGCAGATATCTACAAGCGGGCCAGATCTCAAATAACGACGAGATGGAGTACAGGAAGGAGATAGAAAGCCTAGTGCAAGGTATCAAGACAACAATCTTACCCTCAATATCAGCAAAACAAAACATCTGGTCATTGACTTCCAGAAGCGGGGCAGTGCTGAGGTGGAGATGGTTGAGAGATTCAAGTTCCCAGGTATGAACATCACCATTGCTTCTCCGGGTCCAACCACATAGACACCACAGCCAAGGAAGCACATCAGTGCCTCTACTTCTTCAGGAGGATAAGCAAATTTGACATGTTCCCTTTGACCCTCAGCAATTTTTACAGGTGCACCATAGGAAGCATCCTATCCAATGTATCATGGATACAGCAACTGCTCTGCCCAAGGCTGCAAGAAATTGCAGAGAGTTGTGGACACAGCTCAGTCTATCATGAAAACCAGCCTCCCCTCCATGGACCTTGTCTGCACTTCTCGCTGCCTTGGTAAAGCAGCCAGCATAATCAAAGACCCCACCCACCCCGGCCATTCTCTATTCTCCCCCTTCCGTTAGGCAGAAGATACAAAAGCTTGAAAACACAGACCACCAGGCTCAAGGACAGCCTCTATCCCACTGTTATAAGACCTGTGAACAGACCTCTTGTACAATAGAGATGAATTCTTTTCTTTTACAATATCTTTATTAAAAATAGAGATGAATTCTTCACCCAACAATCGACCTCATCATGGCCCCTGCACTGCACTTTCTCTGTAACTGTAACACTATATTCTGTTATTGCTTTTCCTTTTGTACTACCTCAATGTACCTATGTTTTGAAGTGATCTATCTGGATAGCATACAGAACAAAGTTTTTCACTGTATCTCGGTACATGTGACAATAATAAACCAATTACCAATTCCCACCAGTAACCCTTCAGAAGAGTAAGGCTTTGATCCGAGTTTCTGATGCTACATACGTGGGTCTCCACAGTGCAAACTACAGACCACAGTGTCTGCTCCTGTTGTATCACTGGTGAGGTCAGGACTCTCCAACTCACCACAAAAACAGATATATTCTGGTTCCACCCTCCTCTGACCTGCAAACCCAGCTGACCAGACAGGGAGGTGGGAGCCCAGTGCAAGGTGCAATAGTCAAGGATTCATTTTCTGTCGCATTACATGTTGGTGGCTTCTACAATCCCTTCAGTTGCTGAACTCTCTACATGAGCTTTATAAAAGATGATTTAAGTAGATTCTCTCAACTGAGAGTAGTACCTAAAAAGAAACTGCCTTTGAGTAGCCAATCTTGTGCTGTAGCTTTGGCTGGTTGACTTTTTAATGAACAGTGAGCATATTATTGGCAGTCCGTACCATCAGAAGAAACGTAAGATCTGTCCCAAGATGCTTTGCAAGTTGAGGTCTGGTTTTATCACTGCACCATCCAGAGTTCAATAATGCTGTAAGGATTGTTGAGAGATTGGAAATGTGGGAAGTGTGCATTGTGTGTAGTGGAATTACCAACACTGGGGATTAATGATCACACCCTTCATCCAACATCATATTCATACTGATCCTCAGAAACCAGACAGTCTTCATTCTAATGTTCCTATTCTAATCAAAGACAGTTAATTGATTATTCTGTCGTGACCCTCTGGTGTCACTTACTCTTGTATTTAATATTTCCTTATGAAAAAGAAAGAGGAAATTTGGCTTAGAGCCTGTGCTGGTTCACAAATCCAGCTCATTCCCCCACTACTTTTCCCTGTAAACTCTTCTCCCCATGTTTCCCTCAGTCCCTCCAGATTCTACCACTCACCTGAATACTCCAGGAAATTTACAATTGCCAATTAACTTACTAACCTGCAAATGTTTGAGATGCAGGAAGAAACTGGAGCATTTGAGCTCAGGACCAACAGTGTTTAAACAACACTAGAGCTCAGGACTGAACCCAGATCACTGGAGCTATGAGGTAGCAGTTGTTGCAAAATGCTGGTCCATCACACTTTTGTTGTGCTGAGAAGTGGCAGATGCAGTTCAACCCAGGTAAGTGTGATGTGGTTCACTTCGGTAGGTCAAGTATGTTGGCGGAATATAGTATTAATAGTAGGACTCTTGGCAGTGTGGAGGCTCAGAGGGATCTTGGGGTCCGACTCCATAGGACGCTCAAAGTGGCGATGCAGGTTGACTCTGTGGTTAAGAAGGCATATGGTGTATTGTCCTTCATCAATCGGGGAATTGAATTTAGGAGCCGTGAGGTATTGTTGCAGCTATATAGGTCCCTGGTCAGACCCCACTTGGAGTATTGTGCTCAGTTCTTGTCGCCTCACTACAGATGTGGAAACCATAAAAATGGTGCAGAGGAGATTTACAAGGATGCTGCCTGGAATGCGGAGCATGCCTTATGAAAGCAGGTTGAGGGAACTCGGCCTTTTCTCCTTGGAGCGACGGAGGACGAGGGGGGACCTGATTGAGGTGTGTAAGATGATGAGAGGTATTGATCGGGTAGATAGTCAGAGGCTTTTCCCCAGGGCTGAATTGGTGGCCACAAGAGGACATAGGTTTAAGGTGCTGGGGAGTATATATAGAGGAGATGTCAGGGGTAAGTTTTTCACTCAGAGAGTGGTGAGTGTGTGGAATGGGCTGCCGGAAACGGTGGTGGAGGCGGATATGATAGGGTCTTTCAAGAGACTGTTGGATAGGTACATGGAGCTGAGTAAAATAGAGGGCTATGGGTAAGCCTAATAATTTCTAGGGTAGGGACATGTTCGGCACAGCTTTGTGGGCCAAAGGGCCTGAATTGTGCTGTAATTGTTCTATGTTCTATGTTCTATCCAATCAATATGAGAAGATTGTTTTATTTCACAAATACTAACAATAAAAAGACTCAATCCGTTCTATTAAAGTAAACACAGCTCTCATATTCCTTCTGCTGTTGGGGACCCCTTTCCACAGTAAATAAAAGAGTCATCAATAGCCCGTGACACACTCATTACCAAGGCTCATAAGGAAAGTCTGCTCAACTAATCCAAGAAACAGTTCTCAAGCAAAACAGTGTTCTCATATCCCTTCTGCTGTTGGGGACCCCTGTTGAGATGAATGGAAGAGTGCTTTCTCTGTTTATGGCCCCCAGCATCACTCAGATACCCAACCTGAAGGAGAGGTCCACTCAATCAAATAGGAAACCTCCTTCTTTTATGCACATGATCAACCAACTTCCTGTGATGTTCACATATATCCTGTCATGAGACAGACCGTTATATCAAGCTGTTTACCACATTCTTGTCACATTAGCCATTACAGTTAATGGTTTTTAACAATGCTCGTTGCACACATCACAAAATTTAAATAAACTAAACAGAATCCATAATATCACTACTCTGAACTGATTACAAAGTTCTTGCCATCATCCGCACCACACTACAGATGCTCTGCCAGCTGTGCCACTGTGCTGCCCCATGGATTCATTGGGTTCTACCACATGTGATCCCATTAAAATGTCCTCTCTCCACATTGCAGATTTCACACAAAACCCACTGTCCCAATGGGAGGTCATCGAACTGAAACGATAAATTTGTTCCTCTCTCCACAGATGCTGCCTGATCTGCTGAACATTTCCAGCACTTTCTGTTTTCATTTCAGCTTCCCAGCACCTGCAGTTTTTTGGCTTTTAGTTCATTGGACTGATGGATGTTGCAGAGAGATCAGGGAAAGCACCCACAACTACAGAAAAAACAGGTCTGGTTTCCGAAGACTATAGTTCACCTTTGCCAAGCCAACTAGCAAAAGAATATTACCGGGGAACCGTGTCACTGCCAGACACTGAGGGTGTACATTGGAATTGGGTGATTCACCTGATTTTCCAGGCAGTGATATCTCTGTGAGCAGCACCAGGTGTACCAGAGGAGTGCATCAGGGGAACTGTGCCATCAGATACAACTACAGCAAGTTCCTCAGACGACGGTACAGTTTTGTCCAGGTCTGGAGCAGGAAGAAACTCTGCACAGAGGGCCTGTGTCAGTGTAATTTACACATTTATCCATCACCCACTGCACATGGAGCTGATAACTGAGGGCTGGCACAATGAACCACAGGTCAATGAAGCACAGGAGGAAGTCATCCAGTACTTGTAGCCAAGCCAGCTGCTTCAAAGAACCATCCAGTTAACCCCATTCCCTCACTCTGTCCTCATATCCGTGTAATTTTTCTCCTTGAAGCATTTTCCAACTCTTTCAGGGGTGTAGTCTTGTATCTGAGCTCTGGTTTCTAATGCTGTACACGAGACTCTGCCAGTGCAAGGTGACCTAAGATGACCATGCTTATGGCAAGACCAATCAGAAGTGCATGCCCTGTAGCCTAGACTGGCTGAGTCTGCTTCTGCTATGCTCCTGGGGGATCAGTGTGCACCAGTGTTGGTTCTTGTGGCAGAAATGAAGCCAACACTTTGTAGATCTGGCCAACAATCTGAATCATCTTACCTGGACAGAACATAGACCAGTACAGCACAGGAACAGCTCCGTGGGCCACAACATCCGTGATGAACATGATGCCAAATTGAACTGATTCACTTCTGTCTGTACATGATCTATATCCCTCCATTCCCAGCATATTCATGTGTTTGTCTAACAGCCTCTTGAACCCCACTATCATATCTGTTTCCACCACCACCCCTGGCAGCCCATTCCAGGCACCCATCACTCTCTGTGTTAAAAACTTGCCCCACACATCTCCTTTAAACTTTCCCCTCTCATCTTAAGTGTATGTTCTCTAGTACTTGACATTTCTATCTTGGGAGAAAGGTTCTAAATGTCTTCTCTATCTGTGCCTCTCATAATCTTATAAACTTCCATCAGGTCTACCCTCATCCTCTGATGCTCCAGAGAAAACAACCCAAATTTGTCCAACCTCTCCTTATAGCTCATATACAGGCAGCGTACCAGTAAACCTCTTCTGTACCCTTTCCAAAGCTTCCACATCCTTCTTATAATGGGGCAACTAGAATTGAAGTCAAAGTCAAAGTCGCATTTACTGTCATGCGCACAAATCCATGTATGCACAAGTGCAGTGAAAAACTTACTTGCAGCAACATCACAGGCACATAAGCAGCATTGAAAGAAAAACATAAATTATACACAATGTTTACAAAAAAGCACATATTTAGAACAAGAAGTCCATTCAAAGAATTGCACACAATGCTTCAAATGCAGCCTAACCAAGGTTTTATACGGCTGCAACACAAATTCCTGACTCTTACACTCAGTGCCCCAACCGACAAAGACAAGTATGCTGTACATCTTCTTTACCACCTTATAAGATAAGATAAGATTTCTTTATTAGTCACATGTACATCAAAGCACACAGTGAAATGCATCTTTTGAGTAGAGTGTTCTGGGGGGCAGCCCGCAAGTGTCGCCACGCTTCCGGCGCCAACATAGCATGCCCACAACTTCCTAACCAGTACGAATTTGGAATGTGGGAGGAAACCAGAGCCCTGGAGGAAACCCACGCAGATACGGGGAGAACGTACAAACTCCTTACAGACAGTGGCTGGAATTGAACCCAGGTCGCTGGCGCTGTAATAGCGTTATACTAACTGCTACACTACCGTGCCTGCCTTACACTACAGTGCCTGCCCTACTTGCGTGACCACTTTCAGTGAGCTATGGATTTGGATCGCTAGATCCCTCTGTACATCAGTGCTGTTTAGGGGTCCTGCCACTAACTGTATACTTTCCCCTTGCATTAGACCTCCCAAATTGTAACACCTCACACTTGTTCAGATTAAACTCCATCTGTATCTGCAACTGATCTATATTCTGCTGTATCCTTTGACAGCCCTCTACACTCTCCACAGCTCCACCAATCTTTGTGTCATCTGCAAACTTACTAACCCACCCATCTATATTTTCATCCAAGTCATTTATATACATCACAAACAACAGTGGCCCCAGCACTGTTGAACACCACTGGTCACAGACCTCCAGCCAGAATAACACCACTCCACCACTACCCTCTGTCTTGAACGGGCAAGCCAATTCTGAATCCAAACCACCAAGTCACTGTGAATCCCATCCATCTTAACCTCTTGGATCAGCCTACAATGAGGGACCATATCAAATGGCTTACTAAAATCCATGTGGACAACATCCACTGCCCTACCTACTATCTTCCAACAATCTTCAAGGGCTTCCTGCAATCAAAGTACCTTAGAAAAAAATAACAAAAAAATCTTGAATTATAAATAAAGGAAGTTTGATTAATGTTTGCTGTTACTGGATTCTTGTAGTAGTAGGGTGATATTCCAGGGACAAAGTATTGTCCCTACAACCTTCGTGTGCTACACTTTTTATGCAAGTCCATTCCTATTTTGGAACTGAGAAATTTATCTTGTTATCCATTAACGACAGGGAAAGAAAACAGTTTGTCTGATAGTAATTAAATTTTATGTGTGGGTGTTATTGTGTAAGGATTGTGCCGAGATGTATTGTATTTACTCCAATTGTCTTATATCAGGTTGTTAACTACCATAAACTGGAGCTTCAGGGAGCTATCTGTCCATGAACACATTTTTACGAAGAACTCTGAGAGCTCCGATCACAATTCACCATGAAAATTCTTTTTGCTCTTGTTTTGGTTACCAGTTGCTTGCCATGTCTTTTAGCAAATGTTATGGTCCAGGTAAGTTCCAGCAAGTTCTTAACAGGACTGTCAAGAGATTAACGGAACTAATTACAATCAATCATGCAATTAAAATAAATCAAGTTAATTGTTTTAATTGCATTATTTAAAATAATGAAAAAAAACATTATTTTTGAACATTGCAAAACAAGTCATTGTGCCGATGGAGGAGAGTGAGTGTGTGGGAGAGAGGACGGAGAGGGCGATGGAGAGGGAGAGTGTGGGAGAGAGAGAGGGAATGGAAAAGTGGGAGAGTGGGAGAGTGGGAGAGTGGGAGAGTGGGAGAGTGGGGGAGTGGGGGAGTGGGGGAGTGTGTATTAATGGTATTCATTTGACAGCCCTATTTTTCACCGATTTCTAATAGTTTGTGATGTAGCGAATTCAAAGTTACCCATGAATTTGTGTGTGTGGCAGGTGTATGTCAGAAAGTGACCTGTGATTGCATGGTGCTTCAGTGCAGTACTGAGGGGGGATTTTAAGGGAATCATGGGATGTGGGATTAGTCATGGAAGATAAGCCAGAGCTGGAAAGCCAGTCATGTTCATGAAGGGTAGAGCAGGCTCACGGGGCTGAATTGTGAATCCTGTGTCTTTCCCTGATGGGGCCGTGTCAGACCTGTCGACTTCCCAATCTGCCCCAGGTAGATGCAGAGGTGCCACCGCACCGATGAACGATAGAGCCACCAGTTTACCCGTTGGCTTTCCTTCATCAACTCACAGCCCAGGAACGGGCTGAACATGAAGCTGCTGGTGGGCAAGGTGTTTGCCTCAGTTCTTCACACATTTGTTGGTGAAGACCTTTGGGTGTCTGAGGGTGTGACGGGTGAGTCAGCAATGTTACTTATTCTCTTAAGAAATTCTTCCAATGCAACTCTTCCCATTTTACTGGGGCATTTAAAAGGAGATGTTGTGCCAATTGTACAGCACCTCAATGAGAACACAACTGCAATAGCATGCACAGGGCTGGTCTACCTACCTAAGAAAGGATATATTTGCAATAAGAGACAGCAGTGAAGCTTCACTGGATTGATTCCTGGGATAGCATGTTTGTTCATTAGGAAGAAAATAAGTTCATTGGGCACATACTCCCTTGAGATCAAAGGTGATCTCAATGAAATGTACGACATTATTAAGTTGCTTGACAGGGGAGATGCAGAATTGACATTTCCCCGGCTGGCATGTCTGAACCAGCGGAAACCGTCTCAGAACAAGGGCAAGAGGAGGAAAAATGTTGTCAACCAGAGGGAAGTCAATTTTTGGAACACAGTACCAGTGTGTTCCAAGCTGCGGAGGCTTGGTCATTGGGAATATTCAAGACAGCAGTCAATACATTTTTAGAAGTTAAGGGACTCAAGAGATGTGGGATTAGTCGTGGAAAATGGTGCAGAGGTGGTGACTCAGCCATGACCATATTGAACGGTAGGGCAGGCACAAGAGACTGAATGAAATCTCTATTTATAACAGAATGAGCCCATTCTAAGTGTGAGGTACAATCACAGGTATATTTCTGAACCATGGATGCTACAAACCAGATTAATAAGGAATTAATTATCTGAGGAAAAGTGATTCTTTTCTTTCTAAATATTGTTATTTGTTTATTGTTGTCACTTGTACTGAGGTACAGTGGAAAACTTGTCTTGCACACTGTTTGTACAGATCAATTCATTACATAGTGCAGATGCATTGAGTTAGTACAGAGTGCATTGAGGTAGTACAGGTAAAAACAATAACAGAAGTTTAAAAGTGTAGAACGATTATAGGAAAGGTAATGAGTAGATCTGTAGAGAGCAGCTTGCAATGAGACGCCACGCTCCAGAAGTTAAAATGAGATTAAATACTTGTTTTAAATTTCTCAACTTTCTTCTCATACTGAACTGTGTTCCCAAAGGACTTGAGATTGCGAGGAGTGGTCCCAGTAAAAGGCCTGGCTTAAAACCCACAGAAACATCAAATCAATGAACAGAAAAGTCACTGAAACCCACCAGCAGCAGTACACCAGTGATGAATGTCTTCTCATCCTTCTATCTTCACAGCTCCTCCCCCGGTTCCGTTCCTGACAACTGTTTGTAACCCGAACAGTTCACAAGTCAGAAATGCTGCCACAGACTGAGTTCCCACCCAGCACAAGATGCCTACAGCCCTGAAGCAGTTGGCAAATCCATCCCATCAGTTTCCCAAACACCCGCTCGTATGTACGGGCTGTACATAAGATGGGCGTTTGTAACTTAGGGATGATCTGTACACGAAGTAGCTCCAGAATCTGTTACTGACATCAAATGTTTATATTTATAACATGTCCTTAGTGTAATGAATTGTCTCAAGGTGCTTTTGCATGGATTTGGAACAAAATTTGACACCAAGTCATTTATGAGGGCAGTTCAAAAGTTCGTTCAAAGGGGAAGGTTCTAATTTCCAGTTGCAGGAAAGAAACAGGAGTATCAGCAACTCACGGGAAAGGAAGTATTGACAGGTTCTGTGAGGGAAGAACGGATGTTGGATTGTCATAGGATCATGGAGAGAAATTACATGGAAACAGGCCCTTTGGCCCATCAAGTCCAAGCCGACCATCAACCACAGACGAGTTTTCTCTTAGATGAAGTACAAGACCAACCTAGAAGAGGAATCGGCCGCCCCTGACATCAGTGCAGAAGAAGACACGGGACGTCATATGATAGTTGTACAAATCGTTGGCTAGGTCGCACTTGGAGTGTCATGGGCAGTTCTAGTCACCCCGTTACAGGAAGGATGCAATTAAGCTAAAGGGGATGAAGAATAGATTCACCAGGATATTGTTGGGATTGGAGGGCTTGAGTTATAAGGAGAAATTGGATAGGCTGGGATTGTTTTTGCTGGAGTGAAAGAGGCTGAGGGATGACATGAAGTATACAAAATTATGAGGGGTATTGATAATTTAGATAGCCAGAGTCTGTTTCCCATGGAAGGGATGTCTAAAACTAGAGGACATAGGTTTAAAATGAGAGGAAGAAAGCTTAGAGAGGATTTGAGGGGAAAATTGTTCACACAAAGAGCAGTTGGTGTCTGGAATGAGCTGCCAGAGGAGCTGGTGAAGGCAGGAACAGTAACAACATTTAAGAGGCATCTGGACAAAATAAATCGATGGAGGTAGAGCAGTGGATATGGACTTTAGTAAAGCTTTTGACAAGGTTCCCCATGGTGGGCTCATCCAGAAGGTCATGAGGCATGGGATCCATGGAGACTTGGTGTGTGGATTCGGAATTGGCTTGCCCACAGAAGGCAGAGGGTGGTAGTAGATGGAGAGTATTCTGCCTGGAGGTCGGTGACTAGTGGTTTTCCGCAGGGATCTGTTCTGGGACCCTGCTCTTTGTGATTTTTATAAACGACTTGGATGAGTAAGTAGAGGAATGGGTTAATACGTTTGCCGATGACACGACGATCAGAGGTGTTGTGGATGGTGTGGAAGGTTGTTGTAGGTTACAACAGGATATAGACAGGATGCAGAGTTGGGCAGAGAAATGGCAAATGGAGTTCAACCCGAAAAAGTGTGAAGTGATACACTTTGGAAGAACGAACATGAAGACGGAGTGCAAGGTTAATGGCAGGATTCTGAGCAGTGTGCAGGAACAGAGGGATCTTGGGGTCCAAGTCCATAGATCCCTCAAAGTTGCCACACAGGTTGATAGGGTGGTTAAGAAGGTGTATGGTGTGCTGGCCTTTATTAGTCGGGGGATAGAGTTCAAGAGCCGTGAAGTAATATTGCAGCTCTGTAAAACTAGGTTAGACCACATGTAGAATATATTGTGTTAAGTTCTGGTCACCTCATTATAGGAAGGATGCGGAAGCTTTAGAGAGGAGATTTACCAGGATGCTGCCTGGATTGGAGAGCATGTCTTAGGAGGAAAGGTTGAGCGAGCTAGGGCTTTTCTCTTTGGAGAGAAGGAGGATGAGAGGCAACTTGATAGAGGTGTATAACATTATGAGAGGCATAGACAGAGTGGACAGCCAGCATGTTTTCCCTAGGGCGATATCAGAGGACATCCATTTAAGGTCAGAGGAGGAATGTTCAGGGGAGATGTCAGAGGTAGGTTCTTTACACACAGAGCAGTGGGTGCCTGGAACACACTGCCGGGGGTGGTGGTAGAGGCTGATACAACAGGGACATTTAGAAGGCTCTTTGATAGGCACATGGATGTAAGAAAAATGGAGGTTTATGGGCTGTGCAGGAGGGAAGGTTGAGATTGATCATTGAGGAGGTGTTTATATAGTTCGGCACAACATTGTGGGCTGAAGGGCCTGTACTGTGCTGTACTGTTCTATGTTCTGTGTTCTATGGACAGGTACTTGAATGAGCAAGGCATTGAGGGATATGGAATTAATGCAGGCAAGTGGGATTAGTATAGATTTACATGATGGTCGGCACAGACATAGTGGGCTGAAGGGCCTGTTTCCATGCTGTACAATTCGATGACTCTATGACAAGGTGGAGAGAGATCCAAATGCAAATTGCTGTAGATGCTGGAAATATGAAATAAAACCAGAAAATGTTGAAATGATTTGCATCTGTTGAAAGTGAAACAGACTTAATATTTCAGAACAATGACATTTTTTTCTGCACAGATGCCGCATGACCTTCTGAGACTTCCCGTGCTTTCTGTTTTCAATTAAGTTGGGAGTAAGCTGGTCAGCCCAGCTGAGTGTGGCTGTTGTACAAAACACCCGGGCCGTGCTTTAATTGGAGACTTGCACACCCAGGCCGTGCTTTAATTGAAGACTTACACACCCAGGGCATGCTTTAATTGGAGACTTGGGCAGAGTCAAAACCATTGAGTGTAAGCATCTGTTCCGCACAGAGCCGGAACAGTTAATCTCTTTACAGGCGGTCAAAGTTTACTAGGGATTACAGCAAGAGTTCATGCAAACAGCGGGACAAACATCAGCCTCTCAGGTGGATGTACAACCCCAACACAAGCAAGTAAGGGCGAATCTCCTGCAGACCTCTCCAGTGCCCTTTGTCAATGCCAGAAACAGATTATCTGGCCACTAATTGAATAGCTGGATCTTGCTGTGCACAAATTAACTGCAGTATTTCTTAAACTGCAACATTGACTAGACCACGAGTTCCCTCACTGGCTGTGAAAAGCTGCGGTTGTGTGTGGTGCTATGGAAACACTGCTCACTTCTTGTGTCTTTTCAGCTGTGGTTCTGTGTCAGACTGTTCGGGACAACTAACACTTGCCGTGTTTCACTCTCTCTCTGTAAGGATGGAAACTACACGTTCCCCTTGGAGGATGTGAAGCAGCTGTGGGCGCTGATGGACACTCTGGTTGAAGGTGACTCAGCTGTTGCCAGCTCTGTCTCTACTGGACTGTGCCCTTCCCCTGAGCTGCCAAAGGTGTTTCAGCCAGTTTGCACCTCGAGAGATGCCGATCAGGTTTTCCTCAGGCTGGGTGAGTGGAATTTGGATTCAGTGGTCTGTTCTGGTGAAAGGTCATTTCTATCTCCACAGATGCTGCCTGACTTGTTGATTCCAGCATCCATAACTTTTTGCTATGAAATTGGTTAAATGGTGTATTACTTGGAGAGACAAAACGCACACCAGATAGTATTTGCAACTTCAGATGAAAGAAAACCTTGTCCAAGCCAGATATTAGAACAAAGTCTCTTAACTTTTGACACGAGGTCTCACCCAAGACTGACAGGACCAGAAGATTAATGAGAATAGGGGAGGCAAAAAAGTTACCGCAGTAAAAACAGAAAACGTTGGAAATACTCAGCAGGTCAGGCAGCATAACATTCTTTAACATTCCAGCTGCTAAAAGTTAACCTTTCAGGATGCTGCCTGGCCTGCTGAGTTCCTCCAGCATCATCATGTTTTTCATCTAGATTCCAGCATCTGCAGTCCTTTGTTTCTCTGGTTAACATTTCAAGTTGAAGAGCCTTCGTTGGAACTGGGAAGGACAGGAAACAAGTTGGTTTTAAGTTGCAGAAAGGACATTTCTGTTTTTCCTTCAGATTACCAGCACCTGCAGTTTTTTTTAATTTTCAAAGACGAAGGTTTTGAGGATGAGGTGACACTGGGGTTGGGTCCCAATGACTGTGCAAGGGAGGGAAGGCTGACAGCCCCGAGATCTTGTGGAGGAGCAGGTAAAGTCAGGGACGGAAGATTCAGGATAAGAGAGGAGCTCTGACCAAGATAGAAGCTCTGAGGAGTCTAGAGACTGGTGAATGCACCAGGAAAATGTGCAAGAGAGGGAGAAGTTCAGGGTGAGCAAGGGGAGAGGAGTGATCGAAGGACATGAGATTTATAAAGGAAACAATTTAAATCCATTTAAAGTATCCAGCTTGGATTACTTACAGTTCTTGTATTGATAAGTTGCTCCGTGTGGGAACCTGAACTCACTAAAGTCGTGTTATTGTTGACCGTGGTTTGATCGTTCAAAACCCCACATATCTTGCCTCAGGATAATGGCCCAGTGACATTCGCTACCCCAGAAGCTGCTAATTATCAGATTGTAACTGAGCTTATTTCCCTCTCTTTCTCTTACAGAGGAACTAGCACGGCAAGTCGACAAGTGTGAAATCTGTTCTTATCCTGCCTGCAGTGGCTGTGAGACTGGGGGCCTCAGGCGACCCTGACGGTGGAGCTGCGGAACGGAATGAAGGCAGCTCTTGGCTGTCAGAACCACTTCATGAATAACCTACTGCACACATTCTTTCTGCTGATGATTGCAGAGTCTGTCATTCAAATCCACTTTGATCTCTTGGACCTATTGCTGCCACTGACACTTTGACCCACCCCCTCCCCATTATACACCCAAAATGTTCACCACTGTTCACGTGTGTTTGAATTCCATTCGATCCCTGTTTATGCCAATAAAAATGTTGAAATCCAAACTTCCTAAACTCCAATTGTGCCCAGGTTTACAAAAGGAATCATTTTGGTCATTAATGAAGTATTTAGTAGTAAGTAGGCTGTAGTTTAAAACAAAGGTCTCTGAGATTCAGAGTAATGCAGTAAGATGGAGAAGTGAAAACAGAAGAGCTGGGAGACCTCAACCAGTCAGGCAGCATCTGTGGAAGGAGAAACCAGTCAACTTTTCAGGTCAGTGATCATCCCTCAGAACTGGGGGGAGTGAAGTGGATGTGTGACAGTTTTCAAAGCAGAACTGGGGGTGGGGGGGGGTCTTTTTGAAAACTGTGACCCTTCCACTCTGCCCCCAGTTCTAAGGAACGTCCCTGACCACAAATATTAAATGGTTTCTCCTTCCACAGATGCTGCCCAAATGGCAGAGTTCTTCCAGCGCTTCTGTTTTGTTCCAGATTCCAGCATCTGCAGATTCACTAATTTTCCAGGATGGAGAATGGATTGGCCAAAGGACAGAAGACAATGTCTTTCCTCAGGTGGACTGACTAGTACCTGTGGGCACCACCAGGATGGACAGAGGGCCTCAGCTCTGCACAACGTACACAGAGGGCCTCAATAAAAGGATGGTCCGTGAGGGGTCCATGTTTACTGATGATACAAACACTAGGGGAGAACACAACGACATCAACAAGCAAAGCAACTGGGCAAGAAGGGAGGACAATGTGGTAAAATGGGAGTTCATCAGCCTGTGGAATTCTTTAACCCTGAGGGCCATGGGAGCTCACGGACTGAGGATGATCAACACTGATAATGTTTCTCTGATGGAGGGACAGAAGAGAACATGAATGCAGGCTTGAGGCAGGGGTTTGGCTGTGATCCTATTGAAGAGTGGAACAGGCTTGAGGGTGCAACGGCCAACTCCTGCTCCTACCCAGCAATGGGTGATGGAAGCTGGACTGGGCAGGACCCCCAGAGCGCTGTTCTCACTGCAGGGTCCATCCCGTGGGGAGGCTGCAATCAGGATTCTCTTTTCTAATCATGTTTATAGACAAGCTTTTTTCTGTTATACACACTAATCACTTTAATGTAATAAAGATAATCAAACACCATGGTTTGTCATTGTCACATAGGGAAAATTTGATACAGGCAGCATCATCTGATACTGGGCCAGTGCGACACAGATCAGCTGAAAGTTGGGCGGAGCAGTGGCAGATGGAATTTCCTCCAGACAAGTGTGAGGTGATGCACTTCGGGAAGTCCAGTTCCAGTGGGCCATACACAGTAAAGGCAGGGACCTTAGGAATGTCGAAGTACAGTGGGGTGCAAGACCACAGCCTTCTGAAAGTGGAGACACAGGTGGATAGGGTAGTGAAGAAAACACTTTGTATGTTTGCGTTTGTGGGCTGAGGCACTGAGTATACGAGCTGGGACATCATATTGCAGTTGTACCAACCACTGGTCAGACTGCACTTGGAGTATTGTGTACAGTTCTGGTCACCACACTGCAGGAAGGATGTGGTAGCAATAGAGAGAGTGCAGAAGAGGTTCACCAGGGTGTTGCCTGGAACTGGAGGACTGTGGTTATAGGGAGAGATTGGATTGGCTGGGTTTGTTCTCACTGGAACGGGGGAGACTGAGGGGTGACCTTACAGAGGTTTATAAAATTATGGGGGGGCATAGATGGTAGATAGTCTTTTTCACAGGGCAGGGAAGTCTAGAAATAGAGGGCACAGGTTTAAGGTGAGGGGGAGAAATGTAAAGGGGAAGGATTTTCACACAGAGGGTGGTGAATATCTGGAATGAGCTACCAGAGGAGATGATGCAGGCAGATACAATTACACTGGTTAAGAGGTGTTTGGACAGGTTCTTAGTTAGGAAAGGGATAGAGGCATAGGGTCCTAACACAGGCGAATGGAATTCACGTATGTAGGTATCACGTTCAACATGGATGAAGTGGACCAAGGTGGCCCATTTAGACCTGCACTGGCTTGTGCTGAGCACACAGGGAAGTCAGTCCTAAACTAATCAGAACTAATCAGAGACATTCCCCCAGCAGCCTCCTTCTCCCGCACCTGTTCGAGCTCCTCACTCTTCTTCCTCCGGTACCAGCTGCTGGGGGCGGTTTGTTGGACTGAGTGACAACGTCTGGTGAGGAGGTCTCCACATCAGCTGGGCACATGGTGCAGGAAGCCCCAGACTCGTGCAGGAGGCCGGGCGAGGAGACCAGCAGTGGTTCCCCTTGTTGTCCCGGTAATTATGTGGCTCTCGGACCTGTGCTCAGAGAATGCACTGCTGTGAGGAGTCAGGAATGAACCCAGGATAAGGTTCACAATTGGCTTGATGGTAGGAAGCAGAGGGTGATGGTAGAAGGTTGTTTCTCGGACTGAAGGCCTGTGACTAGTGGTGTCCCCCAGGGGTCAGTGCCGACCTATTGTTATTTGTCATCTACGTCAATGATTTGGATAAGGATGTACAAACATAGTAAGTTTGCAGATGACACTAAAATTGGTGGTATAGTGGACAATGAAGAAGGTTATCAAAAATTACACAGGGATCTTGGTCAGCAGAGTAAGTGGGCCAAGGAGTGGCAAACGAAGTTTAATTTGGATAATTGCGAGGTGTTGCATTTCGGAAAGTCAAATCTAGGTAGGACTTCCACAGTGAACAACACATCCCTGCGGATTGTTGTAGAACAAAGGGACCTTGGAGTTCAGGTACATGGTTCCCTGAAAGTGGTGTCACAGGTAGGCAGGGTGGTGAAGAAGTTTTTTGGCACACTGGCCTCATTGGTCATGGCATTGAGTATAAAAGTTAGTAGGTCATGGGGCAGTTGTACAGACACTGGTGAGGCCGCACTTGGAGTATTGTGTTCGGTTTTGGTCGCCCTGCTGTAGAAAAGATGTGATTAAACTGGAAAGAGTGAAGAAAAGATTTACAAGGACGTTGCCAGGACCTGAGGGACAAAGTTATATGAAGAGGTTGGACAGGTAACCTCCTAAAGGTTTAGAAGGTTATTCCTTACAGCAGAGGAGACTGAGAGGTGATCTTCTTGAGGTGTATAAAATCATGAAGGGCATAGATAGGGTGAATGCACTCAGTCTTTTTCCCAGGGTTGGGGTATCAAGAACTAGAGGGCGTAGGTTTAAGGTGAGAGGGGAGAGATTTAAGAGGAACTTGAGAGGAAACTTTTACACCAAAGGTGGTATGTATGTGGAATGAGCTGCCAGAGGAAGTGGGTGAACAACTTTTAAAAGACAGTTGGACAGGTACATGGATTGGAAAGGTTTAGAAGGCTATGGGCCAAACACTGGTAAATGGGACTAGCTTGGATGGGCATCTCTGTTGGCATGGACCAGTTGGGGCAAAGGGCCTGTTTCTGTGCTGTATGACTCTATGACCCATCCCTTCAGGCAGTGTGGACTACCCCAGTATGATGGAGCCAAGTGTGTTTGCCAGAAACATGGTATTCACCATCAGGAAATTCTTCTTCTGATCTACAGAGCCACTCGTGGGACTCTGAGCAGGAGCAAGTCATGGGATAGAGCAAGTTTAGTAATCGGGGCAGAGTAAAGACAGGGAAAGGAATACCCACTTAAGCTGCATTTATTTCAGTGCGTGAGGTTTAACAGGTAAGGGGGACAAACTCTGAGTGTGTATTTGCTCTGGGGACTGAGATGTTACAGCCATAACAGAACCATGGCTGAGAGAAGGGCAGGACTGGCAGCTCGATGTTCCAGGATACAGATGCTACAGGTGTGACAGAGGTACAGGTAAGTGAGGAGGGGGTGTTGTCTTTTTGAGAAGGGAGGATGTAACAGCAGTGCTTAGAGATGACATTCTTGGGGGATCGTCCAGTGAGACCGTAGGGGTAAAACCTAGAAACAAGAAAGAAGGGTCACTCTAGTGGGGCTGTATTATAGACCCCCAAATAGTCAGGGGGAACTTGAGGAGCGGGTGTCTAGAGAAATTGCTCATAGTTGTAAGAATAACAAGGGTTGTTTGTATTAGTGAGAGATTTTAATTTCTCCAGTATTGACTGAACCACCCAGACTGTTAAGGGCCTGGATGGGGTGGAATTTGTGAAATATGTCCAGGAAAGTTTCCTGAGTCAATATTTTGAAGGACCTACTCGGGAGGGTGCAATACTGGACCTCTTGTAAGGGAACGAGGCAGGGCAGGTAACTGGAATGGCAGTCAGGGAGTACTTTGGCTCTGGTGACCATATTCTATTAGTTTTAAGATAGTGACGGAAAAGGATAGGACAGGTCCACAGGTCAGGGTCCTAAACTGGAGCAGGATCTAGCAGAGGTTGATTGGGTAAACCTGTTTGGAATTAATAGCAAGTGGGATGCTGTTAAGAGTGTGATATCAAGAGTCGAAGGGCTGCATGTTCCTGTTCAGGTGAAGGGTAAACCTGGCAAGTTTAGGGAACCCTGGCTGATGAGAGATATTGAGGCTCTGGTCAAGAAAAAGAAGGAAGCACACATTGGGGTTAAGAGGTCGAGGATGAGTGAATCCCTTGAGGACTATAAAAAGATTAAGAATACTCTAAAAAGGGATATCAGGAGGGCAAAGAGAGGGCATGAGATGGATCTGGCAGGTAAGGTTGAGGAAAATCCCAAGAGGTTCTACAGCTATATAAAGATTAGAAGCATGTCTAGGGAGAGAGTATCAGCAGGGCTGAGAGATCAGCAGGGCTGCCTGTGTCTCGAGCTGCAGGAGATGGGCGGGATTTTTAACAAATGGTGTTTACTGAGGAGAAAATCATGGTTGCTCAAGACATAAGAGAAACAAGTGGAGATGCTGTGGAGGACATTCGTATTATCAGGAAGGAGGTATTTGCAGACTTAAAGCACATTAAAGTTGATAAATCCCCAGGGCCTGACCAAGTGCATCCTCTGACTTTGTGGGAGGATAGAGAAGAAATTGCAGAGGCCCTTGTGGAGATATTTGCTTCATTGTTAGTCACTGGTGAAGTTCCCAAAGACTGGAAGGTGGCTGATGTTGTTCCGTTGTTTAAGGAGGGCAGCAAAGACAAGGCAGGGAACTACAGGCCGGTCAGCCTGATGTCAGTGGTGGGGAAGTTACTGAAGGGAATTCTGAGGGATAGGATCTATCAGCATTTGGATAGACAGAGTCTGATTAGGAAGAGTCAGCGTTGTTTTGTGCTTGGGAAGTCATGTTTGATGAATCTTCTAGAATTTTTTGGAGAGGTAACTAAAAAGGTAGATGAGGATAGGGCAGTGGATGTTCTCTATATGGACTTTAGCAAGGCCTTCGACAAGGTCCCACATGGCAGGGTGGTCTGGAAGGTTCGGTCCCATGGAATCCAGGGAGAGCTAGTTAGGTGGATTCAAAATTGGCTCAGAGGGAGGAAGCAGTGGATTGAAGTGGTTGAAGGGAGTTTCCTGGAATGGAGGCCGGTAACTAGTGGTGTGCCGCAGGGGTCAGTGTTGGGACTCTTGTTATTTGTTATTTATATAAATGATTTGGATGCGAATGCACAAGGCTCGATCAGTAAGTTTGCAGATGACATGAAATTAGGAAGTGTTGCTGATAGTGAAGAAGGTTATTGTAGATTACAGGGGGATCTTGATCAGTTCGGGAAGTGGGCCGAGGAGTGGCAAATGGATTTCAATGTGAGGTGATGCATTTTGGAAAGTCAAACCAGCGTAGGGCTTACACTATGAATGGTAGGGCACTAGGGAGTGTAATGAAACAGTGGGACCTAGGAGTACAAGTGCATAGTTTGTTGAAAGCAGCATCACAGGTAGACAGGGTGGTGAGAAAAGCCCTTAGCATGCTGGCCTTCATCACTCAGGGCACTGAGTATAAGAGTTGGGACATTATGTTGCAGTTGTATAAGTCATTGGTGAGGCCGCACTTGGAACACTGTGGACAGGTTTGGTCCCCCTGTTATAGGAAAGACGTGGTTAAACTGGAAAGGCCGCAGAAAATATTTATGAGGATGTTGCCAGGACTCGAGGGTCTGAGTTACAGGGAGAGGTTGGCCAGGCTGGGTCTTTATTCCTTGGAATATAGGAGAATGAGAAGCGATGTTATAGAAGTGTTTAAAATGATGAGGGGCACAGATAAGGTGGACGGTAACAGCCTTTTCCCCAGGGTAGCGGAGTCCGAAACTAGGGGGCGTAGGTTTAGGGTGAGAAGGGAATGAATTAAAAGGGACCTGAGGGGCAATTTTCTTCCACAGAGGGTGGTGAGTGTACGGAACGAGCTGCCAGAGGAAGTGGGTGAGGCAAGTACAACAGGATCATTTTAGAAGCACTTGGATAGGAGGGGCGGGGCTTGGAGGGATAGGGGCCGAATGTAGGAACTTGGGACACAGGTTGGGCACAGTGGTCAGCATGAACTGGTTGGGCCGAAGGGCCTGTATCCATGCTGAATTGTTCTCTGACTCTATGACCTGGGCATTGAGGGAATGGAAACCTTCCTGCTGGTCAAAATGTCTGGGTGATCACGAAGAGAGCTCTTCAAGGCACCGGAGTGCTGTCAATGGCTGCCTGTGCTGGTGGGACCCAGCAGTGCTGGTAACTCCCAATGCCCTAGACACTACTGCTTCCCGCACTGAAGATAATGTGGATGGAATCACTTCTTTGGGCATATAGTGCCTGGGTGACCTCTCGGGCCAGCGAGCAGCAGATAAGGAGCAGAGATCCACTGAGGCCACTTGAAAGGATCCTGTAGCAAGGAAGTTGAGAGTCAACAGGAGCTTGACCTCCACAGAGAGAGCAGGCCAGGCACAAGGGAATGGCCAGAGGTCTTCCCACAGAATGTTCCATATCTCAGTGATGGCAGCCTTGTTCATCATGAGAGCTCCAGGAGGGATGTGTTACCTCTGAAGTTCATCTAGAAATTGGCTCCTCACTGTAGGGTGTCTCCAATATCCCTGTGCGACTGGCTGTTAACAAAATGGAATGTGTCAGCGTACTCATTGGCTGAGTATCTTGGCAGTGAAATGCTGGAGAAAATGTTCCATTATCTGTGGCACTCTACAGGCTATGGAAGGTGTTTGATAGCCAACATTCATGACAGATCAGGTCTTTTGAGGTTAGCAGGCTGTTCCTCTGAGCAAGCTTGAGCAATACAAGCAGTCTGGTCTTACCACCAGCAACAATCTCCCTTCCACGTCTCACCTGTCGTTGTGTTGCTCCTTTTTGGATCTTCCCCTGGTACCTCAACAAATGTCCCCACTCATCCCATCTCCTGGGAGGAAGACTGAGACTGCTTGTATCGCTCAAGCTTGCTCAGAGGAACAGCCTGCTAAGCTCAAAAGACCTGATCTGTCATGAATGTTGGCTATCAAACACCTTCCATAGCCTGTAGAGTGCCACAGATAATGGAACAGATCTGTAGATGAGTCTGTCACTGCCACGGTGCAGTCAAGCTTCATAGGAGGACAGAGCGAGATCCCTGAAGAAACAGTTCAATCCAGTGCCAGGGAAGTTCCTGAGCTACAAGTTTGCTCTGTGTAACCAGAGCGGAAGAACCAGCTAGTGAATAGGTACTGGTGGAAGGTTGTTGTTCTGACTGGCGGTCTGACCAGTGATGTTCTGCAGGGATCTGTCCTGGGACCTCTGTCGCTTAGATATATATAAATGATTTGGATGAAAATGTAGGGGGGCTGATTATTAAGTCTGCAGATGATACAAAAATTGGAGAGGTTGTGGATATGAGGAAGATTGACAAAGGACTCACCAGGATATAGACCATTTTGAAATGTGAGCAGAGAAATGGCAGATGGAGTTTAATCCAGACAAGTGTGAGGTGTTGCATGTTGGGAGATCAAATGTAAGGGGAAAGTGCACAGTAAGTGGCAGGACCCTTAGTACGTACAGTGGGATCACGGGGTGTAAGTCCATAGCTCCCTGAAAGTGGCAACACAAGTGGATAGGGTGACAAAGAAGGCATGGGGCATGCTTACCTTCATTGGTCGGGGCATTCAGTATAAAAATCCGGAAGTCAAGCTGTGGCTGTATAAAACTTTGATTAGGGCCCAGTTGGAGTATTTTGTGCAGTTCTGGTCACCGCATTACAGGAAGGGTGTGGAGCCTGCAGAAGAGGTTCACCAGGATGCCGCATGGATTAGAGAGTACTAGCTAAAAGGAGATGTTGGAAAAGCTTGGATTGCTTTCTCTGGAGCGTCAGAGGCTGAGGGGCGACCTGATAGAATTATAGAGGTAGGGTAGATAGTCAGGGTCTTTTTCCCAGGGTGGATATGTCAAATGCTAGGGGGCATTTCTCGAAGGTGCAAGGGGAAAGCTTAAGGGAGATGTGTGGGGCAAATTTTTTACATGGAGAATGGTGGGTGTCTGTAACACACTGCTGAGAGAGGTGGTAGAAGCAGATATGATAGCAACATTTAAGAGGCATTTAGACAGGTAGATGTACAGGCAGGGAATGGAGGGACCAGCGACCACGTGCAGGCAGATGGGATTAGTTTAAATTGGCATCATGCTTGGCACAGACATCATGGGCCAAAGGGCCTGTTGCTGTGCTGCACTGTTCTGTGTTCTACGTTCTGTCCCAGGAACTTTCCTCTGACTGTCTCCAGTGTTATTACATCCCTTTGTAAGGGGACCAAGATTGTGCACAGTATTCCGGGTGTGACCTCACCAACACCCTGTAAACTGTCATTTGGAGTTTAAGAATAGGGATGTTCAATGGATCAAGTGGTGGTAAATGAGCTTGGTTCTTGATGGTTGGTCTGGATATAAGACATAGGAGCAGAATTAAGCCATTCAGCCCATCGAGTCTGCTCCGACATTCAATTGTGGCTGATTTTTTCAACCCCATTGTCCCACCTTCTCCCTGTAACTCTTAACCTGCTTACCAATGGTAAGTCAAAGGGCCTGTTTCTGTGCTGTATGACTCTATCACACTAACACACAGGTACAGCTAGCAATTACAAAGGCAAACAGTGTGTTAGAGGATTTCAGTACAGGAGTAGAGATGTCTGATTCCATTTATGTAAGTTCCTGATGAGTCTGCAACTGGAGTATTGTTTACATGTCTGGTCTCCTTACCCGAGGAAGAATTTGCTTGTGATAGGTGCAGCAAAGGTTCACCAGGTTAATTCCTAGGATGACAGTTTTGTCATCTGAAGAGAGATCGAGCAGCCAACCCGAGGCTCTCCTGAGTTCAGAAGAATGGAGGGCGACTTCATTGAAGCATAGAAAATTCAACTGGGGCTTGACAGGGTAAAAGAGCTCAAGGTCTTATTGAGTGGTGGAATGGGTGTGAGGGGACAAATGGGCTACTGCTGCTTCAACTTCTGAAGGTCTAATGTCAGATGACGACTATGGTCTAACTGTTCGGTGTGCTGAGACAGAGGGCCAACACTGGTTCTTGTGGCAGAACAGATGCCGTAACAATGTGGGCCAGCTGAAAATTTCAAGTCTTCCTTCCATCTGAGTATCTGAGAACAAAAATGCATAAATATATAAATAAAGACCAGAACAGTGCACGTCAACAGATCCTGGTACTTGTAGCAATACTGCATCCATTCCAAGGACATTTTCATCTTGCCTGCAGTGCTGAACTGAGACAAATCTTGTTATCTATTAATGGCACTGGGAGAACACAGGCTATCTGGTGGCAATTAAATTTTATGTGTGGGTGTCACAGTGTATTGGATGTACTATTGGATATAGTGTTTACCAATTGTCTTACATCACCATGAACCAGAGCTTTAAAAGCTGCCAGATTGCACTTTTCATGAATAATCCTTTCACGGAGATCTCCAGCTAAACCTCGGATCACCATTCACCATGAAAACTATTTTCTCTCTTGTTTTGGCTCTCAGTTGCTTGACAAGTATTTTGGCAAATGTTATGGTTCAAGTAAGTGCACAAATGTTCTTAATTCAACTGTCATGCATTTAGCAAATATAACTACAATTTTGCAACTAAAGCAATATAATTACAAATTATTCAGGACTTCAATTGCATTTTTATAGAAATATTTAAAAATATATTTTTATGTAATTCAAAGGCAAATATTTCATCTTTAAATGTGGGGATGGGCAGAGAGAGTACGTGGGGAAGGGAGGTGGGAGGGAGGGAGAGCAGTGTTAGTGGTGTGCATTGATGGCATTCATTTGACGGCCCATCTCTGCCACTTTCCAGCTGATTGTGATGCAGCTACAACAGAGTTATAGATCAATGAGAGTGTGTGTCAGGGGTATTTCTGACAACGGTGTGGGACTGCACTGCTTTGGAGCAGTTCTGAGGGACCACTGCCCTGGCAGAGGCATCGACCCCCCCCCCCTCCCCCCCACCCACATCTGCCTCAGGTAGATGCAGAGGTGCTACCAATGAACGATAAAACCACCTTTTCCCTGTTTACTCTCAGCTTTCCTTCACCAACTCACAGCCCAGAAACAGGCTGAACATGAAGCTGCTGGTGGGCAAGGTGTTGCCTCAAACATTTGTTGGTGAAGTCCTTTGGGTGGCTGAGGGTGTGACTGGGGAATTGTTAATGCAACAACTTCTCTTGAACAACTCTTCCTAATGTAAATCCTCCCGGTCCTGTTTTACCGAGATGCTGGCATGTGGAATGAGCCCGTGCTAAGGTTACGTGGTACCATCACTGGGACTCGGTTCTGGTTTATAGAAACTTCAGCCCAGGTAAACACGGAATTAACGTTCTGAAGGCAGGTCTTCTGTTTAGGACCCCAGGATGTTTTGCTGGTGGAAAATAAGTCCTTTTACTTTTCTGTCTTCACATGAATTAAGTTCCGAATCTGTTAACAACAGCAACAGTTATTTCTACAATCCCTGTAATGTGACAAATTGTCTCTTGGTGACTTTGCAACTAAATACAGTACCAGGGTGATGTTAGGGCAGGTGATGCAAAGCTTGGTCAGAGAGGAAGGCTGAAGGATTAGGGCCAAGGTTTGAGGGATTTGAAGGAGAGGAGACATTTCACAATCTGTGTGGGCAGGTTGTGGCTGGAGGCTGGAGAGGGATTTTCAGAGGAAATGTCTATTGTTATGAAGCACAGGTCTAGCCAAGAGGAGGAAATGGCCACCCCAGACGTTAATGCAGAAGGAACAAGGAGGAGAGGGGGCCAAACATAAAATACTGCAGATGATGGGAATCTGAAATAAAAACAGAATATGTCAGAAACACTCAACAGATCAGGCAGCATTTCTGGAGAGAGAAACAGAGTTAACGAGTCGGACAAATGTCTCCTTCCTGAAACAATAACTCTGTTTCTCTCTCTACAGATGCTGCCTGGCTCGATAATTGTTGCTAGCATTTTATGATTTTATTTTGGATTTCTGACATCTGCAGTTCTTTTTTTTTAAGTGATGTGCCCTGGCTCTGAGCTCCCCTCAAAGTGGAGCAACAGTGCTTAACATGAGCATGACAAGTAACTGAGGACAAACTTCTGACAGACCTCTGCCATGCCCTCCACCAACACATAAGATTCACTATCAGTCCATTGAGATAAGATAAGATAAGATATCTTTATTACATCAAAACACACAGTGAAGTGCATCTTTTGCGTAGAGTGTTCTGGGGGCAGCCCGCAAGTGTCGCCACGTTTCCAGTGCCAACATAGCATGTCCACAACTCCCTCACCCATACGCCTGTGGGAAGAAACTGGAGCACCAGGAAGAAACCCACGCAGACACGGAGGGACCGTACAAACTCCTTACGGACAGCGGTGGAATTGAACACACGTCGTTGGCGCTGTGAAGCATTACGCTAACCAATGCACCACTGTTAATTAAATAAATGGAAGGAAAGCAGACGTCCTGGAAGAACTCAGCCAGCCAGGCATCATTTGTGGAAAGAGAAACCAGTCAATGTTTCACGTCAATGACCCTACCTCAGCGCTGGGTCCCTGGGCCTCTTCCCCCAGTGCTGAGGAAGCGTCCCTGACCCAAAGTGTAGATGCTGATCAGCTGGCTGAGTTCTTCCAGCACTTCTGGTGTTGTTTCAGGTTCCAGCATCTACAGTCTTATTAGGTTTCAGTTAATTAGTTGGATCTTACTGTACACAAATTGGCTGCAGTATTTCCTACAGTGTGATATTCACTCGACTTCACATTGACTCATTGGCTGTAAAGAACTTTGTGAAAAGCCGAGGCCGTGTGCAGTGTGACGGAAACGCTGCTCACCTCCTGTGTCTTTTCAGCTGTGGTTCTGTGTCAGGCTGTTCGGTACAACTAACACTCGCCGTGTTTCACTCTCTCTCTGTAAGGATGGAAACTACACGTTCCCCTTGGAGGATGTGAAGCAGCTGTGGGCGCTGATGGACACTCTGGTTGAAAGTGACCCAGTTGTTGCCAGCTCCGTCTCTACTGGACTGTGCCTTTCCCCTGAGCTGCCAAAGGTGTTTCGGCCAGTTTGCACCTCGAGAGATGCCAATCAGGTTTTCCTCAGGCTGGGTGAGTGGAATTTGGATTCAGTGGTCCGTTCCGGTGAAAGGTCATTTCTATCTCCACAGATGCTGCCTGATCTGCTGAGTATTTCCAGCCTTTAATTTGAATTTGATTTTTCATTTGATAAATAATTTATATATTATTTAGTTAGTTTTGCTATGAAGATGATTAAATGATAAGTTGGTTGGAGAAAGAGAATCCTCACCAGTTTGTATCTGCGTTTTGCAGCTTCAGATGAAAGAAAAGCTTATTCTAGGCAGACTGAAGAACCAAGTCTCTTAACCTTTGACACAAAGACCCCGACAAGACACAAAAGACCAGAAGGTTAAATAGAGGAGCGTGGGCAACAGGGTTACAGTGGTGGTAGGGATGAATTGAATACATTGGGTGCCACAGACTGGGCAAGGGAGAAAAGACTGCTTTCACCTCGATGTGCTGAAGTGATCTGTATGGATGGCAGGAAAATCAAGGAAAACAATAACAAAGCAATTACCAATAACTGAGAGTCCTGATATCTTGTGAAGGAGTGGGTCGGGTCAGGGAGGGAAGATTGTGGATAATGGAGACCAAAAGAGGAGCCCAGAGTGAGTGCACCAGGAAAGTATACAAGAGATGAGAAAGTTCGGGTGAGCAAGGGCAGAGCAGTGACAAAGGGACTCTGAAAATATCAAAGAAACACAAAGTAAAAACAATGTCATGGTAAAAATTCCTGGACTGTTTATTTCAATAATCCTTTCCAAACCAGCTCAGCAGGAACAATTGGCAGACCTCATTATTTCACAGTCTAAACCTATTTAGCGTATCCAGTCTGAATTACTCAATTCTTGTACTGATAAGTCGCTGGGTGTGGGGAACATCAGCTCATTGAAACTGTGTGTTTGTTCCCTGTGTTTTAATCTTTCTGTTCACTGATTGCTGGGTGTTTCATGCCGCAGGTTAATGGAGCAGTGCTGTTCCCGACTCATGGAAGTTGCTTGTCATTGGATTGTGTTTGAGCTTATTTCCCTCTCTTTCTTTTACAGAGGAAATAGCACAGAAAGCTGATGTATGTGAAATCTGTGCCTATGCCGCCTGCAGTGGCTGTGAATCTGTAGGACAGACCCTGAACCAAGACGACGGTGATGGTAAAAATGGCGGCAGCGTGTAGCTTGCAGGACCACTTGATGATTAACTACATCCATATACAGTCTTTCTGTTAATAATTGCCAGTCATCGTATCCACTTAGATCTCTTGCACTTGTTTCTGTATGCAGAGTGATCACTGCAATATAACTTTCATTATCAAATGGGGCCCTGCAGCCACAGAGGTAGAGCCATGACATCTCCTGACTCTGCCACTGACACTATGACCATCCCTTCCATCACACAGCCACAAAGTGACATTCTTCACTATCACTCCCATGCCTCTGAGGTGCCCCCGAGAGTTTACTGCTGCCTCAGAGAGGAATTTTCAAACCCTGGATTTTGTAAACTTCAATGAATACCCGGAATTTCATAAAGGTCCACAGAGCAGCATAGTGTTACAGCAGACAGTCCTGCTGCCTGGTGACCCCAGTGACCTTGGTTCAATCCAGACTTCGGATTCTGTCTGCGTGGGGTTTACTCCTTCTCCCTGTCACTGCGTAGGTTTCCCCTGGATGCTCCGGTTTCCTCCCCATCTGATAATAGTGCAGGTTGGTGGGTTAATTGGCTGCCATAAATTGGTCCCAGTGTGGCTGCGGGGAGTTGATGGAAATAGGTTACAGGGAAAATTACTGGGCGAATGGGATTCTTCTGTGAGTTGACACAGATTCGATGGGCTGATTGTCTTCCTTCTATGTTGTATAAAAGATTAGAAGTAAAAGGTTGTGATAAAGGTCTCTAAGTTTGTGAGTAATGTATTCAGATGGAGAACTGATTGGCCAAAGGACGGAAGACAACGTCTTTCCTCAGGCGGCCTCACCAGTACCTGTGGGCACCACCAGGATGGACAGAGGGCCTCAGCTCTGCACAACACACACAGAGGGCCTCAATAAAAGGATGGTCCGTGAGGGGTCCATGTTTACTGATGATACAAACACCAGGGGAGAACACAACGACATCAACAAGCAAAACAACTGAACAAGAAGGGAGGACAATGTGGTAAAATGGGAGTTCATCAACCTGTGGAATTCTTTAACCCTGAGGGCCATGGGAGCTCACGGACTGAGGATGATCAACACTGATAACGTTTCTCTGATGGAGGGACAGAGGAGAACATGAATGCAGGCTTGAGGCAGGGGTTTGGCTGTGATCCTATTGAAGAGTGGAACAGGCTTGAGGGTGTAACGGCCAACTCCTGCTCCTACCCAACAATGGGTGATGGAAGCTGGACTGGGCAGGACCCCCAGAGCGCTGTTTTCACTGCAGGGTCCATCCCGTGGGGAGGCTGCAATCAAGATTCTCTTTTCTAATTAGGACATAGACAAGTTTTTTTTTCTGTTTTCACGTTAACTACTTCAGTAAAGATCATCAAACACAACAGTTTGTCAATGCCAAACAGGGAGAAATTGATACAGACAGCACCCTCCGATCAACCAGTAGATCAGTCAGTCCTTTCACACAAACCATTTCAAAATTCCTGTTTCATTTCAAATCAACAGCATTTGAAATCTGACCACAATGCACAAATCTGACCAGCTGCCCCCTATCAGAGAGCATCCCCATTCCTTATCCAGGGAACCTGCATTGCCAAGAGTATCCTGCTTCTGGCAGCAGGCAGGGACACCCTTGCTGGATCTTCACACTCACGATGAGATAAACTGGACCTTGCTGCAACAGATGTTCAATGCTGATTAATCTTCAATAACCCGCCAGGAGGAAGGCCCTCCATGCTGTGAGTTTGGGGATGGGAATAGGGGTGGGGCCTTGTGTTCACGAAGGAGAGAGAGAAGCCCAGGCCCAACAGCAGCAGTGCCCGAGGCACTGGCTACAGTCTCCTCCGGGACTGGCAGTCCATGGCCAACAGAGCAAAGCTGAAAGAAATTTCATGTTCCCACAAGATATGTCACAGGGCTCTGCACACCACTGTCCACAACGGTAGAGTGGGGGCCCTTACAGAAAGGGTATGGATGTCCGAGTTCTTAAAGCAAGATACAATTCAGCAGGAATCAACTGATCGCTGTGCTGGTGTTTAGAGCGCAGAAGGTCACTTGGTTTGCACTGGGGAGAGAGACTTTGATGACTCCTTATGGAACTCACCTTTTTATTCAGAAATCCCTTATAATCTGTGCTGCTGATGCCTGGTGGAAGGGGCAGTGTTTGACTGGGGAGGGGAGGTGCGGCGGTTAGGGATATACAGACACGAACAAAGTTGGTGTACCAGGAGGCATTGGGAGTACGAACTACTCTGTGTAGGAAACTTCAACAATGGTGGTTAAACACAGGCTCACATAATGAGACAACATGGAGCTTGATTAAATGAGAGGTCTTGGCTCATTGGAAGCTTCTGGGTTATTAAAATATTACATTGGACAGCAAAGATCTTCCAGGAATTCTGGGAGGCATTGACATGTGAGAGAAGATATCTTAAAATTACACAGGAAATCACCGGGGTTCAGGGTCATTCCCCAGCTCAGGGGATGAAATAGGAGTTCACATACGTGAACCTTATAAGGCAGTGATGAAGGAGTGGCGAGGATAAGTGAGATGGCAACTTTCTCTTGGAACAGTGGCTTGTCAATAAATATTTCTACTTTAAGAGAAGTACGTCTGATAAACCACTACCTAACTCAATACAACCAATGAGAAAGCATAAGGGAAGATCCCCAGACCAACTGATGTGGGAAGTCAGGGAACCTCGAGGTCTCCCTGATGACCACATCTGTGGGAAGTGCACCCAACTGCAACTCCTGACACACCCGGTCAAGGAACTGGAAGTGTAGTTGGATGTACTCAGGATCATCCGGGATGCTGCAAACATCATAGGTGAATGTTCTAGTGAGGTGGTCACACCTCAGGTGCAGGCTGTAGATGATGGGTGACTACCAGGCAAGGTAAGGGGAGTAGGCAGACAATGCAGAATTCCCTGTGGCCATTCCCCTCACTAACAGGTAGACCCCTCTGGAATCTATTGTGGGGTGACCTTTCAGAGGCCAGCAGCAGTAGCCAGGTCAGTGGCACCATGTCCGGCTCTGGGGCAAAGAGGAAAGGTAAAGTCAGGCAGAAGGATAGTGACAGGTGACTCAATAGTAAGGGACACAGATAGTTGTTTCTGTGGCCGCAATCGAGACTCCGGGATGGTGTTTTGCCTCTATGGTGCCAGGGCCAAGGATGTCTCACAGTGGGTACAGGACATCCTGAGAGTGGAGGGTGAGCAGCCAGAGATTGTGCTCCATATTGGTACCAATGACATAGGCAGGAGCAGGGATGAGGACCTGAAATGTGATTTTAGGAAGCGAGGTAGAAAGTCAAAAAGCAGGACTTCCAGGATTGTAATCTCAGGATTACTGCCCATGCTGTGGCGCTTTACCTTACCGTTATTGTTTTTACCTGTACTACATCAATGCACTCTGTACTAACTCAATGTAACTGCAATGTGTAATGAATTGACCTGTACAATCGGTGCGCAAGACAAGTTTTTCACTGTACCTTGGTACAAGTGACAATAATAAACCAACACCAATACCATGCCACGTGCTGGTGACATCAAAGATACATTGTGCAGTTCACTGTGTGGCTGAGAAGCTGGTGTACCAGAGAGGGCTTCAGATTTATGGATCATTGGGCTCTCTTTCAGAGCAGCTGGGACCTGTACAAACAAGGCAGTTTGCATTTGAACCAATATCCTCACTGGGAGGTTTGCTGGTGCTACTCGGGAGGGACAGGGGGATGGGAACCACAGTAACAGAGCAACAGGTGGTAGGGTTGAGGGCAAGGAAGATGGTGTGACATCAGACTGAAAGGAAGGACAGTGAGGGGCAGGCGAATAAACACAGTGGGACTGATGGGCTGAAATGTGTTTATTTCAACGCTTGGAGTACTGTGGGTAACGAAGCTGAATTTAGAGCCTGGATTAATACATGGAATTACGATGTTATTGCCATGAAGTTCCGTGAAGAACAGGACTGGCTTCTCAACAATCCTGGGCATTGCTGTTTTCAACATGACAGAGAGGAGGGTAAAGAAATGTGGAGGGGTTGCATTACTGATCAGGGAGAATGTCACAGCAGTACTCAGAGAGGACACACTGGAGGGCTCATCCACAGAGGTAATTTGGGTGGAGTCCAAAATAAGAAAGGTGCAATTACACGGATGGGATTATACTACAGGCCCCCCAATATCCACCCAGAAGTGGAGGAACAGATATGTGGACAGATTGTGGAAAGGTGCAGAAACAACAGGGTTGTCACAGTGGGGACTTTAACTTCCCCAGTTTTGGTTGGAAGCTGAGATGGGGCAGGATTTTTTCAGTGCATCCAAAAGAGGTTCTTGAAAAAGTCTGTGGAGACTCCACCTGGAGGAGAGACCTACTAGACATTTGGGAAATGATCCAGGCCAGGTGAGAGACCTGAGAGTGGGGGAACATTTTGGGAATGGTGACCACAACTCATTATGTTTTAAGATAGTTATAAGTGAGGGTAAAATTGGATCTTGAGGGAAGGTACTAAATTAGAGGAGGGCAGAGTACCACAGGATATGACAGGAGCCCAGGGGTGTCGACTGGGAGCAGCTGCTGTCAGACAAGTCCACGTCTGACATGTGGGAGTTGTTTAAAGACCAGCTGATCGAAGTTCAGGATCTGCATGTTCCGGTAAGGAGTAGTAAGGATGGTAAGGTAAGGGAACCTTGGGTCACCCGGGAACTCCTAAATTTAGTCAGGAAGAAAAAGGAAGCTAAAACCAGACTGGGTCCTTGTGGAATATAAAGATAGCAGGAAAGTGCTCAAGCAGGCGATTTGGAAGGCCAAAAGGGGCCATGAAATGTCCCTGGCGAGCAGGGTCAAGGAGAATCCCAACGCATTCTATACGTATTAAGAAAAAGGGGATACCTAAGCAGAGGGTAGGTCCACTCAAAGATAAAGGAGGGAATTTGTGCTTCAAGTCAGAGCAAGTGACTGAGGTACTAAATGAGTACTCTGTGTCGGTATTTACCAAGAAGGATTTGGAGGATAGTGGAGGCAGAATGGGGCATGCTGATGTGCTGGGACAGTTGAGATTAAGGATTAGGAAATGCTGGGTCTTCCGAAAACCATTAAGGTGGATAAATCCCCAGGGCCTGATGGCATATATCCCAGAATAGTGAAAGAAGCAAGTGAGGAGATTTCTGGGGCTTTGGCAAGGATCTTTGTGTCCCCACTAGCAACAGGCGAGGTCCCAGAGGACTGGAGAGTAGTAAATGTTGTGCCTTTGTTCAAGAAGGGAAATAGGGATAATTATAGGCCAGTGAGCCTCATGTCAGTGGTAGGGAAGCTATTGGAGGGGATACTGAGGGATAGGATATGTGCACATTTGGAAAGGTGTGGCCTGCTTAGGGACAGTCAGCATGGCTTTGTGCAGGGCAGGTCACGTCTTACTAACTTGATCAAGTGTTTTGAGGAGGTGACAAAGGAGTTTGAAGAGGGTAAGGAAGTGGGCATTACCTACATGGACTTCAGTAAGGCATTTGACAAGGTCCCTCATGGTAGGCTGATTCAGATGATAAAGATGCAGGGGATCCAGGGTGAATTGCAAGTTTGGATTCAGAACTGGCTTGCCCCTAGAAGACAGAGAGCAGGGCTGGAATGCTGTTATTCTGGCTGGAGGTCTGTGACCAGTGGTGTTCTGCAAGGATCGGTGCTGGGACCTCTGTTGTTTATGATATACATCAATGATTTGGATGAAAATGTCGATGGGTGGATTAGCAAGTTTGTGGGTGGCACCAAGATTGGTGGAGCTGTGGACAGTGTAAAGGACTGTCAAAGATTACAGCAGGACATAGATCAGTTACAGATATGGGCAGAGAAGTGGCAGATGGAGATTAATCCAGGCAAGTGTGAGGTGTTGCACTTTGGGAGGTCAAATGAAAGGAGAAAGTATACAGTGGGGAAGGGCAAATTATGAGGCTATAAGGCAAGAACTTGAGAGTGTAAATTGGGATGACATTTTTGAAGGGAAATGTACTATGGAGATGTGGTCAATGTTCAGGAATCTCTTGCAGGATGTTAGGGATAAATTTGTCCCAGGGAAGCAGAGAAGGAACGGCAGGGTGAAAGAACCATGGGTGACAAGAGAGGTGGAACAACTAGTTAGGAAGAAGAAGGCAGCATACATAAGGTGTAAGCAACAAGGATCAGATAGGGCTTGTGAGGAATATAGAGTAGCAAGGAAGGAACTTAAGAAGGGCTGAGGAGAGTGAGAAGGGGACATAAAAAGGCTTTGGTGAGTAGGGTTAAGGAGAATCCCAAGGCTTTTCTCTTGTACGTGAAGAGCAGAAGGATGATGAGAGTAAAGGTAGGTCCTATTAGAGACAAAGATGGGAAGATGTGCCTGGAAGCTGTGGAAGTGGGTGAGGTTCTCAACGAATACTTCTCTTCAGTATTCACCAAAGAGAGGGGCCCTGATGATGCTGAGGACAGTGTTGGTAAGGTTAATGTTCTAGAGCATGTAATTATCAAGGGAGAGGATGTGTTGGAGCTGTTAGAAAATATTAGGACAGACAAGTCCCCAGGGCCTGACGGAATATTCCCCAGGCTGCTCTGTGAGGCGGGGGAGGAGATTGCTGAACCGTTGGCTGGGATCTTTGAGTCCTACTTGTCCACGGGAATGGTACCGGAGGATTGGAGGGTGGCAAATGTTGTCCCCCTATTCAAAAAAGGTAGTAGGGATAGTTCAGGGAATTACAGACTAGTGAGCCCTACGTGTGTGGTTGGCAAGCTGTTGAAAAGGATTCTAGGGGATAGGATCTGTGAGCATTTAGAGAATCATGGACTGATTAGGGACAGCCAGCATGGCTTTGTAAAGGGAAGATCATGTCTCACAAGCCTGATCGGGTTCTTTGAGGAGGTGACCAGGCATATTGATGAGGGTAGTGCAGTAGATGTGGTCTACATGGATTTTAGTAAGGCGTTTGACAAGGTTCCGCATGGTAAGCTTCTTCAGAAGGTCAGACGGTGTGGGATCCAGGGAGGCTTGGCCGTGTGGATTCAGAATTGGCTTGCCTGTAGAAAGCAGAGGGTTATGGTGGAGGGAGTGCATTCAAATTGGAGGGCTGTGACTAGTGGTGTCAAACAAGGGTCGGTTCTGGGACCTCCACTTATCGTGATATTTATTAATGACTTGGAGGAGGGGGTAGAGGGTGGGTTAGAAAGTTTGCAGACAGCACAAATGTCGGTGATGTTGTGGATAGTGTGGAGGGCTGTCGAAGCTTACAGAAGGATATTGATAGGATGCAGAGCTGGGCTGACAAGTGGCAGATGGAGTTCAATCCGGAGAAGTGTGAGGTGGTACACTTTGGAAGGACAAACTCCAAGGCGGAGTACAAGGTTAATGGCAGGATTCTGGGTAGTGTGGAGGAGCAGAGGGATCTGGGGGTTCATATCCACAGATCCCTGAAAGTTGTCTCACAGGCAGACTTATGGGCTTATGGGATGTTAGCTTTCATAAGTCGTGGGATCGAGTTTAAGAGCCATGAGGTAATGATGCAGCTCTACCAAACTCTGGTTGGACCACACTTGGAGTACTCTGTCCAGTTCTGGTCACCTCATTATAGGAAGGATGTGGAAGCATTGGAAACGGTGCAGAGGAGATTTACCAGGATGCTGCCTGGATTGGAGAGTATGGATTATAAGGAGAGACTAAGGGAGCTGGGGCTTTACTCTTTGGAGAGAAGGAAGATGAGAAGAGACATGATAGAGGTGTACAAAATATTAAGAGGAATAGATAGAGTAGACAGCCAGTGCCTCTTTCCCAGGGCACAAATGTTCAATACAAGAGGACATGGCTTTAAGGTAATGGACGGGAAGTTCAAGGGAGGTATCAGTGGGAGGTTTTTCACCCAGAGAGTGGTTGGTGCATGGAATGCGCTGCCTGAGGTGGTGGTGGAGGCTGATACGTTGGTCAGCATATGGAGGAATTTAAAATAAGGGGGTATGTGGAAGGAAGGGGTTAGATAGTCTTAGGTGTGGTTTAAAGGTTGGCACAACATGGTGGGCCGAAGAACCTGTATTGTACTGTATTGTTCTATGGTTCTATGGTTAATGGTTGGCCCCTTAATAGCATAGAGGTACAGAGGGATCTTGGGGTCCAGGTCCATAGTTCACTGAAAGTGGCTCCGCAAGTGGATAAGGTGGTAAAGAAGGTGTATGGAATGCTTGCCTTCATTGGTAGGGGTACTGAGTACAAGAGTAAGGAAGTCATGCTGCAGCTGTATAAAACTTTAGTCAGACCGCTCTTGGAGTATTGTGTGCAGTTCTGGTTGCCCCATTATAGGAAGGGTGTGGAGACTGTGGAGGGGTGCAGAAGAGGTTCACCAGGATGCTGTCTGGATTAGAGGGTCTGAGCTGCAAGGAGAGGTTGGACAAACTTGGGTTGTTCTCCTTAGAACGTCGGAGGCTGAGGAGAGACCTGATAGAGGTTTTTAAAATTATGAGAGGCATAGATAGGGTAGACAGTCAGAATCTGTTCCCCAGGGTAGAAATGTCAAACACCAGAGGACATGCATTTAACGTTAGAGGGGGCAAGTTTAAAGGTGACGTGAGGGGCAAGTTTTTTACGCAGAGGGTGGCAGGTGCCTGGAATGGGTTCCCAGGGGTAGCAGTGGAAGCAGGCAGTCTGGTGGAGTTCAAGAGGCTTTTAGATAGACACATGAATACCAAGGGAATGGAGGGATGTGGATGATACACAGGAGGAGGACATTTGGTATAAATAGGCATCAGGATTGGCACAGCATTGTGGGCCGATTGACCTGTCCATTGCTGTACTGTTCTATGTCCAATGTTACCTGATCTCCACACCCACAGATCTCCATACCCCTCACTGATCTTCGGACCTTCCAATCCCCAGACTCACTGATCTTCACACTGGATCCCCCTGACACTGGGAGTGGGGCACAAAGAAACCAATCGTGTGGTTGCAAAAGGTGGGAGGCTGTGCCAGGGCTGCTGAAGGAGACACTGAGCCTCAGGAGTAAAATCAGGAAATGCTGCGAAATTTGAACAGGTCAGGTAGGATCTCTGGAAACACAAATAGTTATCATTTCAGATTCTGGACCCTTCATCAGAACAGGTAGAGAGAGAAACGTCGGTTTAGGTAGCAGAGAAGGTGGGAGAGAGTGACAGGGGGCAAAGGGGACTTCCCTGAGGGGGTGCCCTAGGATGCCCATTCTAGATGGAGCGGCCTGAAGGCAGAGCATGTTGCACACCTGAAGAAGATCCAGTGCCCTTTCACCTCAGATACAAGGGAGCAAGAATGGCCCCACTGGGAACTGTACACACAGATTAGGATAATTAGGACATGGGAATGGGAATGTTAAACTATATCAGCTGTACTCATGTGATCAGCACAGGACACTTAAGGGCACCTTATCGATCAAGGGAGTAATTGTAAGATTAAGTATTATTAGTGGTCCACCACCACTGGAAGGAATTTATTGCAGCATTTACTACCTTCCCACGATGCCTTATTGCCCATGGTCCAACGTCATTGCCTGGCTTTATCACTGCACTATCCAGAGTTCAACTGCGAGAATTGCTGAGAGATAGGAAACGTGAGAAGTGTGCACTGTGTGAAGTGAGAATTGATGGGGATTAATGGTTATTGCCTTAATCAACTGCACGTTTCCACTGACTTTGGAGACCTCTCAATCTTCACTCTAATCAGGGACACGTCATTGAGTTGGGACTTGCTGGTGATCAATAACTCTCCTCTGTGGCAGTGCCAACAGCTGCCACATGTGATGGCCTCTCTCAACATCACAAACCACTCTCCCGAGATGGAGGTTCCACCTCGTCCCAATGTACAGTACACTTCATCTGTGGATTCAGTCATTTTCTGGGCTGCACTTTTCCCAGTTGAGCTGCCTAACTCAGCCGGATAGTTCCACCTCCACTGACTCCCCCAGTGGCTCAGTGAGGTGCCTGAAGGGTGCAAACCAGAAAAGTCACAAGGTCTTTCGGGATCTCTGGCCCATGCACTTCCACTTACCAACCCTGGTTACACCGGAGTAATGACGCAACAATCTAACCCTCAGTTTTTGAAATGGCGTTAACCTCAGTGGAGGGGTAGAGAGGGCGACTGAGGTGCTTTCAGAGTGGGGTCAAAGCAGCTGAATGTTCTAATGCCAAACATTTAGAGCGAGGGGAATAGTGTACCCACAACATGGGAAAGGCAAACGCCAAAAGGGGAATTATTAGACTGGAGGATACTGCAGAGAGATCAAGGACAAGAGAGAAGGAAAACTCATCAGAGGAAGCAGGGCTGGCTGTCAAGGACATGAAATCATCTTTGCTGACTCTCCCAAGTCAAAGGGAAAATCAACATTATTGGGAAAGTATTTTGATACCACTCCTGTAGCAGTGAGGGGTAGGCGCTGAAATTTTTAATGGGCATTTCACATGAACTTCTGATGATTAACACCAGCTGTCACAGCAGAAGAGGTGCTGGGACCATGTGGGTTTGGTGGAAAATGCAAAAGATCTTCCGTCAAAGGACCTCAAGGAAAAAAAACTAAAACCTACCGCCAGAACCGTGTGTCATTAGATCCTGGTACTGCATCCGTTCCAAGGACTTTCCCATCTGCCTGAGGTCCTCATCAGCCAAGTTTTTCTTCACATGAACATAGAACATAGAACAAATACAACACAATTCAGGCCCTTCGGCCCACAAAGCTGTGCCGAACATGTCCCTACCCTAGAAGTTATTAGGCTTACCCATAGCCCTCTATTTTTCTCAACTCCATGTACCTATCTAACAGTCTCTTGAAAGACCCTATCGTATCAGCCTCCACCACTGTTGCCGGCAGCCCATTCCACACACTCACCACTCTCTGAGTAAAAAACTTACCCCTGACATCTCCTCTATAGCTACTCCCCAGCACCTTAAACCTATGTCCTCTTGTGGCCACCAGTTCAGCTCTGGGGAAAAGCCTCTGACTATCTACCCGATCAATACCTCTCATTATCTTATATACCTCTATCAGGTCCCCCTCATCCTCCATCTCTCCAAGGAGAAGAGGCCGAGTTCCCTCAACCTGTTTTCATTAGGCATGCTCCGCATTCCAGGCAGCATCCTTGTAAATCTCCTCTGCACCCTCTCTATGGCTTCCACATCTTTCCTGTAGTGAGGCGACCAGAACTGAGCACAATACTCCAAGTGGGGTCTGACCAGGGACCTATATAGCTGCAACAATACCTCTTGGCTCCTAAGTTCAATTCCCCGATTGATGAAGGACAATACACCATATGCCTTCTTAACCACAGAGTCAACCTGCACAGCTGCTTTGAGCGTCCTATGGAGTCAGACCCCAAGATCCCTCTGATCCTCCACACTGCCAAGAGTCCTACCATTAAGACTATATTCCGCCAACATATTTGACCTACCAAAATGAACCACTTCACACTTATCTGGGTTGAACTGCATCTGCCACTTCTCAGCCCAACTCTGCATCTTATATATGTCCCTCTGTAACCTCTGACAGCCCTCCAAACTATCCACAACACCCCCAACCTTCATGTCATCTGCAAACTTACTAACCCACCCCTCCACTTCCTCATCCAGGTCATTTATAAAAACCACAAATAGTAAGGGTCCCAGTACAGATCCCTGAGGTACACCACTGGTCACCGACCTCCACTCAGAATACGACCCTTCAACAACCACTCTTTGCCTTCTGTGGGCCAGCCAGTTCTGGATCCACACTGCAATGTCCCCTTGGATCCCATGTCTCCTCACCTTCTCCATAAGCCTCGCATGGGGTACCTTATCAAACACCTTGCTGAAATCCATATACACTACATCTACTTCTCTCCCTTCATCGATGTGCTTAGTCACATCCTCAAAAAATTCAGTCAGGCTCATAAAGCAGGACCTGCCCTTAACAAAGCCATGCTGACTATTCCTAATCATGTTATACCTCTCCAAATGTTCATAAATCCTGCCTCTCAGGATCTTCTCCATCAGCTTACCAACCACTGAGGTAAGACTTACCAGTCTATAATTTCCTGGGCTATCCCTACTCCCCTTCTTGAATAAGGGAACAACATCTGCAACCCTCCAATCTTCCGGAACCTCTCCCGGCTCCATGGACGACACAAAGATCATCGTCAGAGGCTCCGCAATCTCCTCCCTTGCCTCCCACAGCAACCTGGGGTACATCTCATTCGGTCCCGGCAACTTATCTAACTTGATGTTTTCCAAAAGTTTCAGCACCACCTCTTTTCTAATATCTACATGCTCAAGCTTTTCAGGCTGCTGCAAGTCCCCACTACAATCCCCCAGATCTTTTTCCGTGGTGAATACTGATGTAAAGTATTCATTAAGTACCTCCGCTATTTCTTCCGGATCCATACACACTTTCCCACTGCTGCACTTGATAGGCCCTATCCTTTCGCATTTCATCCTCTTACTCTTCACATACTTGTAGAACGCCTTGGGGCTTTCCTTAATCCTGCCCACCAAGGCCTTCTCATGTCCTCTTCTGGCTCTCCTAATCTCTTTCTTAAGTTCCTTCCTTTTAGCTTTGTACTCCTCCAGATCTCTAACATTACCTAGCTCTCTGCACCTTTTGTATGCTTTTCTTTTCCTTTTGACTAGATTTATTATAGCCTTCGTACACCATGGTTCCTGTAACCTGTCATGACTCCCCTGTGTCATCAGAACATGTCTATACAGGGCTCCACACAAATAACACCTGAATATTTGCCACATATCTTCAGTACTTTTCCCAGAGAACATCTGTTCCCAATTTAATCTTACAATTTCCTGCCTGAGAGCCTCATAATTCCCTTTACTCCAAGTAAACACCTTGCTAGCCTGTCTGTTCCTATCCCTCTCCAGTGCTAATGTAAAGGAGATAGAATTATGATCACTATCACCAAAATGTTCACCCACTGAGAGATCTGACACCTGACCAGGTTCATTATCCAATATCAAATCAAGCACAGCCTCTCCTCTTGTAGGTCTATCTACATACTGTGTCAAGAACCCTTCCTGAACACACCTAACAAACTCCATCCCATCTAAACCCCTCACTGTCTGGAGATGCCAGTCGATGTTTGGGAAATTAAAATCCCCCATCACAACAACTCTGTTATTCTCACAACTTTCTAGGACTTGCTTCCCTATCTGCTCCTCAATAACCCTGTCACTATTGGGCGGCCTATAAAAAACACCCAGTAAAGTTAACGACCCCTTCCTGTTCCTAACCTCCACCCACAGAGACTCCGTAGACAATCCCTCCATAACGTCCACCTTTTCCGCAGCCGTGACTTTGATCAACAGTGCCACTACCCCACCTTTCTTGCCTCCCCCCCATCCCTCCTGAAACATCTAAAACCCGGCACTTGAATCAACCATTCCAGCCCCAGAGCCATCCAAGTCTCCGTAATGGCCACCACATCATAGCTCCAAGTATCGATCCAAGCTCTGAGCTCATCCACCTTGTTCACAATACTCCTTGTGTTAAAATAGACACATCTCAAGCCTGTCTGAACATGTCCCTTCTCTATCACCTGCCTACAGTACTTACTCCTAGCCTCCTCTACTTGAGAGACAAACACCTCTTCCCCAGTCTCTCCAGTGCAGATCCCACCCCCCAACAATTCTAGTTTAAACTCTCTCCAGTAGCCTTAGCAAACCTCCCCGCCAGTATGTTGGTCCCCCTGGGATTCAAGTGCAACCCGTCCTCTTTGAACAGGTCATACCTGCCCCAAAAGAGGCCCCAATGATCCAGAAAACTGAATCCCTGCTCCTTACTCCAATCCGTCAGCCACGCATTTAACCTGCTCCTCATTCTGTTCCTATACCCACTGTCGCTTAGCACAGGCAGTAATCTGGAAATTACTACCTTTGAGGTCCTGCTTCTCAACTTCCTTCCTAATTCTCTGTAGTCTCTTTTCAGGACCTCATTCCTTTCCCTACCTATGTCGTTAGCACCAATATGTACCACGACCTCTGGCTGTTCTCCCTCGCCCTTCACGATATCAGAAACATCCCAGACCCTGGCACCTGGGAGGCAAACTACCTTCCGAGTTTCTTTCCTGCGTCCACAGAATCGCTTGTCTGCCCACCTAACTATAGAGTCCCCTATCACTAGTGCCCTCCTCACTCCTTCCCTACCCTTCTGATCCACACGGCCGGGCTCTGTGCCAGAGACACCGCCACTGTTGCTTCCCCCATGTAGGCTGTCTCCCCCACAGTATGTTTTCTTTTTCTTTTCATTTTGGAACTGTGACAAATCTTGTTATCCATTAATGACACTGGGAGAACACAGGCTATCCAGAGGCAATTAAATTTTATGTGTGGGTGTCACAGTGTAATGAGTGTAGTGTCTTATATTTGTTTACAACAATTGTCTTACATCAGATGACTTCATCACCATGAACCAGAGCTTTAAAAGCTGCCAGGTTGCACTTTTCATGAATAATCCTTTCACGGAGATCTCCAGCTAAACCTCGGATCACCATTCACCATGAAAACTATTTTCCCTCTTGTTTTGGCTCTCAGTTGTTTGTCAAGTATTTTGGCAAAGGTTATGGTTCAAGTAAGTGCACAAATGTTCTTAATTCAACTGTCATGCATTTAGCAAATATAATTACAATTACACAACTAAAGCAATATAATTACATTTAATTCAGGACTTCAATTGCACTGCTATAGAAATATTTTAAAATAATTTTTGTGCAATCCAGAGAGAAATCTTTAAATGTGGGGATGGGCAGAGAGAGTACGTGGGGAAGGGAGGTGGGAGGGAGGGAGAGCAGTGTTAGTGGTGTGCATTGATGGCATTCATTTGACGGCCCATCTCTGCCACTTTCCAGCTGATTGTGATGCAGCTACAACAGAGTTATAGATCAATGAGAGTGTGTGTCAGGGGTATTTCTGACAATGACGTGGACTGCACAGCTTCGGAGCAGTTCTGAGGGACCACTGCCCTGGTAGAGGCATCGACCCCCCCCCCCCCCCCCCCCCCCCCCCCCCCCCACATCTGCCTCAGGTAGATGCAGAGGTGCTACCAATGAACGATGAAACCACCTTTTCCCCGTTTACTCTGGTGTTGTCTCAGTTCTTCACACATTTGTTGGTGAAGTCCTTTGGGTGGCTGAGGGTGTGACTGGGGAATTGTCAATGCAACAACTTCTCTTGAACGACTCTTCCTATGCAAATCCTCCTGGTCCTGTTTTACTGAGATGCTGGTATGTGGAACGAGCCCGTGCTAAGGTTACGTGATACCGTCACTGGGACTTGGTTCTGGTTTATATAAACTTCAGCCCAGGTAAACATGGAAGTAACATTCTGAAGGCAGGTCTTCTGTTTAGGACCCCAGGATGTTTTGCTGGTGGAAAATAATTCCTTTTATTTTTCTGTCTTCACATGAAGTAAGTTCCAAATCTGTTAACAGCAAGTTTATATTTATACAACAAAACTGAAGTCAAATTGAGTTCATTGTCATACGCACAAGTCCATGTGTGCACAGGTGCAATGAAAAACTTACTTGCAGCAGCATCTCAGGCACAGAGCATCAGATAAACAGCATTCATGAGAAAAATATAAATTAAACATAAGTTATATACAATTTTTTACAAGAAAGAACACAACTAGAACAAGAAAAAACAAAGTCCATTGCAGTGCAAAGTGATCAAAGTGGTCATAGTGTTGCTAAACTGCAGTGATTAGGGTTTTGTCAATTGGTTCAAGAACCGAATGGTTGAAGGGAAGTAGCTGTTCTCGAACCTGGTGGTGTGGGACTTCAGGCTTCTGTACCTCCTGCCCGATGGGAGCTGTGAAAAGACAGCATGTGATAAATTGTCTCTTGGTGATTTTGAAACTAAATATGACACCAGTGTGATATTGGGGCAGGTGATCCAAATACTGCAGATACTAGAAATCTGAAATAAACACAGAAAACGGTGTAGGTAGCATTTTTTGAAGAGTTAACCCTTCAGATCCATGACTTTTCTCCTTCCACAGATGCTGACTGACCTGCTGAGTCTTACCAGCATTTTCTGTTTGTAATTAAGTGAAATGAACAGCCCAGCTGTCACACAACCCAGGGTGATTCCCATTGCTTTAAGGTGGAGACTTGAGCACAGTCAAATATTGACTGCATTCTGCACCGAGCTGGAGCAGTTAATCCCTTTATAGGCGATCAAAGTGCATCAGGCATTGCAGAGCTTCTGCAAACTACAGGTGGAGAGAGCCAGGATATTGTCAACTCAGAGAGAGATCACAGACATGGTCTCCCCACACCAAACCGAAACCTCGGCCTGGCTCGGAGGAGGAGCTGAACCATTTCATTTGATTTTACCTTTCCAGGATTCCAGACACAACCATTGCCAGTCCTTTTTCTCAAAGAACTCTCCTCCCCTCCAGAGGATGAGTGGTTGCTGTTAAACCTAAATATTACGACAACCCTGGCAGCTATTCTCCAATCTGACCAACAGCTGAGATTTTTGGGAAGTGGTCCCCCTCCTGAGGTGATTAGTTCATGAAAATTTAATGCAGTTACCTAAGAGGTAGAATGGTGCAGCACAGGAACAGGCCCATTGCCGAGCACGATGCCAAATTAAACCAATCCCTTCTGTCTGCACATGATCCATATCCCTCCATTCACTACATATTCAGGTGCCTGTCTAAAGTCTCTTGAATATCACTATCATATCTGCCTCCACCACCACCCCTGGCAGCATATTCCAGGCACCCACCACTCTCTGTGGAAAAAACTTGCCCTGCATGGTAGTATAACAGTTAGCATAACACTATTACAGCGCCAGTGACCCGGGTTCAATTCCAGCCGCTGTCTGTAAGGAGTTTGTACGTTCTCCCTGTGTCTGCGTGGGTTTCCTCCGGGTGCTCCGGTTTCCGCCCACATTCCAAAGACGTACGGGTTAGGAAGCTGTGGGCATGCTATGTTGGTGCCGGAAGCGTGGCGACTCTTGCGGGCTGCCCCCAGAACACTCTACGCAAACGATGCATTTCACTGTGTGTTTCAATGTACACGTGACCTATAAAGGTATCTCATCTTAAACTTTCCCCCTCTCACCTTAAAGCCACGACCTCTAGAATTCAACATTTCCCTCCTGGGAAAAAGACTCTATCTAACCTATCTACGCATCTTGTAATTTTATAAACTTCTATCAGGTCTCCCGTCAGCCTCCAACGCTCCAACACAGTTCTGAGCACTTCTTCTCCCAGGCATTGGTCCAAAATTATGGACTCATATAAACCCAAACTTTTAACCTTTCCACTGCCTCGGAATGACGGGCTGTTGTTTATGGAAACTGCAATGTGAGCCTTTTCAAAAGCTCCTCTTGTTTTTGCCAACGTCAGTGAGTGGGAAAGCTGTCTCAGAGACGACTCTGGCTCTGAGGTGGCAGAAGGGTGTGGGCTCACATCTCACTCCAGAGGCACAACTGACACTGCAGCGGTGCCTCACTGCAAGACTGCGGCAATGTTGCAGGGGCCATTATGTGGACGCAGTGTTAAACTGAGACCACATCAACCTCTCTTATGGATGTACAATTCCCACACGAGCGACTGAGGACAAACGTCCAACAAAGCTCCCCAGTGCCCTCACCAATGCCTAAAGCGTCCAACCTGGCCATCAATTAAATAGTTGGATCTTGCTGTGCACAAATTAACTACTGTATTTCCTACACTGTATATTGACCTGACTGCACATTGCCTCACAGCGTAGCAGTTAGTGTAATGTTATTACAGCACCAGCAACCCGGGTTCAATTCCAGCCGCTGTCTGTAAGGAGTTTGTACGTTCTCCCCGTGTCTGCGTGGGTTTCCTCCGGGTGCTCCGGTTTCCTCCCACATTCCAAAGACGTACGGGTTAGGAAGTTGTGGGCATGCTATGTTGGCGCCGGAAGCGTGGCGACACTTGCGGGCTGCCCCCAGAACACTCTACACAAAAGATGCATTTCACTGTGTTTCAATGTGCATGTGACTGATAAAGTATCTTCTTCTTAAAAGCTGAGATTGTGTGTGACGTTTGTCACTTTCTGTGTCTTTTCGGCTACAGGGCGAATCTCCTGCAGACCTCTCCAGCGCCCTTTGTCAATGCCAGAAACAGATTATCTGGCCACTAATTGAATAGCTGGATCTTGCTGTGCACAAATTAACTGCAGTATTTCTTAAACTGCAACATTGACTAGACCACGAGTTCCCTCACTGGCTGTGAAAAGCTGCGGTTGTGTGTGGTGCTATGGAAACACTGCTCACTTCTTGTGTCTTTTCAGCTGTGGTTCCGTGTCAGACTGTTCGGGACAACTAACACTTGCCGTGTTTCACTCTCTCTCTGTAAGGATGGAAACTACACGTTCCCCTTGGAGGATGTTAAGCAGCTGTGGGCGCTGATGGACACTCTGGTTGAAGGTGATTCAGCTGTTGCCAGGTCCACCTCCACTGGACTGTGCCCTTCCTTTGAGCTGCCAAAGGTGTTTAAGCCAGTTTGCACCTCGAGAGATGCCGATCAGGTTTTCCTCAGGCTGGGTGAGTGGAATTTTGTTGCAGTGACACCTTTCAGGGTGGAATTTATCCTTTGCCCAGAGAGAGAGAGAGAGAGAGAGAGAGAGAGGGGAGAGAGAAAGAAAGAGATAGACAGACAGACAAAAGGACAGAGGGGAGAGAGAGAGAGACAGAGACACAGACAGAGACAGAGAGACAGAGACAGAGACAGAGAGATAGAAACAGACAGACAGAGGGACAGAGAGAGAGGAGAGAGAGAGAGACAGAGGCAGAGAGACAGAAACAGAGACAGAGACGGAGAGAGAGACAGAGACAGAGAGAGAGAGACAGAGAGAGAGAGATAGAGACAGACAGACAGAGGGACAGAGAGAGAGGAGAGAGAGAGAGAGACAGAGGCAGAGAGACAGAGAGAGAGAGAGATAGAGACAGACAGACAGAGACAGAGAGAGGAGAGAGAGAGACAGAGACAGAGAGATAGAGACAGACAGACAGAGACAGAGAGAGGAGAGAGAGAGACAGAGACAGAGAGATAGAGACAGACAGAGGGACAGAGAGAGAGGAGAGAGAGAGAGAGACAGAGGCAGAGAGACAGAGAGAGAGAGAGATAGAGACAGACAGACAGAGACAGAGAGAGGAGAGAGAGAGACAGAGACAGAGAGATAGAGACAGACAGACAGAGGGACAGAGAGAGGGGAGAGAGAGAGAGAGACAGAGGCAGAGAGACAGAGAGAGAGAGAGAGAGATAGAGACAGACAGACAGAGACAGAGAGAGGAGAGAGAGAGAGAGACAGAGAGATAGAGACAGACAGACAGAGGGACAGAGAGAGAGGAGAGAGAGAGAGAAGCAGAGAGAGACTGAGAGAGTTTGCTGTTCAGGTTAAAGACCCTCTTTAGAATTGCAAATAAGAGAAAACAAGCTGGTTTCAAGTTGCAGAGAGGGCATTCTCTGGTTCTGAGAATCTGTAGATATTAGGTTTTCAAAGGTTACTGAAAGATTGTTGATGAGGTGACACTAGGCTGGGTCTCACCAACTGTGCAAGAGAGGGAAGGTTGAGAGCTCCGGGATCTTGTGAAGGAGTGGGTAGGGTCAGGGTGGTACCAGGAGAGGAGCTCTGAGGAATCCAGAGGCCAGAGAGTGGAGCAGGACAAGCTGCAAGAGAGGGAAAGTTGGGGTGATCACGGGGAGGGAAGTGAGCCCAGTATCAGCGAAACATACAGCCTTGATCTTGCTCAGTTTGATATCTCAGCTCAATAAAGCCTCAGGCAGGTGACCCACTAACCGTCTCCATCCACCAAAGGCTGCTTACACTTGGATTGTGACAGAATGTCTTTTTTTCCTTTTCTCCTACAGAGAAACTAGCAGTGAAATCCAATGACTGTGAAATCTGTGTGCATCCTGCCTGTACTGACTGCTGATCTGGGACACAGAGCACCACAAGGAAGCAATGGTTGGGAGGCAGACCAAATCAGAAGCTCAGCATGTTGATGCACATCTCAATCTACACAGTCTTCCTGTTAATAATTGTTGTGACTTCCGTCATTGCAACCTTCATTTTAAGTAAATCGATTGCTTCATTAGAGTTTTCATACGTGTCCTCAATCCTGCCAGGTAAAGTGTGAAGGTGAGACTATTAGAGGCTCCACCACTGAGACTATAACCAGCATCTCCATTCTGTGCCGACAGAGTTTGATCCTTCAGTTCTACCAATAACTCTTGGAATTACATTGAAGAATATCTTGCTCCCTGGCAGTTCCATTAGGAGGAAGAACTTCAGTAATGTTAGATGGACTCTGGCCTGAAATGAGACACAGAGTGTCACTCATTGATGGTTCATAGAGTTGTCGAGTCAAGCAGCAGGGAAACAGGCCCTTCAGCCCAACTCGTCCATGCCGACTGTGTTGCCCAGCGAGCTGGTCCCATCTGCCTGTGTTTGGCCCATAGCCCTCTAAACCCCTTCTCTCCATGGACTTATCTAGATGGCTTTTAAACGTTGCTAATGTACCCTCGTCAACCACTGATTCTGGTAGCTCATTCCAAATACGCACCACTCTTTGCATGAAGAAGCTGCCCCTGATTTTAAATCTCTCACCTCTGATCTTATACCTACACCCTTTTGATTTTAGCACTGCCTCCCTGGGAAAAGACTACGTGTCTATGCCCTTCATGATCTTATACACCTCTATCAAGTCACCCCTCAATCTCCTATGTTCCAGAGAATAAAGTCCTAGTCTACACAACCTCTCCTTGTAACTCAGGCCCCCAAGTCCAGGCAACATCCGGGTAAATCTTTTCTACACTCTGTCTAGTTTTGTAACATCTTTCCTCTAACAGGGTGACCAAATCTGTACACAATACTCCAAGTACGGCCTCACCAATGTTTTATATAACTCAAGATTTGCTGGAAACAAATTTAAGTTATACAGTATGTGTTTATAGGCATGCTTTATTTGCAGTTTATATTTGTTAAATTTTGATACAATAAAAGTCATCGAAATCAACATTTTGTTGTCTTCAGGAAGGAAGAAACAGATACTAGCATCTTCTGATCATCCAGTCCAACGATGTCGCAAATGTTATGTGTCAGTCTACATAAGACTTTTTCTAAATTATCATTTAACATCAATTCAAAAGGCAGCTAAAGTTACAAGTCAGCATTTGACTTTAAAGAGAATGTTATAGTGTTACCAGAATATTCTGCTCTTTATCTAAGATAATAATGTTATCAGTGGTACTTTGTTCTGTACCAGGGAGCAACTATCACTGGGGCGTTCTGCCCCCATTCAGAATGAGGTGTGACTATCACAGATCCACGATGAATGCAACCATGTCCTTCGTATGTTCTGAGATCATTGGTGGTGCCCACCACATTTCAACTCATGTGTTAGAAGGGCTGTTTAGCGTACAAAAGGTATCCCCTCTTCCCTTTTCTCCTTATACCACTCTGGCTCCTGGTTTTGCCGACCACTGTGAAAGGAACATGAGGAGCTGAATGCAAGAGGCCATTGATCTTAAAACCAAACATTGCCTGAATGGTGATAGATTGGAAAAGGGGGAGATGCAGAGAGTCCAAGGCAACCTTGTGTACAAGTCACAAACAGTAGGTGTCCAGGTGCAGTAAGTAGTTAGGAAGGTTAGCCTTTAGTGCAAGAGGGCCTGAGTGCAGGAGGGATGATGTCTTGTTACAACTTTACAAGGCCCTGGTGAGACTCAGTCCTGCGTTTTGTCACAGAGTCGCAGACGTACAGCACAGAAACAGGCCCTTCAGCCCACCACACCCATGCTGATCTTCTTGCCCATCTATACTGCATTAGAACTGTATCCTTCCATGCCTTGCCTATTTAAGTGTTTGCCTAAATGCCTCTTAAATACAATTGTATCTGATTCCACCATCTCCTCTGACCCAATATCAACCCCTCTCTGTATGAAACTCTTACCCCTCTGATCCCCTTCAAAATTCCTTTCTCTCATCTTAAACCAATACCCATGTTTTTGACACCCCCATCATGTTAAAAAAAGAGATTTGACTATCTATCCAATCTACATTCAGGTCACCCCTCAGCCTCCTTCGCTCCAGAGAAAACAAGCCCAGTCCATATGATTTCCACCTTATTTTATGTGAACTTCCAACCTTCTGATCTGAAGAAGGATGTTCTTGCCACAGAGAGTGCAACAAGAGTTTATGAGATGTACAAGGAAAGACCAGGTTGGTCAGTCTTGTAGTCACTGGAGTTTAAAAGAATGTGCAGGGGTCTCAGAGAACCAGGACCACACAGGGTAGGTACAGGGAAGATGTTCCTGATGGCTGAAGAACCAGGGATCAAAGGCTCTGTAAAAGGAGGGCACCGTTTTGAACCAAGGTCAGGAAAATTCTTCACCCAGAAGGTGGTGAACCTGTGGAACCCTCTGCCATGAAAGGCAGCTGAGGCCAAGTTATTAAATATACAGTATATAAGGAGGAGGTTGATATATTTCTTGATGTCAAGGGATCAAAGGAAATGGGGACAAAGCTTGAGCAGAGTTCTGAAGTGGATGGTCAGCCACTGAATGACAGAATAGCCTGGTCCTGCTCCCCTACGTTTCTCAAGAAGTGATTCTGTTGTTCATGACTCAGACCCCTTCAGAACAATCTCAGGGTACGTCCATCTTACCAGCAGGGCAGAGCTACTGGAGCTGATGGTACAGTGGTGTGCAGATGGGACAGAGTGGCCAAGGGTCCTCAGGTAGACCCCAAGATGTCTCATTGCATCAGATCAAAACATAGACAAGCTCCAACAATACCAGACAGTAGCACTGAAGACCTGTGTCCAGAACAAGCTGTGCCTCTCCAAGTGGTTCCAGTTCAGCTCTGAAGCTCAAATCTACCCAACTATGTGAAAGGTTGCTCAGATATACCCAGTCTACAGCAGGCAGGACTGAGGCAATCCAGCTAACTTTCAGCCATCAGTCAATTTCAACTCATTATTGAAATGTTGGTAATTGGTAATTGGCTTATTATTGTCACTTGTACTGAGATACAGTGAAAAGCTTTGTTTGCGTGCCATCCAGACAGATCATTCCAAACATACATCAGTACATCGAGGTAGTACAAAATGAAAAGCAATAAAAGAATGCAGAACATACTGTTACAGGTACAGAGAAAGTACAGTGCAGGCAGACAAATAAAATGCAAGGGCCATGATGAGGTAGATTCAGAGATCAAGAGTTCATCTTCATCGTATGAGAGATCCATTCAAGTCTTATAACAGTGGGTTAGAAGCTGTCCTTGAGCCTGGTGGTACATGTTTTCAAGATTTTGTATCTTCTGCCCAATGGGAGGGGGGAGAGAATGACCGGGGTGGGAGGGGTCTTTGATTATGTTGGCTCCTTTCCAGAAGCAACAGGAAGTGTAGACAGAGTCCATGGAGGGGAGGCTGGTTTCCATGATGTGCTGGGCTGTGTCCACAAGTCTCTGAGGTTTCCTGTGGTCACGGGCAGAGCAGATGCTGTACCAAACCATGATTCATCTGGATGGGATGCTTTCTATAGTACATCTGTAACAATGAGTGAGGCCATCAGGGACATGCCGAATTTCCTTAGCCTTCTGAGGAAGTAGAGGTACTGGTGTACTTTCTTGGCCTTGAATTCTCACTATTTCCTTTTACGCTCCTACTTAGCAGATGTTGTTTTACCGAAAAGCAACTGCTCCCTATCGACCTTTGGCGATTCTCCAGTTTAGGATCCCAGCATGCCCCATCCATGTCCCTCACCATAACTATCTTCAAGCCTACAGAATTATGATCACTGTTGAGGGACTTTACAAATTCCTCCCCATCTAAGCCCTTTGCATTAAGACACTCCCGCTCAATACTGGAAAGTTGAAATCCCCCATAACTATAACCCTATTGTCCTTGCACCTCTCTGTGATTTAGAGTTACAGGGTCATAGGAGTCATACAGCATGGAAACAGGCCCTTCGGCCCAACTAGTCCATGCTGATTCTGTTGTCCAGCGAGCTAGTCCCATCTGCCCACGTTTGGACCATAGCTCTCTAAATCTCACCCGTCCATGGACTTACCTAGATGGCTTTTAAATGTTGCTAATGCGCCCGCCTCAACCACTATTTCTGGCAGCTCATTCCAAATATGCACTATCCTTTGCGTGCAGAAGCTGCCCCGATGTCCCTTTTTAAATCTCTCGCCTCTGATCTTAAACCTATGCCCTCTTGATCCTAGCACCCCCTCCCTGGGAAAAAGACCTTCATCCTGTCTATGCCCCTCATGATCTTAAATACCTCTATCAGGTCACCCCCCCCCCCCACCCCAATCTCCCACATTACATCCTTTTACTCTTAATATACCAATAGAATCTCTTGCGATTTTTGCTTCACCTTGCCTGCCAGATCGTTCTCATATCCTCTTTTTGCCCTACTAACTTCTCTCTTAAGTGCACCCCTACACTTCTTGTAGTCATCAAGAGATTCACTAGTTCCCAACTGATAATGCATAGTGTATACCTCCTTTTTCTTAACCAGGGCATCAATATCTCTTGTCAACGAGGGTTCCCTGGCTGTCAACCTATCTACTCTTCTATCTCCCACTCACTGCTGAGAGACTGTAATATAATCCCAGCAAAATAATCATCCCTTTCTTATTGCTGAGCTTTACTCATGTGGCCTCATCAGAAGAGACTTCCAAGATGTAGCTCACTGGGAGCTTTCATTTATGAGGCTCGGGGTTCAACCTCTGGTATCTCTACATTTGTAATGATGAGGTTACAGGCAGTAAGGCAGAACCCTGTTGCCCCACAGCGCCAGAGACCTGAGTTCAGTCCTGACCTCCAGTACTGACTGTTTGCACGTTCTCCCGGCGACCGCATGGGTTTCCTCCAGGTGCTCTGGTTTCCTCCCACATGTCAACAACGTGCAGGTTGGTGGGGTAATTGGCCACTGTAAACAGACCCTAGTGTGTAGGTGAGTGGTAGAATCTGGGGAGAATTGATGAGAAGGTGGGGAGACTAAAAAATGGGATTAACGTAGGACTAGTGTAAATGTGTGGTTGATGTTCAGTATGGGCTGGATGGGCTGAAGGGCCTGTTTCTGTGCTGTATTTCTTCATGACTTGATGATATCCCCCCCAAATACTGCAGTGATATTCTCCCTAATCAATACTGCAATGACTCCTTTTTTCTCTCCTTGCCTCTCACACCGGAGACTTCCATATCCTGAAGCACTGAGCTGCCAGTCCTGCCCTTCTTTTAACCATGTTTTTGTAATTGCAATAATATCATGTTCCCACGTGCTGAACAATGTTCTAAATTCATCTGTCTTACCCGTCAGGCTTCTTGCATTCACCTATCTGTCTTATCATGTTTCCATCCACTCTTCCCACTGGACTTGCTTGGTTTACCCTCTGTATTGGCTCCAACCTGCATCCCACCCCCTGGTTAAACCGTCCCCAACAGCAAACCTTCCTGCAAGAATATTGGTCCCCTTCCAGTTCAGGTTTGTATAAGTCCTACTTTCCGATGATCCAAGTATCTAAAGCTGTCCTGCATCATTGCTTTAGCCACACCTTCATCGCACCCATCCTCCTATTTCTATGCACACTGGTACATGGCACAGGTGGTAACCCAAGGTAATCCAATGAAGGTCCAGCTCTTTAATCTTCAACCTATCTCCCTAAATTGACTTTGCTGGACCTCATTCCACTTACTAACCATGTACCACGACTATTGGCTGATCACCCTCTACTTTTAGAATGCCCTGCAGCTGGTCCAAGACATCCCTGATCCTGGTACCTGGGAGGCAACAGACCAATCGGAGTCTCCTTCATGATGAGAGAAACACCTGTCTGCTCTCCTTGTGATCGAGTCCCCTCCCACTGTAGGTCACCTGGGCCTTCTTCACTCCTGCTGTCCAGCGATGCCAACCATGGTGCCACAGGCTTGGACTTTACTGTTGTTCCCTAAGAGGCTGTCTCCTTCCCTTCCCCCTCTCCTTCCCCTCCTCCTCACCCTCCCTTCCCCTCCCCCTCGCCCTCCCATCCCCTCATCTTCCCTTCCCTTCCCCCTCTCCTTCCCTTCCCCCTCTCCTTCCCCTCCTCCTCACCCTCCCTTCCCCTCCTCCTCGCACTCCCATCCCCTCCCATCTCCTTCCCTTCCCCCTCTCCTTCCCTTCCCCCTCTCCTTCCCTTCCTCCTCCCCTTCCCTTCCTCCTCACCCTCCCTTCCTCTCCCCCTCCCCCTCCCATCCCCTCCCATCTCCTTCCCTTCCCCCTCTCCTTTCTTTCCTCCTCCCCTTCCTTTCCTCCTCTCCTTCCCCTCCTCCTCACCCTCCCTTCTCCTCCTCCTTGCCCTCCCATCCCCTCCCATCCCGTTCCCTTGCCCCCACCCCCAATATTATCCAACACTATATACCTGTTTCAGAGGGGATTGGCCACAGGACACATGCACTACCTGCCTACTGTTCTTCCTTGTGGTCACCCATCATCTTTCTGCCTTTGATCAGACCAGCCCACTAAACGTGCTCTCCACAATACTCTCAGCATTGCAGATGCTCCACAGCCCCAGCTGCACTATGTGGTCAGACAGGAGCTGTAGTTGGACAACTTCCTGCACACATGGTCACCATGGACACTGGAAGTCTCCCCAGTTTCCCACATTTCATTGGAGGACCCCTAACTTCTTCTGCTGAAACCTGGGATCACCACTTCAGATCATTCAGAGTACTACCTCGTGAACTTTCTCTGTTTCACACTCCAGTGTATCTTTGGAGATACACTGGAGTATGAATACTCTATCATTGTTTTCATAAACTGCAGCACCAAGTCCCTGAAAGAATTAAAGCAAGAAGAGGTTAAAAAAAAGACAGACCAATGCTCACCGATGAACTGGTGATCCTCACTTTCCACACAGTGACATCACTCCCATTTCCACCAACAACCTTCCTGACTGAGGCTAACAAAGCCACAAGCATTGTCGACCTTTCTCCCCTGCTGCACCAAGTTCCCAGTTGCCCACTCTGCTCAGACTATTACAGCCACACCCTGCACAACCACTCTAGGTATCAGCAAAACCAATTCACGTACACATACGTTCATGCCCAGCCAAGTTCCCTGAATACTGACTATGCTGAAAATAATTAGAACCTAATCAGGTTACTAGTTACAACTGACCATCTGACTAACTACCACCTGAAACTGGCAGGCAGCCTATTTAATGTGGTCTAACAGTGGTATAGAAACTACAACTGAAGCACTAAACTTAATCTGAATTCTAAATTTAAAAGTGGGCTAATTTTTGGAATGAGATCACTCCTTGTTAAATCCAGTGCTCCCCAAATTCCCAAGTTTTGGCTCAGTTCAAGTTGCACTCCGTATGACAGATCCACAGCTGCTGAAACAGAGGGGAGATTAATTTGTTCCAGAGTCAAGTTATTGTTCCTGTTTTCCAAAACAACTGGGAGAAATAAGTAATCTATCAATTTCCAGCTCCCAATAAACACCCAACCCATTCCAGCACCCAACCCCATCCTCACCCCATCACACCGGTAGTCTCTGAACTCACTTGGGTTCCTTCAGTTGGCATGACAGCTCGCAAATTCAGACCAGGACTTCCCTCACCAATGGACACCACTTTGCGCTCTGTAAAAACAGGCCCTTCTGCGGCACCCACAGTTCAGGGGCACTGGAGTGGACATTTACAGTCTCTTCAAGTGAATCACTTATTAATGAAAATGAAGTTTATCACTATCTTAAAATGCAAATCAAGAGCATTGAATTACATGGAATGAGACGATTTTACAGGGTGAAACCAGCCACTTGGCTGAATTGGTTTTGGTTGACACAAGCCACTCCTCACCTGGCCTTGTCTCACCCTATCAGCTCACACTTTCTGCGTTGCTTATCCAGCTTCTGCTCACTTCATCCATGCCGACTCCCTCTCCATCCCGCTCAAGAGTGAATTCCTAATTGAAACCATTCTCTGAGAATAGGCGATTCCTGTGAATGTCTTTGATTTATTATTTGCTGTCTTATTCCTCTGTTTACGCCTGCTGGTTTTGGATTCACCCGCACACACACTACCTATCTCCTACTGAGTCCCTTCATCTTTTGTAAGGTCATCTATTGGTTGTTCAATCCCAGCCATCCCTTCTCCATGAGAAAAAGCCCAAGACATCTTTCAGGTATTGACTGCATCCAAACCAGAGCAGACTGTAATTCATTCAAAGAATTTGTGAGACTACAAAGAAGAATAAACCAAATGTGTTTTATTTATGACCAACCTTCAGCTGGTGACACTGAGGGCACAGTTTAAACCGACCCTGTGAGTTCGTGACCAGCACCTCAGATGGTGACTACCAGCTCAATCATCCCTTGGCCTGGACACAGTCAGTGACAACTCAGTGAGGGCACAAGTAGTACTGACATTGTTTTATAAATAAATAGCTGGCAGATACGTCGGCAAGATAATTTGCAACACATTCATCTTTCTATCCAAAATCTGCATATCTACTCATTTGCTGTTCCCATTAATTTCTGCAGAGGTAAAATGTTAATGTGAGGTTAGTGTTAAATAAATCCCGGCACTTAAAAACTATACAGGCACTGCTCTAAGAATAAATTACAATCAAACATAATAGGAGGTGCAGTTCATTTGAACCAGAAAATCATGTTTAAGCTGTAGAAAATATTTCTTTACATTCTTCTTAATAACATGGAGCAGCAGAGTCTGCTGTGCAAATCACCAAGAAATCTCCAGACCGATTTAATTGTTGATCAAAGGTACGTGATTGCTTGGAATCTTTTATTTCCGTGCTTTAGTTGCTGGTCATGGTCTAGGAGAAAAAAAAGAAAATTGTGAATTTTATTTCGGTCTGTTGTCGGATCCAAAAGGCACATTCTACTGATGATTGGCACATTTCTCAGGTCATTTGGATTGAATTGTACAACGGTAATACACTGATCTGCACACATCAGTCTGCAGTTCTATCCATGGGGACAAGCTACAGGTTTGGCCGGAAACATGGTCCGTGGTTGCATCCACTTTGTTGAAGGCCGTGATTATCCAGGGTGTAAACATTACATGAGCACTCACCAGTACAATACCTTCTCAGTTCTGAAAACCTTAGAGCTTCAACCCAGTTAACATTGTTCATGAAAACCTGGTATAGAATGTGGAAGGACTCACAATCAGGAATCTTTCTCAAGTTTTATCTTGACTGATATGAAAATCAATTCAAATCAAAGAGAGAGAGAGAGAGAGAGAGAGAGAGAGAGAGAGAGAGCGAGAGCTGGTCTCAGTAAGGACCTGAATATAGGCTGAAGTGCTCAAGGAAGAGTGGATAATGGATTTACTTCTGCTGCATTTGACAATTTGACCACAACTCTGGAACCTCCTTGAACAAGCTCAGCTGGAGAACACACATGATTGACCATCAGGGGTACGGCCAGTTCCGTTAACAGTGATGTGTTTGATCAGAAGGTAGGTACGACAGAGAGAGAGGCCATTTGGTCTAACAAGTCTGTGGCAACTCTCAGGGAAAATTCATCAATCTCATTCACCTATTCTTTCCCACATCTCCATTAAACTGCCCCTGATTCTCCGACCATCCACCTTTTTGGAGACAATATCTAGAGGGCCTGAAGGGGCAGTACTTGACCTTATCTTGGGAAATGATACTGGGCAATTGATGAAGTTTCAGTCAAGAATACTTTGGGAACAGTGATTATTATTTTGCAGGTTTCTAGATAGTTATGGAAAGGGATAAGGTTGGTCTTCAAGTTAAGGTCTTGAACTGGGGGAAGGCTGATTTCAACAGCATATGACAGGACCTGGTAAAAGTAGATTGGGAGCAGATGCTTACGGGTCAAACAACCTCTGACAATGGGAGTCTTTTAAAAGAGAGCTGGTAAGAGTTCAAGAGCAGCATGATCCAGTAAGGGTGTAAGGTAAAGATGGCAAGATTAGTGAACCCTGGATGACAAAGGATATTGATGGTTTGATCAGGAAACAAAGGAAACATATGGCAGGAAAAGGCAATTGGGATCGAGGGAGTCTCTTGAGGAATATAGAGTGTGTAGGAAACATTAAATATCATTGGCAAGTAAAATAAGTATATCAGGGGCAAGAGGGTAACCAGGCAATGAGTGGGTCCCTGAGATGAGTGGATGATTTGAGATCAAAGGGGTAGTGTTTTTGTGGAGCCCGGGAACGTGGGTGTGGTCCTAAGTGAACAGTTCTCACCAAGGACAGGGACATGGAAGTTAGTGAGTTTAGGGAGAAGTTCATGGATAATCTAGAAGAGGTCAGCATTAAGAACGAGGAAGTGTTAGATGTCATGGGATGCATAAGGGCTGATAAACCCCAGACCTGAATGAGATCTATCCCAGTTTGCTATGGGAATCAAGGGAGTGATTGGTGGGTCTCTGATAGTGATTTTTGCATCTTCGGTAGCCAAGGGTGAGTTACAAGAAAACTAAGGGCAGCTAATGCTGTTCCTTTATTTAAGGAGGGCATCAGAGATACAGGCTGGTGAGCCTTATGTAGGGAAATTATAGGAAAAAATTGTTAAGGATAGAACATGTCCATTTGGAAAGGCAGGAGCTGATCAGGGATAATTTGCATGGCTTCCCACGGGGGAAGTGCTGCCTGGTTGTTTTTTTTTTGAGAAGGTAACCAAGAGCTTGATGAAGACACAGTGGTAGACATTGTCTATATGAGTGAGACATCTCACAAGGTCCCTCATGGTAGGCTGGTCCAAAAGGCACAAATGGCTACCTTCTCCAGGTGAATTTATGCACCTTGTGGATCTCCCTCCATTGTGTGTGTGGCATTACAATCTTGCTAACATAAAAATATAAGAATTAGGAGCAGGAGGAGGCCATCTGGCCCGTTGAGCCTGCTCCGCCAGTCAATAAGCTCATGGCTGATCTGGCTGTGGACTCAGATCCACCTACCTGCCTTTTCCCCATAACCCTTAATTCCCCAACTATGCAAAAATCTATCAAACTGTGTCTTAAATATATTTACCGAGGTGGCCTCTACTGCTTCCCTGGGCAGAGAATTCCACAGATTCACAACTCTCTGGGAAAAGCAATTCCTCCTTATCTCCATCCTAAATCTATTCCCCCGAATCTTGAGGCTATGTCCCCTGGTTCTAGTCTCACCTACCAGTGGAAACAACCTTCCTGCCTCTATCTAATCTATTCCTTTCATAATTTTATATGTTTCTATAAGATCCCCTCTCATTCTTCTGAATTCCAACAAGTATAGTCCCAGGCGACTCAGTGTCTCCTCAAAGGCTAACCCCCTAATCTCCGGAATCAACCTGGTGAACCTCCTCTGCACCGCCTCCAAAGCCAGTATATCCTTCCTCAAGTAAGGAGACCAGAACTGCAGGCAGTACTCCAGGTGCATCCTTACCCATCCCCTGTACAATTGTAGCATAACCTCCCTGCTCTTAAATTCAATCCCTCCAGCAATGAAGGCCAACATTCCGTTTGCCTTCTTGATAACCTGTTGCACCTGCAAACCAACCATTTGCGATTCATGCACCAGCGCTCCCAAGTCCCTCTGCACAACAGCATGCTGCAATCTTTCACCATTTAAATGATAATCTGATCTTCTATTTTTCCTTCCAAAGTGGATCACCTCGCATTTACCAACATTGTATTCCATCTACCAGACCCTTGCCCACTCACCTAACCTATCTATATCTCTCTGCAGACTCTCCGCATCCTCTGCACAATTTGCTTTTCCACTCAATTTAGTGCCATCGGCAAACCTAGATATGCTACACTCGGTCCCCTCTTCCAAAGTGTTAATGTATATCGTGAACAGTTGCAGGCCCAGCACCGACCCCTGCAGCACCCCACTCACCACTGATTGCCAACCAGAGAAACACCCATTTATCCCAACTCTCTGTCTTCTATTGGTTAACCAATCCTCTGTCCATGCTAATACATTACCCCCAACTCCATGCATCCTTATCTTATGGATAAGTCTTTTATGCGGCACCTTATCAAATGCCTTCTGGAAATCCAAGTATACAACATCCACCTGTTCCCCTCTATCCACTGCACTCATTATATCCTCAAAGAACTCCAGTAAGTTTGTCAAACAGAACCTGCCCTTCCTGAATCCGTGCTGTGTCTGCCTGATGGAACCACTTCTATCCAGATGTCTTGCTATTTCTTCCTTAATGATAGCTTCAAGCATTTTCCCGACTACAGACATTCAGGTACCTGGGCTATAGTTACCTGCCTTTTGCCTACATCCTTTTGTAAACAGTGGCGTGACAGTGGCGTGACATTTCCAATCCGCTAGGACCTGCCCAGAGTCCAGAGAATTTTGGTAAATTATCACAAACGCCTCTACTATAACTTCTACCATTTCTTTCAGTACCCTGGGATGCATCCCATCAGGACCAGGGGACTTGTCTACCTCCAGGCCCGCTAGTTTGTTCATCACTACTTCTTTAGTGACAGCGATTGTATCGAGGTCCTCACCCCCCCCCCCCCCCCATCGTATTCATAACATCTCTCCGTGGCATGTTAGATATGTCCTCCACCATGAAGACTGACACAAAATAGTCATTCAGGGCCTCAGTCACTTCCACATTACCCAATAGTAACTCCTCCTTCTCATCTTCCAAGGGACCTATGTTCACTTTAGGCACCCTTTTCCACCGTATATAATTATAAAAACTTTTACTATCTGTTTTTACATTTTGTGCTAGTTTACTTTCATAATCTATCTTCCCTTTCCTTATTGCTTGCTTAGTTGGTCTTTGTTGCTTTTTAAAGTTTTCCCAGTCTTCCAGTTTCCCACTACTCTTGGCGACTTTGTATGCATGAGCTTTCAGCTTCATGCCTTCTTTTATTTCCTTAGTTATCCAAGGCTGGTTCTCCCCACCCTTACTGTCCTTGCTTTTAACTGGAATATACTTTTGTTGAGCACCGTGAAAAATCTCTTTGAAAGTCTTCCACTGTTCCTCAACTGTCCCACCACACAGCCTGTGTTCCCAGTCTACGCCAGTCAACTCCTCCCTCATCCCATTCTAGTGCTATAGGAAATGGACTTAACATATCCAGCAGCTCAAAGCAGGGCACTCACAAACACTGGGCCATCTGCAGCAACAGAAATACTTCCCACTACTGGATGTGACCTGCACATTCGCTTCACCATTGCTCCAAGCCAGGGAGAAACCTGGCTCAATCAGGGCATACCAGTACTTTAAGTGGGGTGCCAACCTGGCAAAGCCGCAGTAGGGGGCCACACGTGTGTTAAACAGCAGAAGCAGCGCGCAGTAGGACGGCACTAAACAATTCCACAGCTAACAGATCAGATGAAAGCTCCACTGTCCTGAATGTCCAGCTGCAATTGGGGGGGGGGGGGGGTGGGGAATGATTCAAAAGCCGGTGGTGGGACGGAGCTCCGAGAACATCCACAACCTTAAAAGATCCAGAGACCAGGGAATGAGGGATAAAGACACAGCTGAAGCCAAAGTCCAAAAGCAAAGTTCTGCAGATGTTAGAAATTGGAAGTGATGGGGACAACATTCAGGCTTGATTTGAAAAGGGACAATTGACGTTTGTGCCAAACAGGTGCCAAGAAATGCCCCATTTCCAAAGAGGGAGAGTCTATCTGTCGCCCTGACGTTTAATGGCATTGCCATCAATGAATCCACCAGCAATAATATTACAAGAGCAGGTCACACCATGAACAATCTCACATCCCAAGTCTCTCCAACCTTTTCACCATCAGCAAGGCACAAGAACTTGTGTTGATGAGGGAAAATCCAGTAACACTCAAGTAGCTCAACATTACCCAGGACCAACCAGCCACTCTTTGACACCAGTTTCATCTCCCTAAATATTCACTCCCTTCATCACAGTGGTTACAGTGTGTAACATCCTCAGAACGTACTGCAGCAATTTGCCGATGGTTCTATAACAGTTCCTATCAAATCCATGCAACTTCAACAACTGAAAACTCCCCTCCAGTTCATGCACCATCCTGACACAGAACTATATTACTTCATTCTGTTCTCTATACGTTGGGTGAGGTAAGTATATACCAACGAGGAGATCTGCTCTGCAAAGAGATATCTCTATACCTCTGCGGAGATATCTATGCACCACTTGTGAGATCTCTCAATATCAATAGTGAGGTTTCTCTCCAGTGAGATATCGATGTCATAAGTGACTTACTGGCAAGACTACCACCATTGGGCAGAAGATACAAAAGCCTGAAAGCACCTACCACCAGGCTCAAGGACAGTTTCTATCCCGCTGTTATAAGCCTATTGAAGGGACCTCTTGTACAATAAAATGGATGTTGACCTCATAATCTACTTTGTCATGGCTCTTGCACCTTATTGTCTACCTGCACTGCATGTTCTCTGTAAACTCATTACCAATTACCAGTGAGATATCTACACCACCAGTGAAATATCTTGTTAACAAAGGCAATATCTTCTCTGCAGTGTGGGATCACTGCACTACAGGGTTTCTCATTACCAACAGTGTCTTCTCTGTAGAGTTATATTTCTACATCAGAAGTGAGTATCTCTCTGCTCACTGTGAAGGCTCCTTCCAGTGTGGTATCTGTGCACCACAGGTAAATTACATCTATACTCATATAGAAGGCTCTTCTGAACAACTCATGAGGGTTGCTGTATCCCAGAGTGAGGTACCATATCAGAATTTCAGAATAGCATGTTTATTATTATTTTATTATTATTATTTATTATTTTTAAAAATTATTTCTTTATCTGTCATTGTACTGCTGCAACAACAACACGAGATTACGATGGCACTCCCTTGCCTAATAAAAACCAAAACAGTAAATTGATAAGAGCAATTATAACTATAAAATAAAACAAATGTACTTACACAAGTATAAAGAATAAAAAAATATAAAAAGGCAGTGTGCAAATGAACTGTGATAATAATGATAACCAGCAGCATATCAATATATTAAGCAACACCGTGATGAGTCCAGCCGGTAAAGGGGGGAAGACATAGTATGTGTGTGTATGTATGTATAGGAGGTGTCAGTCCATGTTCAACAATTTAACAGCTTTGGGAAAAAAGCTGTGTTTCAGTCTTGTAGCGTGTGCATGTATTGTCCTGTATTGCCTACCAGAGGGGAGTAGTTTAAAAAGGTAGTGAGCAGGGTTAGCTGGTTCTCAAATGATGTTTAAAGCCCTGCTCCGACATCGAGCCTGATAGATGTCCTCCATCGCTGGTAACTGAGTCCCAATGATGTTTTGGGCCGTCTTGATGACCCTCTGCAGAGCCTTCTGCTCCTTCCTAGTGCAGCTGGCGTACCAAGCAGTAATGCTGTATGTCAGGATGCTCTCCACCGCACACTGGTAGAAGTTCACCAGAATGTTCTGAGACAGTCTGGCTCCCCTCAATTTCCTCAAAAAATAAGAGGTGTGTATTGCCCGGGAAAAGTCCTCGGTGATGTATGCCCCCAGGAATTTAAAACTAGAGACTCTCTCCACAGCCTCGCCACCAATGAACACTGGACCAAGATCTATCTTCCTTGACTTCCTGAAAACCACCACAATCTCTTTAGTCTTTTGGGTGTTGAGAATGAGATTGTTGGCGGAACACCAGGCTGTCAGGTTTTGTACCTCATCCCTGTCTGCCAATTCATTATTGTTCATGATCAGGCCAATGACTGTCGTGTCGTCTGCAAACTTTATGATGGTGTTTGTTTCATGGATGGATGAACAGTCATGAGTAAAAAGGGCATACAGGAAGGGACTCAGCACACACCCCTGGGGAACACCAGTATTCAGGGGGAGGGTGGAAGATTTGTGCCCTCCTAACCTGACAGTCTGCAGACGATTGGTCAGAAAGTCCATAATCCAGTTACAGATTGTTGTATTCAGGCCCAGGCTGTGGAGTTTGGACACTAGTCTGCTGGCAATAACTGTGTTAAAGGCTGAACTGAAGTCCAAAAAGAGCATCCTGACATACGTGTCCGGTCTTTCCAGGTGCGCCAGAGCAGTATGGAGGGCGAGACTAATTGCATCCTCCATTGATCTATTTTCCCGGTAGGCAGACTGATGCTGGTCCACGGTGGCAGGGACAGCGCGCTTAATGTGCTTCAAAATCAGTCTCTCGAAGCATTTGGCTATGATCGGTGTAAGTGCAATCGGGCGATAATCATTCAGGCAGCACACATTTTTTTGCTTAGGAATGGGCACAATGATTGTTGATTTAAAACATGTCGGGACAACAGCGTATGTCAGGGAGAGGTCGAAGATGTTATGAAAACCCCAGCTAATTGGTTAGCGCATGCCTGAAGCACACACCCTGGTACACCACCAGGTCCGGCTGCTTTCCTTGCGTTGACACTGTGTAGTATCCTACTGACCTCATTAGTATCAAGTACCAGTCCATAAGGATCTTGAGGTAGTCTAACCATTTTCTTGCTGTAGTTCTCCCTGTCAAAGCGGGCAAAGAACTTATTAAGGTCCTCTGCCAGTGAGATGTTACTGTTTACAGGCTGGGTGTCTTTCATTTTATAATCAGTGAAAGCCTGTACTCCTTGACACATGCGACGGGGATTATTATTGTTAAAACTGTCCTCGATCCTAAGTTTGTAGTCATATTTTGCTGTTTTGATGCCACGTTTAAGATTTGCTCTAGCTAGACTATAGGCAATGGTGTCTCTAGCTCTACAGGTAACTGAACCATTATTTTGCATTCACAGTTGATTTGAAACACAGCAGTCACTATCCTACAAGGAATTTCAAGGGTGGACTTACATCATTGATCCAGCCGTTGAAGGCAGACACTCGGGTGTAGACACTGGGCTTCTTCGCCGTGTTGCATTGAACGGGTCCCAAGTAGCTCCCCACGCCATTGACGTACCACCTACCGTCACTACCAAAACAATTCAAAGGACTGCCTGGGTCACCCTGAAGTAAAAGAAATCTTTCCATTATGTTGTTTTTTTTTAAAGAAAATGTTGCCCTTAAGCTCAGCTCTCCTTGACATTTTATTCCAGTACCGTGTTTACGGAGCATAATGAACATGCCCCAGCTTTGGGAACTTGTGCAATTTTATCCTACACATAGCTCCAACTGTACATCAGAAACCAGACGACAAATGAAATATCCACAAGGGTATTTCAGAACATTTTAAACACCTTCCCCATGGCTTTAGATCCTAACAGAGAATCAGAATGCATTGAAAATTGTAAGGATTTAGTTGACAGTTTTCTGGTCTGACCTGGCGATGGGTGAAGCTGACAGAAGCACTGTTAGCCCTTGGGGCTGTACCATTACTCAGTACCTTTCACAATGAGGCTACTGCTGTAAACTATAAACGTCAGATTAGCCCGTCACTTCATTCAAAAACAGAACCACAACTGAGATCCACACTACATAAATTATCACCAATTTATGAAGAGTACATACATATACGTGATGCACTCTGATTACCTTTAGTGGGTAGATTCAATGTATACCCATCCATACTGTTAGCATTAGATAGAGAAACTAATTCTTCTGGTGGGAGATTCCACAACCAGGGGACGTAACCTGGAGCTCATTCTGCACGGTGTCAAGAAACAGTTCTTCAGATCAGTTAAAAATCTAAAGAGTGAGACTGATGAATTTTGAGTTTAGAGCTATGGAGCAAAGGCAGGGAGAGGAAGGGAAGAAACCAATCAGCCGTCATCTGTGTGGATGATGAACTTGGGGTTAAACAGCCTCTTGCCCTCCTCTTACTCCAGACCTGACTAAGTATTGATGAAGACATGGTTAATACCTTCAAATGGAGGACCTATTATATGCCTTGTTGTGCTTAAAGGTGAATAAATCCTCAGGGTCCCAGGGTTTGGTGAGATGTACCCCTGCTAAGGGAGGCAAGGGAAGAGACTTAAATCTTTGTTGACCACAGGTAAGGTGCCAGGGGACTGGAGGACAGCAAATGTTGTACCTGTATTCAATAAGGGCAGCAGAGATAAGCCAGGTAGCTGCAGTAAAGTGAGTTTAAAATCAGTGGTAAGGAAGTTACTGGAAAAAGCCCAGAAGAACAGACTTAACCTACACTTGGAAAGGCAGGGATTAAGCAATGATAGTCAGCATGGCTTTGTAATGGGGAGATCCTGTCTGATCAATTTGACTGAATGTTTCTAAGAGATAACAAAGTGTATTGATAAGGGCAGTAATGTCGTCTTTGACAAGGTCTCACGTGGGGGACTGGTCCATAAGGTTAGAACACTTGGGATCCTGGGCAAGTTGGAAAATTGGACCCAAAATTAGTTTGGTTACAGAAGGCAGAGGGTGATGGTGGGAGGGTTATTTTTTTGTGATTGGAAGCCCTTGATCAGTGGCGTACCACAGAAATGAGCCCTGGGACCCTTTTACTGTTACTGTATACGTTAACAATTTAGATGTGGGTGCAGGAAGTATGATTACCAAGTTCACGGATGACTCAAAAATTGCTGGTACTGTTGACAGTGAGGAGGGTAGCCGTAGGTTATAGAGTCATAGAGCCATACAGCAGAGAAACAGGCCCTTTGGCCCAACGGTCCATGCCAACCAAAATTCCCATCTAAGCCAGTCCCATTTTCCCACGTTTGGCCCCATCCCTCTAAACATAGAACACAGAACAGCACAGCACAGGAACAGGCCCTTCGGCCCACCATGTTGTGCCAAACTAATTAAACTAGTAATTAAATACCTAACTAAACTAATCCCTTCTGTCTACACAAGTCCATATCCCTCCATTCTCTGCACATTCATGTGCCTGTCTAAGAGCCTCTTGAAAACCTCTATTGTATCTGCCTCCACCCCCACCCCTGGCAGCACATTCCAGTCACCCACCACTCTCTTTTGAACTTACTCCTCACCTTAAATGTGTGCCCTCTAGTAATGGAAATTTCGACCCTGGGAAACAGATACCAGCTGCCTACTCTGTCCATGCCTCTCATTATCTTATAAACCTCTATCAGATCTCCCCTTAACCCCAAACCTTTCCTATCTGTGTACCTGTCCAAGTACCTTTTAAATGTTGTTAATGTACCTGCCTCAACCACTTCCTCTGGCAACTCGTTCCATATACTGACCACCATCTGGGTGAAAAAGTTGCCCCTCAGGTTCCTATTAAATCTTTCCCCTCTCACCTTAAACCTATGTTCTCTAGTTCTTAATTCCCCAGCCCTGGGAAAAAGACTGCGTGTTGACCCTATCTATGCCCCTCATAATTTTATACACCCCTCATTCTCCTACACTCCAATGTAAATAGTCCCAACCTGCTCAACTTCCCTCCATAATTCAGTCCCCCGAGCAACATCCTCATAAATCTCCTCTGCACTCTTTCCAGCTTAATGGCATCTTTCCTATAGCAGGGGGACCAAAACTGAACACAATATTCTAAGTGTGGCCTCACCGACATCTTATACAACTGCAACATAACCTCCCAACTTCTATACTCAGTGCAGTGCCCTGGCTGATGACTGAGGTTATAAGATGATATTGATCAGCTGGGAAGGTGATGCATTTTGGGAGGACTAATAAAGCAAGGACACACAATGAATGGTGGGACTCTGGGGATGTTGGGTGTACAAATCCATAGATCCCTGAAGGTGGCAGTACAGTTATATAAAGTGATGAAGAAGCTGTAAGGGATTCTCGCCTTCATTAGCTGGGAGACAGGAGATAAGGGCTGAGAGTTTAAGGCATAGCTTCATAAGACGTTAGTAAGGAGTACTGTCTACAGGCTGGTTCTGCTCACAACAGAAGGATGTGATTGGAATGGAGAGGGTGCAGAGGAGATTCACCAGGATGTGGTCTGGGATGAGAAGTGACTGTGGAGACTGGGTTTGTTTTCCTTGGAGTGGGAGAAGCTGAGAAATGACCTGTAGAGAGATATACAGAGTTATAGGGATGATAGATAGGGCAGACAGTGGGAGATTTTCCCATAGCAGACATGTCTCAAACCAGAAGGCATAGGTTTAATGTGACAGGTGAGGTTTCGAGGGGATCTGAGGAAGAATCTTTTCACTCGGAGGGTGGGAGGAGTCTGGAACACACTGCCTGAGGGGGTGGTGGAGGCAGAGACTCTCACAACAGTTAAGAAATATCAAAAGGAGTACTTGAATCACCAAGGCATGGAAGCTTACAGGCCAAGTGCTGGTAAATGGGATTGGGAGAGATGGGTACTTGATAGTCAGCATAGACAAGGTGGGCTGAAGGGCCTGCTCCTATGCTGTGTGACTCAATGAATCATTTAATACAGAGCAGACAACTGCAACACTAACATGAATGTGTTTTGGTTTGTTCCTTAAAGTATTTAGACAAAAATGCTCCTTCCTTGGAAAAGAGAGAGATTTTTACGTTCACTGCCTGTGCAGGAACCTGTGGGTGCTAAGGGGCAGAATTGTGTCCTCCTTAGCAGCTGATCAACATCATCTTTGGGACTTGGTCTGATGATGTACCTTGGGATACTTACAATGATAGATGCATCAGTGATGATGCTCAGGTCCCTACAAGGGGCAAGAGCCACTCTCAGGTTGGCTCACTGCCTCCTCCCCTCCAGCCTCAGCCAACATTCCTGTTGGTGTTGGTTAGCAAGGCCAGGCTGGCCCAGCCAAAGGGGAGGTCCACCAGTCTGCAGTCAGACACTCAACCAAGGACCTTCAGTGAGGCTCAGTGAACTTCCATCCCTAAGTTATGAACACTGAGCGAACTACCTCAAGAGAGTGCTGGGAACAGTAACCAAGCACACAGGGTTGGGACCAAGGGTTCATACGTGAGTAAACCGAGACAAGCATGAGCTGAATAACCATTTGCCCAATCAAGAGTAGAGTCTGTTGGACAAAAGGACCAAGATGTTTTCCATTAGAAAAGCAGTTGGCTGCTGTAATGGTAGTGAAACCTCTGTGAACTTGGGTATTTTGAGGACATTGGTACAGTGGGTACTGATGGATGGAATGGAAGGACAGGGCATCGGTGTGCTAGGCGGTGGGGGGGGGGGGGGAGTTTGTTCAAGGAAGCTTCCCTCAATAATCTGCTGCCTGACATAACCAACAACTCACCGTGCTGCGGAGTCAGACTCTTTCTCTGCATCTTCTGTTTCTGGGTCCCTTTCTTTCTGCTCCCTTCCCTCCTCCTCAGGAGGCTGTGAGGCAACCCACCTCTATGTTCAGAGTGAGGTACATAGAGGGCAGAGTGATGAACCTGCTCATTAACTCTGGCCACTAACATGTTCTCAGATCAAAAACATGACGATGCTGGAGGAACTCAGCAGGCCAGGCAGCATCTGTGGAGAAAAGCAGGTGGTCAATGCTTCTGGTCAGGACCCTTTCTTCAGGACATTGACCTCCTGCTTTTCTCACGGATGCTGCCTGGCCTGCTGAATTCCTCCAGCATCATTGCACTTTTCCATCTAGATTCCAGAATCTGCAGTCCTTTGTCTCTATCAAGTTCTCAGAGCCATCCATACATCGGACTGAGTCCTTCTGAAGCCGGCAATGGTTTTGTTCAATTGACCCTGGGCTACATGGCACTGATCACATCTATGTCTGGGTTTCTGAGAGGAGTCATGAGTCTCTGAGTGCATGTTCCCCAGCAGACGTTCTACCAGCCAGCAAGGGAGACCTGGGGTAGCAGGAAACCATCATTCCTTCTGCCGGGAAATTGAATCCAGATCTGCTTGCCTTGTACCCTCTAGTGATAAACAGGTTTGAGTATTGAGGGAGTGGAAGCCCCTGCTCACTGAGGAGCCAGGCTGTGTCAAGCTGGTCTGTACACAAGGCTCATGTGAGCTGTCCTTGATGGCCTGAATATGCAGGAGTCCAGGAATGTGAGCACATCCCAGAATTCTTCCTTCCCTCTTGTAACTTTTCAGAGGGAATAGCTGATGCCTCAATAAACGGGTGGCTCGACAACCTGCCACAACTGGAAGGGCCCAGCAAGCGGATTGGTGTGTCTGATGTCCTGTGGTGTGGAGTTTGCACGTTCTGCCTGTGACCCCAGGTGCTCTGGTTTCCTCCAAAATCCCCAAAATATACTGATCAATTGAGTTAATGGCTGCTGTAAATTACCACCAGTGTAATCATGTGGTAGCACAGGGGGCAGGGGACTGAGTGGAAGGCGAGGGACGGTGATGTTCTCACTGGAACAGCTGGCAGAGGACGGAGCAGACACTGGGCCCAGAGAAATGCAGCTCCTCACATATGTATCCTGACTGAGGTTCACACAAAACAATGTTCCAGAAAATCTGAACGTTGTGACATCTCTGGCACTTTCTTACTTCCTCTGCTGAACAGAAGCCTCAATGTCCTCACTTTATTCATGGGACAAGGCCACTGGCGTCAGGCCAGCACTGACTGCCCATTCCTACTTACAGCAGCTGGACCAGTCCAGAAGGTGAGCAGGAGTCACTCACTGGCCAGGGAACAGCTGATCGTGGTAACAGCTTTGGCATCTTTCATCAAATTGGACAGGTTTTCTCTCACTCTCCCAAGGACAGCAGATAATTGAGGTGATGACAACCTCCTAAATGATCCCTCTTGTACCAGCTGAAGTCCCTCCCTGCCTGTAGACGACGTTTCCCCATTCACCCCTCTATGTCCAAAGGGCTTCATCTGCACCATAATCTCTTCCAAGTCATAGAGATGTACAGGTTGTACAGCACAGGAAGGAGCCCTTCGCCCCACTATGTCCCATGATGACCCTTTTGCCCATCTGCACTAATCCCATTTGCCCACATTAGGGCCAGATCCTATGCCCGCCTATTTAAGTGCCTGTCTAACTGTCTTTCAGATGCAGTGATTGTATCTGATTCCACTGCTTCCTCCAGCAGCACGTTCCAGATATCAACCTCTTTACATCGCAGAAGAAGCAACAATTCTTTCGAGAAAGTGCCAGAGATATTACAACTTACAGATTTTCTCTGTGTAAAAGCCCTGCCATTCACGTCCCCTTTTTAGTCTCCTCCCTCTCACCATAAACCTACACCCTCTTGTTTTTCACACCCTACCATGGGAAAAAGATTCTCACTATCTACACTATGTATATGTCTTGTAATTTTATACACCTCCATCAGGTCACCCCTCAGCCTCCTTTGCTCCAGAGGAAACAAGCCCAGCCCGTCCAATCTCTCCATATAACCACAGTCCTCCAATCCAGGCAACATCCTGGTGAATCTCCTCTGCACTGTCTCCAGCGCAGTCACAGCCTCGACATTTTAATCTCCTTGTCAGCTGCCGGATTCAAGGACTCCACTGCTGGACTAATGCAGAAAATGCAGCTTACTGCAAACCGTGGGCCGGAAGGGGTTAACAAGCGAGTCAGTGCCAGTATTTGTGGTGTTGGTTAGTTAGCTGCACAATTGTAATCTGGCTGAATTACACTAAGATAATGTGAAGGGCTTGTCCTCTATGTTGGACCAGCTTTAGGGTGGGTAACAACCAGGACACATGGCTTCTGCTGCAGCTGTTGGGGAATCCTCGATTCTCCTGCACCCACCTACACTACGGGTAATCTACGGTAGCCAATTAACATACCAGCACACCTTTGAGGTTCAGGAGGAAACTGGAGCACTCGGGGGAAACCCACACAGTCGCAGGAGAACATGCAAGTTCCACCCAGACAGTGCTCAAGGTGAGGACTGAACCCAAGCTGTTGGAGCTAGGAATCAGCAGCTCTACTTGCTTCACCAATCATTGCAAAATCTTTAGTGTTGAATTTACTACCTCTTGCATCTCATCCTGGGGTCACTTTCATAGCGGTCCCTATCAGTTTTGACACCCTTTGTTGTATCTCTACTGAGATCGAAACTGGATCTTGCATTATAGAACATATGGTCTTTCTTTTTATTTTATTTTATCCTTTATCTCTTTAGTCACCATGGATGATTTTTGATAAGGGTATAAACTGCTTCTGTAAAACATAAAAATGCTACTTTGAACAACCCCCACCGGCTTTTCAGTATTTCATGCATTGGCAGATTTGCCAGTCTACCACAGACAGTGCCTGACTCACAGGAACATGAGAAATATTAGAGCAGTGAGTCACACAGTCCCTTAGGCCCACTTTGCCAAACAATAAGATAATAAGCAAAAATCAAACTGCTGGAGGAGCTCAGCGGGCCAGGCAGCATCTGTGGAGGCAGAGGGATGGTCGACATTTTGGGTCGGGACCCTACATCAGGACTGATCTGGTCCTGCGCTCAACCACATTCTCCTGTCTTGTCCCCACAACCCTCGATTCCCCTATTCCTTCTTGATGGGTGCAGAAACAATGGGCTCAGTGGCCTCCTCACATACCATGTTATCTCCAGTACTTTCTTGTGATAATTATTCTTCAATTGTAGATACCTTTGTTCAAACTTATCCAATATGTATTTGAACATTTGTTACTGATCATCTTTCAATCTGATTTTCTAGCCCATGTTTACAACTCTTCCAGCACAACTTTGTGGATTGCCCTTCTTTAAGTTTAAGAACCTGGTTTTGATCTTAACTTTGTCACTCACAAACCCATCTTGAAATCCTATTAAGTTATAGAACCATAGAACCATAGAACAATACAGCACAATACAGGCCCTTTGGCCCACCATGTTGTGCCGACCTTCAAACCACACCTAAGACTATCTAACCCCTTCCTCCCACATATCCCTCTAACTTAAATTCCTCCATATGCTTACCTAACAATCTCTTGAACTTGTCCAATGTATCAGCCTCCACCACCACCCCAGGAAGCACATTCCATGCACCAACCACTCTCTGGGTGAAAAGCCTCCCTTGAATTTCCCACCCATTACCTTAAAGCCATATCTTCTTGTTTTGAGCATTGGCGCCCTGGGAAAGAGGTGCTGGCTGTCCACTCTATCTATTCCTCTCAATATCTTGTACACCTCTATCATGTCTCCCCTCATCCTCCTTCTCTCCAATGAGAACAGCCCTAGCTCCCTTAGTCTCTCCTCATAATCCATACTCTCTAATCCAGGCAGCATCCTGGTAAATCTCCTCTGCACCCTTTCCAACGCCTCCACATCCTTCCTATAATGAGGCGACCAGAAATGGGCACAGTACTCTAAATGTGGCCTAACCAGAGTTTTGTAAAGCTGCATCATCACTTCGCGGCTCTTAAACTCGACCCCCCAACTTATGAAAGCTAACATCCCATAACCTTTCTTAACTACCCTATCCACTTGCAAGGCCACTTTCAGTGATCTGTGGATATGAACCCCCAGATCCCTCTGCTCCTCTACACTGCCCAGAATCCTGCCATTTACCTTGTACTCCGTCTTGGAGTTTGTCCTTCCAAAGTGTACCACTTCACACTTCTCTGGTTTGAACTCCATCTGCCACTTGTCAGCCCAGCTCTGCATCCTATCACTATCCCTCTGTAAGCTTCGACAGCCCTCCACACTATCCACAACACCACCAATCTTTGTGTCATCTGCAAACTTGCTAACCCAAGCCTTCCACCCCCTCATCTAAGTCGTTAATAAATATCACAAAAAGTAGAGGTCCCAGAACCGATCCCTGTGGGACACCACTAGTCACAGCCCTCCAATCCGAATGCACTCCCTCCACCACAACCCTCTGCTCTCTACAGGCAAGCCAATTCTGAATCCACACGGTCAAGCTTCCCCTGATCCCTTGGCCTCTGACCTTCTGAAGAAGCCTACCATGCGGAACCTTGTCAAACGCCTTACTAAAATCCATGTAGACCACATCCACTGCCCTATCCTCATTAATCTTCCTCGTCACCTCCTCAAAGAACATTATCAGGCTTGTGAGGCAAGATCTTCCCTTCACAAAGACATGCTGGCTGTCCCTAATCAGTCCATGTCACCCATACATAAACCTAGATTTTAATACTTTTTAAACTGCATTGAACTCGATTATATCATGTCCATTATATAATCAATCACACTTGTATCATGAGGCTCTAATGCAAAACTAAATATATTATAAACGAGCTGCTTGTCAAATATTTTGATGCAGGAAATTATTTTGAACACAGATATTCAGTAGGCTGGAGACACAGGAGACTGCAGATGCTGGAATCTAGAGCAACGTACATTTCGGGTCGTGACACTTCATCTGCATTGATGAAGGATCTCAACCCAAAACGCTTACTGTCCATTTTCCTCCACAGATGCTGCCTGACCCGCTGAGTTCCTCCAGCTTTTTGTGTTTTGCATTCAATAATCTGTTTGCTAAATCTGTAGTGAAGCTAAATTTCCCTCTTTAATCTCTGTTGTAGAAAATAGAATGTTACAGATCAGTACAGGCCCTTCTGCCCACAATGTTGTGCTGACGTTTTATCCTGCTGTAAGATCCATCTAACCCTTCCCTCCCACATACCCCCCATTTCTCTATTATTCATGTGTCTATCTAAAAGTCTCTTAAATGTCTCAAATGTATCTGCCCCCACAACCTCTGCTGGCAGGACATTCCATGCACCCACCACTCTCTGTATATGTCTTATGAGGATAGGTTGAGTGAGCTGGGGCTTTTCTCTTTGGAGAGAAGGAGGATGAGAGGTGACTTGATAGAGGTGTTCAAGATGATAAGAGGCACAGATCGAATTGACAATCAGAGTCTTTTTCCAAGGGCAACAATGGCTAACACCTCATAAGACATGCTCTCCAATCCAGGCAGCAGCCTGGTAAATCTGCTCTCTAAAGCTTCCACATCCTTCCTATAGTGAAGCGACCAGAAATGAACACAATACTCTAAGTATGGTCTGACCAGAATTCTGTATTGCTGCAACATTACCTCATGGCTCTTGAACTCAATACCCCAAGTAATGAAGGCCAACATACCATACGCCTTCTTAACAACCCTATCCACCTGCGCGGCAACCTTGAGGAATCTATGGACGTGGACCCTAAGATCCCTCTGTTCCTCCATGCTGCTAAGAGTCCTGCCATTAACCTTGTATTTTGCCTTCAAATCCAATGTCCCAAAGAGTATCAATTCACACTTTTCCGGATTGAACTCCATCTGCCACTTCTCAGCCCAGCTCTGTATTCTATCAATAGCCATCCTCACAAACATCAAAGTCTCTCTCACTGGTGAATACTGAAGCAAAGTATTCATTAAGGACCTCCCCTACCTCTTCCAACTCCAGGCACATGTTTCCTCTTTTATCCCTGATCGGTCCTACCCTCACTCTAAGTCATCCTTCTGTTCTTCACATACATGTAGAACACCTCGTGGTTTTCCTTGATCCTGCTTGCCTTCTCATGCCCCCGCCTAGCTCTCCTAAGTCCATTCTTAAACTCCCTTCTAGCTACCTTGTAACTCTCCAGAGCCCTGTCTGATCCATGCTTTCTAAACCTCAGGTAAGCTTCTTTCTTCCTCTTGACCAGATATTCTACATCTCATGTCAACCATGGTTCCTTCACTCTACCATCCTTACCCTGCCTCAATGGGACAAACCTATCCAGAACCCCATGCAAGTACTCCCTAAACAACCTCCACATTTCCGCTGTGCACTTCTCCAAGAACATCTGTTCTCAATTTACACTCCCAAGTTCCTGCCTAATAGCATCATAATTCCCCCTCCCCCGGTTAAATACTTTCCCATATCGTCTGCACCTATCCCTCTCCAAGGCTATGGTGAAGATCTTGTTATGGATTTGTTTAATCCCTGTACTTTTGCACTTAGAAACTTTGCAATAACTATGAGGACATTTACACAGGTTCCAACAATATTGCTTACTTCTTAATTCTATACAAAAGGTCTCCACTACTCCCTTCTGTTTCAACATATCTTTCATCATTTATTACTGGAGTGACTGGGGTCATCTATCGCCCTTTATCAGTACGGTGACTCCCCCACCTCTGATTTCCTCATCCTTCAGGTAGATCCTATAAACTCAGTATATTTATTTCCTCCCCTATGTGCATTATTAGTCACACCAACCCATGCTGAAGCTGCATTTCTCTGCGAGGTGTGACTGAATTCTGTAGATAAATTTCAAATTTTCTTTCCCCTTCCTTGAGTTTCAGAAAATCTCCAAGTTGCATTCCACTTCAATGACTCTGGGCTACTGAGAGACGGTAGGCAGGGTCCCTGGATTAGCTTCATTATCCCCAAACCCCACATACTCCTGTCCAGAGTCATAAACTACTTTTGTCTCATCTATTTATAGCTATCTTTTAGTCTGACCAAATTTTTAACCTTGCACTCTGTTTAGTATTCATTCTGACCTCATAATGATATTGATAAATCAGAACTTAATGTCTCAACAGATGAAATTTTGGTAATCCATTTAATCTGGATTCAGCATTTGATAGGTTACTGTTGCATTTCCTATATTATCATTCCACATACATCTGAGAACCATAGAAAGTTTAGGACAGAGAAGGAGACCATTGTGCAGATCAAGAGAGCGCTACCCTACCTAATTCAAAGCTGGGCCCACAGCACTGCAAGTCACAGCTCTTCATGTACATATCCAAACACCTTCTAAATGCAGTGAGGGTCTCTGCCCTTCCCAGCCTGTCAGGCAGTGCGATCCGGACTTCACCACCCACTGCGTGAAATAAATTTTTCCTCTATTCCTCTCAAATCCTTCCACTTTTAATCTCTAGCCCTGGTTTTTGACCTCTCTGCTAAGTGAAAAAGGTCTTTACTATTCATCTTTCCCATTTACTCCACAGAGGAACCTCATAATTTTATACCCCTCAGTGTCCTCTATTCCAGAGAAAACACTGGGAGGATTTATATTGGGAAATAAGGAAACATGGAAGAAATTGATAATGACTGGTGCTGGGGCCATCTGTTCACAATCTAAATCAATAATTTGGATGAGGAGACCAAGTCAATTTATCCAAGTTTGCTGATGATACAAATTCAGATGGCACTGTGGCCTGTGGGGAGGATGGTGTGAGTCTTCGGGGGGGGGGGGGGGGTAGACAGGTTAAATGAATGGGCATGGATGTAGTAGATGGGATATAATGTGGAAATATTGAAGCCATCCACTTTGGTAGCAAAAAAATAGAGCAGCAGAATATCTTCTAGATGGTGAAATGTCGAATGGTGTTGGTCTTCAGTAGGACCTTGGTGTCCTTGCAAATAAATCATTGAAAGCTAACATGCAAATACAGCAGGTATTTAGGAAGGTTAATAGCATGTTTACCTTTGTTGTAAGAGGATTTGCGTGCAAGAGTAGAGATTTCTGGCCTTAATTTTATCAGGCCATGATGAGGCCACATCTGGAAGAATGTGTACAGGTCTGACTTCCCTACTTTTGGAAGAATACACTTGTGAGAGTGCAGTGCAGCACTCCAGAATGATTTCTGAGAAGACAGATTTGTCATGAGGAAAGATTAGGAAGATGGGATGTATACTTTCCAGAGTTTAGAAGAACGAGAGTTTTTCTTGGGCTCAACAATGTCTATATAGAGACGATGACTCCTGAGCTGGGACATGTAGAACCAGAAAACAGCCTGAAACTAAAGGGCCAACAATCCTGGTGAAACCAGAAGAAATGTCTTCACCCAAAGGATAGTGAAACAGAAATTCTCTAACCAAGGTGCCAGTGGAGCCTCAGTCGCTGAGTGTATTCCAGACTGAATCGGATAGATTTTCTGATATTAAAAGATTCAAGGGATTGTAAGGCATACAACAGGTCCCTCAAAGTAGGCTGATCCAGAAGATTAAGATTCATGGGGTCCACAGTGACCTGGCCATTTGAATTCAGAATTGGCTTGCCCATAGAAGACAGAGGGTAGTGGTCGATGGGTCTTATTTTGTCTGGAGATCTGTGACCAGTGGTGTTCCGCAGGAATCCGTACTGGGACCTCTGCTGTCTGTGATATACATAAATGACTTGAATAAAAATGGGTGGGTTAGTAAGTTTGCAGATGACACAAAGCTTGATGGTGTCATGGTTAGTGTAGAAGGTTGCCAAAGGACACAGCAGGATTTAGATCAGTTGTAGATATGGGTAGAGAAATGGCAGATGGAGGTTAATCTGGGCAAGTGTGAAGTGCTGTACTTTGGGAAATCGAATGTAATGGGAAAGTACACAGTTAATGGCAGGATCCTTAACAGTGTCGATGTGCAGAGGGAGCTTGGGGTACAAGTCCATAGTTCCTTGAAAGTGGTCGCACAGGTTGATTGGGTGCTAAAGAAGGCATAAGGCATGCTGTCCTTTATTAGATGAGGCACTGAGTTCAAGAGTCAGGAAGTTTACGTTGTAGTTTTATAAAACTCTGGTTAGGCAGCATCTGGAGGATTGCTTTTAAATCCTGGTCACCCCATTATAGGAAGGATCATGAGGCTATGGGGAGGGTGGAAAAGAGGTTTACCAGGGTGCTGCCTGGATTAGAGCACAAGGAGAGGTTGGACAAACTTGGGTTGTTTCCTCTGGAGCGGCAGAGGCTGAGGGGAGACCTGATAGAGGTTTATAAGATTATGAGAGGCATATATAGACAGAGTAGACAGTATCTTTTTCCCAGGTCAAAATATCTAATACGAGAAAGCATGCATTTAAGGTAAGAGGGGGTAAATCCAAAGGAGATGTGCAGGGCAAATTTTTTACTCAGAGAGATGTAGGTGCCTGGAATATGTTGCCAGGGGTGGTGGTGGAGGCAGATATGATAGGCGTGTTTAAGAGGCTCTTAGATGGGCATGTGAACATGCAGAGAATGGAGGGGTATGGACCATGTGCAGGCAGAAGGGATTAAGTGTCATTAGCTTAATTAGTTCAGCCCAACATCGTAGGGCCAAGGACCTGTTTTATGTTCTCTATGGTTTAGTGGCAATGAGGTAAAAGATCAGTTTATTGAATGGTAGATCATGCATGAGGGGTCGAATTGGCTACACCTGCTTCTCTTTCTTAAATTCTTATAATCCCGGCTCATCCAGTCTTACTTCACAGCTACAATTCCCATGCCTGGGAACAGCCTCTGCACTCTCTCCTGTGTAGTTAAAATATACTGAAAAAAAAACAGATCTATCGTCTAAGCCATACCTCTGTTCTCTTCAGCAGGGTACTCAAGATGCCAGCAAAATTATTCCAAATTCCTAGATGTAACCCATTTTATTTTCAGGAGTGTGACATTACAGCAGGGCATTAACTTCCTTCCAGGCGATGGTGCTGGGAAAATGAGACTTCTTGACACATTACCTCCTCCCTCACTCCAAGGTCAAGAACATGGACAGAATCTCAGTGAAGCCTCTGTCTGTCACTACAATCACCCTTACTGCTGAAGTGTCTCATACAAATGCTGTAAACCCCTGCAGCGTTCACTTTCCCAGAATTACAACCAAAATGATATTCTCTTTCAACCTCTGGATTTGTACTTATGCTGAAATGAAGTGAGGTTGAACAGGAGCATTCTGATTAAGCTGCATGTACCTAACAGACCAGATTTTGACACTGGGCATGGAGATGATGGTTTTGCTGCTCTGTTTCTATGACCTGCCAGTAGAAGTTTAATCATGGAGTTTAGGTAAAAGATTATAATCTCCTTTGATGGATGCATATACAAATACAATTTGACGGAAAGGTATAGGCTTAATGACATACTTCACATGCGTTCTTGGAGTAACCTCCAACACAAATCATGGTGTCCATCACTTTCGTGCCCCACCAGTCACTCCGGCTGCAGGTGTCGAAGTCGACTGCCGGTAGAAGAGCTTGTTGTAACTTGCGTGGTTTAGGCCCTTTTCCTACATAACGACAAACATATGTCGTCAGTTTAGGTTAAAACAGAAAACTTGTTGAGGCCCAAGAGAGGAATTCAAATACATTGTTTTGAAATGTTTAATTGGCAGCAGTGTGCCCACATAAAGCCAAGACTACCTGTGCTAGAAGGTTAAAATGGGTGGCGCAGTGGCACAGCCGGTATAGCCGCTGCCCCACAGCTCCAGTGACCTGGGTTCAATCCTGACCTCCGGTCCTGTCTGTGTGGAGTTTGCTCATTCTCCCTGGGTCCATGTGGGTGTCCTCCAGGTGCTCCAGTTTCCTCCCACGTCCCAAAGATGTGAGTTGGCAGGTTAATTGGTCAATGTAAGTTGTCCCTAGGATGTAGGTGAGTGGTGGAATCTGGGAAAAATTGATGGGAATGTGGAGAGAATAAAATGCAATGTGTAGGATGAGTATAAACAACGATGGTCGGTGAGGACGTGGTGAACTGAAGGGTCAGGTTCCATGCTGTATGAGTCTTGTGAGGGGATCCAGGGATGATATAATTGAGCAGTTTATGATGATTAACAGCTTTGATAAGCTGGACAGAGGGTAGGTTGAATTTGAAGATTGATCTAGGCAATACAGGAGGCAATGTCAGCTTCTTCACACAAAGGGGAGTAGGCCACCGGAACTCTCGCCAAACAAAATGCTGTTTGAACTGAAGAGCTATTGGAAGTTTCAACACTAACGTTGTTTTTAAGACAGGGTTTTACAAATCCAAGCCGAGCAAATGGACTCTAAATACAGATCAACCAGTGAGATGGTGGAACAAGATCAAAGGGCCGAATAATCCAAGTCTTGATCCGATGTTCCTACAAGGCAAATTAGTGCACAGACATTTAATGATTAGTGTCTGTATTACTGGTGATCAGTCCCTCCATTTGCCTTTGTTGCTGCTGGCGTTTGTTGTTCGATTGCCATTGTTAAAGTATTTTGTGCGTTGTCAATCACCAGCAAATCTTTTACATGGGGATTTATCCGAGGGCTTCTGTTGGCAGTCTCACATTCCTACAAAGAGGAATTAATGTGGAATGATGACAGCCAATTAACTCACCACTCAGATACCCAGGTGCCCAGCCCCAGGCACATTTACCTGGCTACAATAAGAGTGCTTTCCTTTCAACTTTTGTCACGTTTGAAGGTTTTTGGTCATTTGTTTCTCATGTTAAGGATTTGGAAATGGGTTATGTTTAAATATTGAGATTTACAGAAGTCAATTTGCGTAGGTTTGACCAGATATACATTCCAGTGAGAACTTTGATAAACTCAGGTCCCAAATAGCTTAACCAGCACCTCTATCTTTTATGGTGTGGATGATTCTTCTCACAGGAGCCCGTCATGAAATATCTGTAGAAAGTGGAATCTCAGGGAAAGGGGGGAGATGGGGGAGGTGTGGACCATCTGCAGGCAGATGGGATCAATTTCATTTGGCATCATGGTTGGCACAAACATGGTGGGCCGAAGGGCCTGTTCCTGTGCTCTACTGTTCTGTGTTCTAAGTACCAAATGACAAGAATTTTTTTGGTGATGATCCCAGGGTAGCAGAAGCATGTTTAGCGATCTTCATGGTTTCTGTTGAAGATTCTGCAAGACATTGTCTGTGAAGTCAGCTGCTGAAAGAACATGAGTTGGCTGCATCCAGTCAGCACACAGTCACTACTGACGTCTGTCAATATGCTTAGAGGCAGGACACTTCTGGTGTCCTTTGGTGGACACTGTGGCTTTAGAACAGGTTGATGCCAAACTCTCTGCATGTTGTCAGCTCCTTTGAAATCCAGATAGGATTTAGGTGACACACCAGCTATGGAAAGCTGGTCAGTCTGAGCTCCTGGATTTGGAACCCCCTCCTAAAGGTACCGTTTCCAGAGTTTATTTTACTCTAAATGACATGTGGACTTTTACCTGAGTTTTTCTGCTCTGAGGCTCAGGCTCTGAGGTGGATCAGAGATATCTAGTCACACAGTTTGGGCAGCACCAGTTGTGTGGACAGACCAAATGATCTGTTCCCATTCATGCTTCTCCTTAAGGTTGTATTGTTGTTACGCACTCAGTGTCAGCAAGGTCAACAAATTGATTGTGGACTTCAAGAAGAGAAAGTTGGGAGAACACACACCAGTCCTCATTGAGGGGTCAGCAGTGGAAAGGGTGAACAGCTTAAAGTTCCTGGGCATCAGCATCTCAGAGGATCTATCCTGGGCCCAACACATTGATGCAGTGACAAAGAAGACACGCCAGCAGCTCGACTTCATTAGGAGTTTGTGGAGATTTGGTATGGCACCAAAGACTCTTAAAAATTTTGATAGGTGTACGGTGAAGAGCATTCTCACTGGTTGCATCACTGCCTGGTATGAAGGATTGAAAGAGGCTGCAGAGGGTTGTAGACTCAACCAACTCCATCACGGGCACAACCCTCTCTGCCATCGAGCACATCTTCAAGAGGCGGTGCCTCAAGAAGGCGGCATCCATCATTAAGGATCCTCACCATCCAGGACATGTCCTCTTCTTATTACTACCCTCAGGGAGGAGGTACAGGAGCCTGAAGACCCACACTCAACATTTGAGGAACAGCTTCTTCCCCTCCGCCATCAGATTTCTGAACGGTCCATGGCCCCATGAACCCTAGCCCGTTATTCCTCCTTTGCACTATTTTGTTTATCTTTTGGTAACTGACAGTGATTTTTATGTCTTGCACTGTACTGTTTGCCGCAAAACAACAAATTTTAAGACTTATATTGGTGACAATAAACCTGATTCTGAAATCCTGAGATGTTCCCTTCAGGTGGTGAAGAGCGTTCTGACTGGTTGCATCACTGCCTCGTATGAAGGATTGAAAGAGGCTGCAGAGAGTTGTAGACTCAGCCAGCTCCATCTTCCCTGAGATGTTTCTCGAAGAGCAGTTAGAAGGAACAAAGTCACTCTGACACCAAGTCCTTCGGGTGAGTCCCGTGTAGGTTACTGCTTCTTTCCCTAATGTAATCATGGTGCTTGGTTCATGTTTTGTTCCCACTAAGTTCCACACTGGTGAATGCAATAAATTTGATAGAAGGCCCCTGCTCCTCCATCAGTGCCTCAGGGAAGGTCAGTACTGTGTATCTGCTTGTGCTCAGTTACAAAATGACCCAGCAACTTGTGTCACCACTTTGACTGACTGTTCAAACTTTCAATAGCACAGGTGAAGGAGGCATATGGAACCTTTGCCTTCATTAGCCAGGCATAAAATGCAAGAGGAGAGATCTTGATACAACTTTACAAAGCATTGGTTAGGCCCCAGCTGGGGCACTGTGCACAGTTCTGGTCACCACACCACAGGAAGGATGTGGTTGTGCTGGAGAGGGTGCTGAGGGGATTCACCAGGATGTTGCCTGGGATGGAGCATCTCAGTTATGAGGAGAGACTGGACAGGCTGGGTTTGACTTACTTTGGAGGGAGGAACTGTTAGTGCACAAAACTATGGGAGGCATAGATAGGGTAGATAAACTTGTTCCCATTGCAAACATGTCCAAGACCAGAGGGCATAGGTTTAAGGTGAGGAGTAAGAGGTTTAGAGGGGATCTGAGAAAGAATTTATTCACCTGGACGGTGGTTGGAATCTGGAGTACACTGCCTGAGGGTGTGGTGGAGGCAGAGACTCTCACATGACTTCAGAAGCATCTGGATGAGCACCTGAATCACCAAGATATAGAAGGCTCTGGACTAAGTGCTGGTAAATGTAATGTGTAGGTAGGTACTCAATGGTCGGCATCGACTTGGTGTGCCGCAATGCTCTGTGACTCCATGACTTTTTAAGGCTTGGAGTCACTGGATTGGTTCCCTCTCCAAGGGGCAGCTTCCTCATTCCTGCCACATCCTGCTTGTCTCAGCTGCTGCCATGTGTAATCAGAGCCAAGCCAGCCCTCTCGGCTGCCAATCCAGGAGCCTGTTGTTGTTGATGCATCTCCACTTCTCCCCCTTGTGCATCACCGTTTCTTGCTCTTGGTATTGGCAGCCATCACCAACCTCTGACATGCCCCTTTACTCTCTCCATCTCTCTCCCCTCCTTTAACTGTCCCCTAAGACGTGCCTCCTTCAATGACGCTCTAGGTGACTGGGACAATTATTTACTTGTGCAGCTCAGTGCTAACATGCATCTGATAATGTTGTTATGTGGAGCCTTGGGACACCTTAATGTGAAACCCATGCAAGTTTCAGCCACGAGCTGGAGCCCCGGCTTTCAGTGCTCATGGTCACAGTGGGATGGTGACCTGGATCCCCACCAATGCTTGTGGAGACACTTCCCACAGGCACCTTCCTGAATGGCAGTGACTCTCCCTCCATTAACCAGCAGATTAATGGTATCACACAGCATCACACCCACCCTACCCTCCCGCACCCCTCACACCTCCACTGCCCCACCCCTCACACCTCCACTGCCCCACCCCTCACACCTCCACTGCCACCCCAGCTCCATTTCTGAGTCTAAGGAGGCATCAGCGTACAGAAACTCGTGGCACTTTCACACGCTCCCTGTTCTCACCTCACTCTGAGGTGTAGCCATTTTCCTCCAACCTGACAAACCTTTACGATGCCACGCTGGAATCAGGACCTGAGGTAACCTGGGGGCCAATGCACAGCAGAACCCGATGGGTGGTGCCTTTGATGGGTTACTGAACGCCTATCCAAAAATGGCAAAGGAATGTTTCCATAGTGGGGACAGGATGAGCACAACTTTGAAAGTGGTGTAACTAAAACGGAGAGATGCAAACTGATCCATATAATGCTGACTATCCATAATCCAGACTATCCATATAATGCTGTCACACAGTGTCAGAATCTAACCGGCAAATTCTGAGAATGATGACAGTGAACAAAAGATTCCTTAAGTTGTGAAAAAGAGGAAAGAACAGGGAGACTCCGGACAATAAGCCAAAAAAGTCTCCAGAATCTGCAGCCCATTCACACACCATACCCAGACACAAAGACAGGCAGATGTCCCCATAGACACATGCACACAGACTCAGAAACAGGCACATCTGTACCCACCAACCCAGCCCCAGAGACAGGCAGATAGCTCAACACACACATACACACCCAGACCCAGAGACAGGCAGACAGCCCAACACACATATACACACCCAAACCCAGAGACAGGCAGACAGGTCAACACACACATACACACCCAGCCCCACAGACAGGCAGACAGGTCAACACACACATACACACCCAGACCCCAGAGACAGGCAGACAACTCAACACACATATACACACCCAGACCCCAGAGACAGGCAGACAGGTCAACACACATATACACACCCAGACCCAGAGACAGGCAGACAGCCCAACATACACATACACACCCAAACCCAGAGACAGGCAGACAGGTCAACACACACATACACACCCAGCCCCACAGACAGGCGGACAGGTCAACACACACATACACACCCAGACCCCAGAGACAGGCAGACAACTCAACACACATATACACACCCAGACCCCAGAGACAGGCAGACAGGTCGACACAGAGAGCACAGATGCTGGAATCTGGAGCAAAAAGCAAACAACTGGAGGAAGTTGGCGGGTCAGGCAGTATCTTTGCAGGTAAAGGAATAGTTGACATTTCAGGTCATGACCCTGCATCATGGAGAGGGAAGATAGCCAAGTTGTAATAAGAAATCAGAGAGCTGCCAGCCAAGAGTAAACTGCTGTTCACTGGGAAGAGATAAATGCCAGCCATGGGGATATTACTGACCTCTAGGAACAGGGAGATGCCACCAGGGATCAGATTACTCCCCACCAGAAGGAGGCGGCTGTTCCTGCATTAAGCAGAAGCTGTAGCCCTCGAGAAGAACTGGTCACCCCAACTGGGCCTGGAGCTTCAGGGGCAGTTGTGCGATCTGGGTGAGAGCAGATCCGCATTCATTCTCCACTTCATCCCCACGACAGTCCAACTGGCAAAGCAGAGCTCGAAAGTGCTATCCTCCCTTGGGATGTCAGGATTTCTTCTCCCACCAGGGGTTCTCAGGGAATGCGCTTACCTCCAGCAAAAAACAACTGTCCCAAATTACACCCACTCATGGTGGAACCTGGTCCTCCAGGAACAGAGCCCATCAGGGATGTCCACCATGGATTTCTGCCATTCCCACCATTGAAAGGAAATAACATTTCATCAGCCTAGAGGCAGGCACGGGGGAACACCACAGGGGAACTCCAATGGTAAAGTCTACACGGAAGGCAAGCACATTGGGGAAGGACAAGAGGTTTGGGAACCAAGAAAATCGATTCATTTAAAAAAGTTATTTTCACCATATGAAATAAAACCTTCTGCTCAAACATTGAACTGTCACAAATTGGAGGCACAGCTGTACAACAGCTAAGGAAGCTACCTCACAGCTCCAGAAACCTGGCTCTGATCTGACCTCAGCCGCTGTCTGTGTAGAATTTTCACATTCTCCCTGTGACCACATGAGTCTCCCCTGGGTGCCCTGGTTTCCTCTCACATCCCAAAGGTCAGCTGATTGGTAGGTTAATTGGCAGCAGTGTAGGGGGTGGCAGGAAAATCAGGGGAAGTAATGGGCATGGGAAAGAGAATAGGTCACAGGGGGACAAGCGGGGGGGGGGGGGTGGAATTGATGCGAGTGCTTTGAGAGGTTTCTTGCCAATGAAGTGAGTGAGGGGGTTGATGAGAAAGGGATAAGGCATTGTTCAGAGCTGACATTAATTCAAACAATAAATACCAAGACCTCCTCGCTAGGGGTCCCCAGCCAAGCTTGCACTGCCTCTGTGTTTGTCCTGCAGCTCCCTGTGTCCAGTACAACTAAGGGGAGCACCTTGCAAGCTGCAAGCACCTACTCTAAGAGGTCCCCTGTGGATCTCAGTAGAGGAACAAAGGACTGCAGATGCTGGAATCTAGCTGAACAACACTATGATGCCGGAGGAACTCAGCAGGCCGGGCAGAAGCACGATCTCAGTACAAGTCTCTGCGCTCGGTAGGAACGTGTTTGAGATTAATGTCCATCCTGCTGTGCATTCTGCCTCTGGACTGAATGTACATCACTCAGCTGTGAATACGTGGTTGGATTGGGAATGCCCAACACTTCCAAACAATGCTTCAGGACAGTGTTGCATGGGGAGTGAATGACTTCATTATGTGCACATGTGGTGCATCACAACAGCAATGCCTAGCTGAACTTCCAGAGTGATGCTAAATGACCTGAACACCATTACTGTGTTCAGTAATTGATTTTCACCTCGCACTGAAAGGGACAGCACAGCCCAGACAAGTTTCCTGCCCGTAGAAGTTTAAAGTGGTGGTGCCGTTAGAAAAATGGCAAAGTGGTTCCTGGGTTTTTAAATTCAAAAACAAGCCCAGTGATGGTGAACATTTTCACTGTTTGGAACATCCAGTAGGGTGTGAAAAGGAGCGATCACAGGAGTGGAAACCCATTGGAAAATGAGCTGTCTTCCTGGAATAGAGTCAGTTCCTGATGGATTTTAAAGCTTTTAACGAAAGAAGGTTTGGGGAGCTTTCAGAAAAGTTGGTTCCATGAGTTGTTGGATTGGTAAAGACACAACCACAAGATTTCATGCAAAGGCTTGAGGAGTTCAAACAACTTCTCTCCTTCTCATATAAAACAGAGAATATTTATATCATTTAAGAGGGATCACCAGAAGGATCTTGGGGTTACTGGGTTAAAGTATGAGCTAATGTTGCATAAACCAGCCTTTATTTGCTTGTATACAGGAGGGTAATCTAAGGACAGAGAGAAACTCTTTCCGACAGTGGGCTTAATGTTAAATTTATAGCTGGACCCATCAGTAATGATGTTAGAAAGCACTTCTGCACAAAGGGGGACAGGGAATTTGGAGCTTGCAAAAAATCAATTATTACAGGGTCAGTAGATAACCTAGATACTGAAACTAATATACTTTGGTTAAGCAAGTATATTAATGGACCTGGAACCAAGGTAGGTAAATGAATGTCAGAACATGTTTGAAGAGTTGAATTGTTTCTCTGTAATCAAACAAGTAATTGAGAAGAGGGAAACATCTGGATATGTAGGAACAGTAAGAACTGGTTAGAAAAATTAGTTCCAGTAAATAGTGTTCATGTTAACGCAGTAATGATGGCAAATTAGATCCTTCTCTGTGGTAGAGTCACACAATCATGGAGTTGTTACAACACAGAAGTGGGCCCTTCAGCCCATCATGTCCATGCCTACCTTTATACCATCTACACCAATCCCATTTGCCTGTA